>NC_090446.1:612973846-613273846 GCF_031143425.1 Pleurodeles waltl | reverse complement strand
GTGAAGCTACACCGCCAGAAAGTACACAAGCTTACATTGTAATGAAGAGAAAGGGTGTCACGCCATGTCTTTGGCTAAAGCAATGGTGCAAATTGACAGAGAAGGATGGGAACTTAGCATTTAAGAATGGTGCTATATGAATCAAAGCCCCTTCCGAAACAAGCACAGTTTGAGGCTTCATTGATCAGGGAGCTAGTAGCCAGACAGCAACATCAACAGAAATTCGAGAGGAGAATGAGAAAGGCAGAAAAGACTTTAACAGAGGCTAGGTGGGACAGTGCTCAGAGAGTTTGGAGAATGGAGACTTTGCACAGAATTAGGTTGTTTCCAGCGATTACGCAGGACAATGAGAAGGAAGGAAGGAAAGCCACTAGAAAAACCAACAGAAGCCCGTCTGAAAATAGGCAGGCTAGGAAGTCTTCAGCAGTGGAGGAAGAATCCGATGATGATGAGTTCATTTTACAGTTATTGAGAAATCTCCCATGAGAGTGATCCGAGCACCAGTGCTGATCCTTGAGCTGACGCAGATTAACGGGACAGTGAGTCTGGTGCAGTTTAATACTAGCCTGACCCAGAGTCCAAAGTAAGGTGGTCTTAATGCACCTACTACTCCTGTAGTGCAAACGCAGGTGCAACCGCTACAGGTTCAGGGAATGTACCCTGATGTGCCCTGTTAGAAATGGGGTCTTTGGTTGGCAGTCAGGTTACCCCCTGTCCAAGCAAGGACCCTCATTCTAGTCAGGGTAAGTCACACACAATCCAAATTATCCTGTGCCCACCCTCTGGTAGCTTGGCACTGAGCAGTCAGGCTTAACGTAGAAGGCAATGTGTAAAGTATTTGTGCAATAAATCATACAATAACACAATATAGAACCACAAAAATACACCACACAGTGTTTAGAAAAATATATAATATTTATCTGGATATTTGTAGGTCAAAACGATAAAAGATGCAATATGAAATTGTAGAGATATCACTGAAAAGTGATATGAAGTGTCTTAAGTTTTTAAAAAGCAAACAAAGTCTCTTTCAAACACAAAGTACCTGGTTTGGAGTGGAAAATCTCTGCAGAGGGCCGCAGAGGAGGAGATGCGTGGAAAAATGGTGTGTGCGTCGGTTTCGCCCCTTCACACACGGACTTGCGTCGTTATTTTTTACGCGGGGAAGATGTGTGTCGTTTTCCGGCGCGCGGACCGGTCTCCTCTGTGGTTCGCGGGATTCCCAGATGTCCCGGGGTCCGTGCGTGTATTCCAGGGCTTGTTGTCCGGCTGCGCGTCGTTCCGGTGGGCTGTGCGTGGAATTTTCTTTCTCACGGCAGGCGTCACATTGATTTCCTCTCTGGAAGTCGGGTGGCGTTGTCCAGGCGGGCCGTGCGTTGAAGTTCCAGTTGCACCACAGGCGTCGCGTCAATCTTTTCCTTGCGGGGTCGAGCGGCGTCTTTCTGGATCGGTGTGCAGTGAATTTTTCACAGCGGAGCAAGCTGTGCGTTGAATTTTTCGGCGCTCTAGGAGTCCAGTTGAAAGAAAGAAGTCTTTTTGGTCCTGAGACTTCAGGGAACAGGAGGCAAGCTCTATCCAAGCCCTTGGAGAGCACTTCTGCAGCAAGGCAAGAGTTCAGCAAGGCAGCAGGCCAACAGCAAGGCAGCAGTCTTTTGTAGAAAGCAGTCAGGTGAGTCCTTTGAGCAGCCAGGCAGTTCTTCTTGGCAGGATGCAGGTTCTGGTTCAGGTTTCTTCTCCAGCAAGTGTCTGAGGTGGTAGGGCAGAGGCCCTGTTTTATACTAAAATGTGCCTTTGAAGTGGGGGAGACTTCAAAGAAGGGCCTAGAAGTGCACCAGGTCCCCTTTCAGTTCAATCCTGTCTGCCAGGGTCCCAGTAGGGGGTGTGGCAGTCCTTTGTGTGAGGGCAGGCCCTCCACCCTCCCAGCCCAGGAAGACCCATTCAAAATGCAGATGTATGCAAGTGAGGCTGAGTACCCTGTGTTTGGGGTGTGTCTGAGTGAATGCACAAGGAGCTGTTAACTAAACTTAGCCAGACGTGGATTGTAAGACACAGAAAGATTTAAGTGCAGAGAAATGCTCACTTTCTAAAAGTGGCATTTCTAAAATAGTAATATTAAATCCAACTTCACCAGTCAGCAGGATTTTGTATTACTATTCTGGCCATACTAAATATGACCTTCCTACTCCCTTCAGATCAGCAGCTACCACTTCAACAATGTATGAGGGCAGCCCCAATGTTAGCCTATGAAGGGAGCAGGCCTCACAGTAGTGTAAAAACAAATTTAGGAGTTTTACACTACCAGGACATATAAACTACACAGGTACATGTCCTGCCTTTTACCCACACAACACCCTGCTCTAGGGGTTACCTAGGGCACACATTAGGGGTGACTTCTATGTAGAAAAAGGGGAGTTTTAGGCTTGGCAAGTACTTTTAAATGCCAAGTTGAAGTGGCAGTGAAACTGCACACACAGGCCTTGCAATGGCAGGCCTGAGACAAGATAAAGGGGCTACTTAAGTGGGTGGCACAACCAGTGCTGCAGGCCCACTAGTAGCATTTAATCTACAGGCCCTAGGCACATATAGTGCACTCTACTAGGGTCTTACAAGTAAATTAAATAGCTAATCATGGATAAACCAATCAACAGTACAATTTACACAGACAGCATATGCACTTTAGCACTGGTTAGCAGTGGTAAAGTGCCCAGAGTTCAAAAGCCAACAACAACCGGTCAGAAAAAATAGGAGGAAAAAGTTTGGGGATGACCCTGTAAAAAGGCCAGGTCCAACATGACCCCCCACCAGCCTAAGCCAGGGGAGAACAATCACTATCCTGATGTACTTCCCTGTTTGAGCCGATAGAACAAGGACCCAGGCCCACAACAGCAGGGGCATGTTCCAGTTCTTCGCCTTCCTGACTCCAATTGTATCCCTCTGTCCATACTCTCAGGGTCCACTAAGCCAACCCATGGGGAACCTTTCTCCTTACCTGCGGATACCATCTGTGCAGCACCTAACCTTACTTTGCTCACAGATGTATCCCAGGGGCCGGATAGTACCATTAGGACCAACACAGTGGTGTTGCCCACTCTACCCCCGGGGTGTGACTCTTGTCCCCTCCCCAGGGGTAACTCTGTCCACCTGGACAGCAAGCCACAGTGGCCACTGACAGCTGTCAGGGATAAGAGCCAGGCCCCAGGCCTCTCAAAACTCCCTAACCACTGTGGAGAGTGGGGGGCGGTAGCCCCAGGTGCTGGGCATCCTTTGACCACTCTCCCTTCCACCAGGTCAGGGATGACAGCCTGAACCTGGTCCTCCCCTCTGGGGCTCTGTACCCTCCCTCCTGGAGCGGCACGCCCAGAGTCCAACATGGTCAGGGTGCTTATAGAAGCAGCCCTGCACCATTCTTTCACCAGTGCAGGGCTGTTAACCTGCAACTGGTCCTCCAACCTGGGGTCTGTACCTTCAGGTTGGACTAGGGCCCGGGGTGAGGCTTCTCACCCCCTGCCCTCCCTTCTGGGGTCCAGCACCCCCCAACTAGGAGTGGCCCCCTCAGAAGACAACATGGTAGGGGCACTGTTATCAGTAGCTCCTTCCTCCAGGTCAGGGAGGACACCCTGAACCTGGCCTTCCAGTCCAGGGTCTGTACCCTCAGACTGGATCACTGCCTGGCAAACCAGGTCTTTCTGGGAGGCCCATCTACCCCCCACCAGGTCAGAGTTTACCCTCTGAACCTGGTCCCTCAACCCAGAGTCACCACCCTGAGGTTGAACCATTGCCTGGCACACCAGGACTTCTTGGGGGGCACACTGACCCCCCACCAGGCCAGAGTTTAACCCCTGAACCTGGTCATCCAACCCAGAGTCACCACCCTGAGGATGAACAATTGGCTGGCACGCCAGGACTTCCTAGGGGGCACAGTCACCCCCCACAAGGGACACACCGTCCCCAAGGGCCACACAAGAGTCTGGCTGGCGCAGGTCTCCTGACCTCTGCCCATCTGGCTGACTCTGGATCTCCCCCAAACCAGAAACGGTTTCACCTGGGTCATTCCTGGGAGGCTCTGCTCTCAGAGCTGACCACTGACTCTCCAGGACCTCCACTGGGGTCCGCAGCCCCCTCTCAACCCTCTGTCTGGACTTCTGCACCCCCTCACTAGGAGTGGTACTGCCAGACACCAGAACTGGTGGGATGCTGGCTACAGTCAACCCCCCCCCCAAGTTCTTCTGACACTGTGGGGTCTCCCTCAACAGGTGGCCCTACGGTACAGGCTAGGCTTCCCTCCTGTCGTTCCCGCATGGAACCCTCTAGGACCTGGGACCTACCTGGGACACTACAATCCTCTCCCACCTCACTTGGTTGGGAAACACCTAGACCACTCCCTTCAGGAGCACCCCCAAATGCCTCTTCAGACTTTCTGGTACTCACCCAGAAGTCTGCCTCCATTGTAAGCTCCCCGGGGTCAGAGAACTCACACTCCACCTGGTGTTGGCGTAGCTCTGGAAAATAAGGACCAGACATATGCCCTCCAGCAATTACATCACTCTGCCCCTCACATGTATTAACCAAAGTACCCTTCACCCAACCATCCAGTGACTCAGCCTTGAAAAAGCACTCTACATCACCCTCCTGAGACTGGTGAGACAGTATCTGACTGTCCCTGACACTCAACCCATACTCTTCTGGGATGTCTTCACACTCTATATCTAGGATGTCCACCAGGGGGGAACCCTTTTCCCTGTCACTCTCTTCTAGAGCCAGTAAAGTGTCCCTCCCCCCAGTAGGAATATGACTCCCTGTGCCAGTTCGCCAATCCTCCTCAGGGACCCTGTGCATAACAGGAACTACCTCATACTCCTGAACCGCCTGGTGTGTGTCAACTCCCTTCTTCAAGTCGGGCACCACATCTCTGGGCCTGTGCACTTCTTCAGCAGCACTGGATGCAAGATTTTCACTGCCAACATCTGAACTGGACTCAGCCCTTCCGGCTTCCAGTTTCAGCTCTTCATAGCTCAGCTCCTGAGCTGCAATCCTTTCTTTTTCCTGGGCTAAGGCTCTTGCTACCTCTGCCCTCTCAACATACTCATCTAGCTCCTCCATCTACCGCTCTGCAGCTAGGAGCCATTCATCTCTCACTGGTTCTCTTTCCTCATCTGAGTAGTCCTCCTCCTCATCTGAGCAGTACTCCTCCTCATAATCATTCTCAAGGCTATGATTCTTTTGGTTCTTTGCTGCCTGTTCCTCTGCCCATTGTGATTCTCCCCAGGCTACATAGATATCTAGCAGTTCCATCTTAGTGGATCTCCTTGACATAGGAAGTCCCCATTTTCTGCAAAGCCCCCTCAGCTCAGCCTTGGTGAGGGATTCAACAGGCACAATGTTTGACAAATCGTAGTCTTCTGTGAGGCAGGTACCCATTCCCAATCTGGCAAGGTATCACAGGCAAACCCCAAAACCAAAGTCCAAAATATCAATAATATATCCAGGAGGACATCAGAGAACCAAAAGCAAAAATATGAAAAAATCAAGTTGACCTTCAATTGTGGGTAGGTAGTGAAATACTTAGCTACTGTATGTCACTGCACAAATACAAGTCCTGTCCTCACCGCTGATCGCCAATGTTAGAAATGGGGTCTTTGGTTGGCAGTCAGGTTACCCCCTGTCCAAGCAAGTACCCTCACTCTAGTCAGGGTAAGTCACACACAATCCAAATTATCCTGTGCCCACCCTCTGGTAGCTTGGCACTGAGCAGTCAGGCTTAACTTAGAAGGAAATGTGTAAAGTATTTGTGCAATAAATCATACAATAACACAATATAGCACCACAAAAATACACCACACAGTGTTTAGAAAAATATATAATATTTATCTGGATATTTGTAGGTCAAAACGATAAAAGATGCAATATGAAATTGCAGAGATATCACTGAAAAGTGATATGAAGTGTCTTAAGTTTTTAAAAAGCGAACAAAGGTGGTCATTACAACCCTGGCGGACGGTGTTAAAGCGGCGGTAAGACCGCCAACAGGCCGGCGGTAAAAAAATTGCAATTACAGACGGGAGACAATGTACCGCCCACACTATTATGACAGGCCAATCTGCCACCTTTTCCGGGGCGGATTCACCGCGGATAAAAACACAGCGGAAACAGGAATTTCGAAGGGAAAACGCTCACCTCTACACACTCCACGAGGAACGAGGACACCATGGAACCGGAACTCCAAATTCTACCTGCGATAGTCTTCCTGCTCCTCTACCAGGAGCACGAACGCCGGCGGCAAAGACCACAGTGAGTACTGCACCTACGACACAGGGGAGGCAAAAAACAGGGACACACACGCAACACCCCCACCCTCACCCACCACAACACACACACTAATGCATATCAATACATCACAGTTACACCCTCCAAACCGCCCCGGAAGAATGAAAAGACCAAAGAAAATGAGTGTAACCATCAGAATATATGAAAAACAAGTAGGCAGAAATATATTTATCTACCATGTACAAAATATATACCAGGCATAGTAGTCCAGGTACTGCACAAAGAAAGTCCGTGGAACACTGGGACCACACAGTATGGGCGAGGCCCACACAAGATACCCGACCATGACGGAGAGAACACTGCAGGGGCATCAGACAGCAAGAAAACAGGCACCTCAGGGGGAGGGAAAGGGGGGGCACCTCAGCCGCTTGAGTGCACGACGCCAAATTCACGAGGGGGCCACATGCCCACTGTTCAATCCTGGGGAGTGCAAAGCCACAGTCTCTCAAGTCTCTACAGTGGGTGGCTTGCCCACTGTTCAATCCTGGGGAGTGCAAAGCCACAGTCTCTCAAGTCTCTACAGTGGGTGGGTTGCCCACTGTTCAATCCTGGGGAGTGCAAAGCCACAGCCTCACAAGTCTCTACAGTGGGTGGGTTGCCCACTGTTCAATCCTGGGGAGTGCAAAGCCACAGTCTCACAAGTCTCTACAGTGGGTGGGTTGCCCACTGTTCAATCCTGGGGAGTGCAAAGCCACAGTCTCACAAGTCTATACAGTGGGTGGTCTGCCCACTGTTCAATCCTGGGGAGTGCAAAGCCACAGTCTCTCAAGTCTCTACAGTGGGTGGTCTGCCCACTGCTCAATCCTGGGGAGTGCAAAGCCACAGTCTCACAAGTGGATGACAGTCTCCACTGGTTCTGGAGGGGGCATGGTGCCCAGAGTGCTTCATCCTGTTAAGGACAGAGGTAGTGGATGACAGTCTCCACTGGTTCTGGAGGGGGACTGGTGCCCAGAGTGCTTCATCCTGTTAAGGACAGAGGTAGTGGATGACAGTCTCCACTGGTTCTGGAGGGGGACTGGTAACCAGAGTGCTTCATCCTGTGAAGGACTGAGGTAGTGGATGGATCTCTCCACTGGTTCTGGAGGGGGACTGGTGCCCAGAGTGCATCACTCACCCTGTGACGGACCCAGTTGCGTCAGTGCCCCTGCCGCTCATGGGCTAGCGGTGCTTGAGATGGCAGTGCCCTGTTCAGCGGTGCTTGAGATGGCGGTGCCCTGTTCAGCGGTGCTTGAGATGGCGGTGCCCTGTTCAGCGGTGCTTGAGATGGCGGTCCTTCATGGTCCAGCGGGGCTTGTGCTGGCGGTCCTTCATGGCCCAGTGCTGGCGGTCGTTCATGGCCCAGCGGGGCTTGTGCTAGCAGTCCTTCATGGCCCAGCGGGGCTGGTGCTTGCGTTCCTTCATGGCCCAGCGGGGCTTGTGCTGGCGGTCCTTCATGGCCCAGCGGGGCTGGTGCTGGCGGTCCTTCATGGCCCAGCAGGGCTGGTGCTGGCGGTGGCCTCCTGGGCAGCTGGGCTGGGGCTGGCGGTGGCCTCCTGGGCAGCTGGGCTGTGGCTGGCGGTGGCCTCCTGGGCAGCTGGGCTGTGGCTGGCGGTGGCCTCCTGGGCAGCGGGGATGATGGCGGTCTTCTCCGCCGTGCAGCTCTTCCCAGACTTGCCGGGTTTCTTGTGGCCCTTCCCCACCTTGGAATGTGTCACAGCTGACTCCACACTCCCAACGGGACCCCTGGGAGCGGCTTTGGTGGCTGGAGTCTTCCCCCTGTCCCGCCGGGCACTGGCCAACTTCTGATGCTTCACAGGTGGGGGACTGTCTGTGCTGTGGCTCCGTGCCACACTGGCTGTACTGGTGGCCGGTGCACTGCACATACCGGTGACTACAGGCACCACTGGTCCCGGAGATGTTGTGGCTGAGGTGCAACTTCAGGACCTATGAGATGGAAGGTGGGGGAGGTGTGGGAAAAAGGTCAAGGGTGGACAGGAAAAGTTTTTTGGACACACTGGGATGGGTAGCTGGAGGGGGTTTGGGAGTGGAGGAAGAGGTGGTGGTAGTAGGAGATGTACGTTTGGTGACTTTGGGTGAAGGTGCATGCGCTGGAGGCTGTCGTGAGGTGGATGGCTGTTGGGTGGGTGTGTGCCTGCGTTTGTGTATCTTCGGAGGGGGCGTCACAGACACACTGGGAGAGGACACAGGGGACGTGTGAATGGTAGTGGTGGGTGTGCTGGTGAGGGACGTAGTGGCTGTAGAGGTAGTGCATGCAGGTGTGAGTGTAGACGAGACTGGGAGGGAGGAGGGAGACGACGAGGAGGGGGACACAGTGGAGGCAGTGGATGTTGGTGTGTCTCCATCTGTGTGATGCTTGCGTGAGTGCCTGTGGGATGTGTGGTGCTTATGTTTGCCTGAGCTTCCCTTGTGTGCTGAGGTGTGTGCAGGATGGTCTGATGGTGTGCTTGGGATAGGCAGAGGTACAGGGGATGGGGTCTGGGTGGAGGAAGGTGGAGGGGGGAGGCTAGAGACGGGGACAATGGCTGCCATCAGTGCTGAGGCCAGAGTCTGAAAAGCTCGGTGAAGGGCCGCCTGACCAGAATGAATGCCCTCCAGGAATGCATTTGTTTGTTGCAACTGCTTTTCTACACCCTGGATGGCATTCAAAATGGTAGACTGCCCAACAGTGAGGGACCTGAGGAGGTCAATGGCCTCCTCACTGAGGGCAGCAGGGGTGGCTGGGGCAGGGCCTGAGGTGCCTGGGGCGAAGGTGATGCCCACCCTCCTGGGTGAGCGGGCACGGGGCGAAGGCTGAGGGGCTGCTGGGAGGGTGGTGCTGGTAGGGGGGGTGACGGCTGTACCTGTAGATGCGGGGGGCACAGATGTTGCCACCACCACAAGGGAGCTCCCATCAGAGGACGATTCCGTGTCGCTGGTGTCAGCTCCTGTCCCCGCCATGGAGCTCCCCCCGCCCTCTGTCCCACTGGTGAATTCCGAGTCCGTAGTCTCGCCCTCCAGGGACATGTGGGATGCAGCTCCCTCGTGCTCCGGTGCCACTGCTCCTCCGCCTGATGATGCTAATGCACACAAGAACAGGGAGACCACAAAAAGGGGGGGACAACAGAAGAAAGACATGTTGAGTGCATGGATTACCGCTACCGTTGGCGGACACGACAGACACAGAAGCCCCCTGCACTACGCCGCGCTCTTGGGCTCCACTGTTCAATTCCTGGGAAATGGCCTACAAGGCTATGGATGACATCTACACACATAGATGACACAGGGGCATGAATAGCTGTACTTGGCACTCTACAGAGGTGGGCTGTGGTGCCACATGGCCTGCCTTACGGAGGGGCCTTGCCTAGGGAACTCGCCCTGGCCTAGGGAAACCCACAGCCCTCCTCCCCCACCCAGACAACTCCACTGCGCGCAAAGTCAGCAGAATGAGAGTGCACTCACCCCCCTTGTGTCTGCTGTGATGCCCTCAAGCGCCCATCCAACTCCGGGTAGGCCACTGCCAGGATCCTGAACATCAGGGGGGTCATGGTGCGACGGGCACCCCTCCCACGTTGGGAGGCCATCCCCAGCTGAGCCTCCGCCGTCTTCTTGCTCCAGCGGCGAATGTCCTCCAATCTTTTCCGGCAGTGGGTGCTCCGTCTGTGGTAGACCCCCAGGGTCCGGACGTCCTTGGTGATGGCACGCCAAATATCTTTCTTCTGGTGGGCGCTGACCTACATGAAATGTACAGGGGAAGAAGAGAAGTCATTACCAACTGCACCCTCAAAGTGGTTGGCCCCCATCCCTACCCTTGCCATGTGGCACATGCATTCACCGTCTTTCATGCACGCAGCACTCTGCCCCCTTCCTTCTTACATCTAGCCCTCTCCACACAGGCATAGCCCAGACAACATGCTCCCTGTGTACTTACCTGTTTGTCTGGAGGACCGTAGAGTAGGTTGTACTGGGGGAGGACCCCGTCCACGAGTTTCTCCAACTCTTCCGATGTGAAGGCAGGGGCCCTTTCCCCAGACGCACGAGCCATTGTCTCTTCCAGACCGAGGTCACAACAGCATTTGCAGTGTAGGTCCTCTCCTGTCGAAGATCAGGTATCGAGTGATTGAACAGATAGAAAATGGCGGTCACGTCCGCGGCGGTGTGTACCGTCACCGCCGGCGTACATCGTCATTGGCTCCTGGGACCCTGTACTGACATTTGTTAAATTTTGTTTTGACCAATGACTTTGTGTTTCACCATTGCGCATATTAGTTGCTCAATGTTCACCAGTAGCACATTGTATGTTTTGTTCAGTTTAGCCATTCCTATTGGCTTTGACATGCTGTATCCAGTCTAGCCACCTATTGGCTTTGACATTGCATTCCTATTGGCTTTGACATGATGTATTCAATTTAGCTGCCTATTGACTTTGACATGCTATTAGATATTCTGCCTATGAGCTTTGACATGATATTATATATTGCATTTTGTATTCAGCTTAACTGCCTATTGGCTTTGACATGATATTATACATTGCATTTTATATTCAGCTCTGCTGCCTATTGGCTTTGACATGATATTATACATTGCATTTTGTATTCAGCTCAGCTGCCTATGGGCTTTGACATGATATAAGACATTGCATTTTGTATTCAGCTTAGATGCTTATTGGCTTTGACATGACACTAGACATTGCATTTGATATTTAGGTTAGCTGCCCATTGCCTTTAACGTGGAGTTAGACATTGCAGTTGAGAATCCAAGCTGTATTTTTCCAAGCTGTGTTTTTGCACAAGATGTTTTTCTCACAGTAGACTAGACATGATAAGAGAGAGTACATGGGTGTTGTTTTTCTTCGCTTGAGCTTGGGAACAGGAGTAGTCTTGGAGACCTGGCCAGTCTCCAAAAGGCTTGCTCAGTTTCCCAGGTCTGAGAGGAGGGGGCACACCTTTGTAACGAATGACACAGGCTGCAGAGATTCGGATTCGAATCTGCCGGACCTCGTGCTGGAGCTTGGCGCCAGCTGCCAGCAATCCCGTGTGGGTAGATGAATCTATTTCTCGCGGCTGACAGGGGGTCATCAGCTTGCAGACCTTAGAAAGATGAAGCTGTAAATAGTTTCCCACACGGTGAAGTATTTGTTTTGCTTTGCATTCAATATCTTATAAATATAACCTGCTGTGTATATTGCAAACTGATATATTTTGTTTGATTAACGCGGGCTTGAAAGCTACTAATTCGTCATTCATAAATATTGTGGTTGGGGAAGAATTAACAACAATAAAAGTCTTCTTTGACCTCAGAAGTGCATTTCTGTTGTGTTATGTTAGTGCTTAAAAACTAGCTAAGAGGAAAGCACTGCAATTGGTACCAGAAGTGGGGCCGATCATTAAGAGTTGATTAAGGGGTATTGACGAATTGGTAGATTTCTAAGTGCACACTTTAAAAGTGTAATTGTTTCTGTTGTTTGGAGAATTACAGAAATTGTTTTTTTGTTTGGAGAATCACAGTAGCACGGCAGACCATGTCTGGGAATGCATGTGTTGTTAAACTGCCCGATGGTGCTAAGAAAAACTGTGAGTTGTTTTCTGTTTGGAGAATCACAGAAGCACGGCAGACCATGTCTGAGAATGCATGTGTTGTTAAACTGCCCGATGGTGCTAAGAAAAACTGTGAATTGTTTTCTGTTTGGAGAATTACAGAAGCACGGCAGACCATGTTTGAAAATGCATGTGTAGCTAAAATGCCTGATAGTGCTTCGAGAAATAATTCCTGTTGTACATATGTAGAAAACGTGTCTTTTGGAAGTAATGATGACAGAAAGGTCTGGATACCTTTATCTGCTTACAGAGAAATGCAGGAGAAATGTAGGAAGTTGGAACATGAAAATAGGAATTTACGTGAGCAAATTAGCCCGACTGAAAGTTATAAAAAGGCTGTTTTAGAAGAATCTTTCTTGTCCCATTCCAGTAATGAGGGGGTTAAGACAGCTCCGAGCTGCACTGAGTTTCCGTGTGAGCCAGGGTTTTTGGCAGCCAAAATGCATTCCTTAACTGATAACACGAAGGAGAGAGACCAGAATGTGATTTACGAGTTACCGTTGCAGAATGAAGTAAAAAGAAAGGTTTTAAAGGAAGAGACCCTGACTTTCATTAGCTTGTTTGATTTTTGGAAAAAGAATAGCCCTCATTTGAGTGAAATCCTAACACTTTTGTATATGGTCACTGTGAAAAATTATATGCAGCTGCGCGCTTGTGATTTGGCAAATGAAATAATGCAGACTTTAGGTTTCTGCGCAGTGCAAGAAGGAAATACTTATGTACATGTAATTCAAGAACAAGGAAAGAAAATAGTGCCCCTAGCTAGAATCATACAATGGATCTGGTACTTGCAAGACAGGGCTAGAGTACCACAGGTAAAAGAGGTACCAGTGAGATTGTGTGCACCATTTGAATTCGTGTCCACTGAAGATAAAAAGCATGTTTGTTTTACTAATGATTCATTGACTGAAATGTTGTTTTCTGGCACAGGAGAAGGAATGGAGTTGTATAATGTGTGTCAGATTTTAAAGCAAGAGCTACGTGAGATGTGTCATTTTTACGCTGATTTTTGGTTCATTGCTTATGTTTTAGCACCTAACTGGTTCAATTACCTTGCAGATGTTAATGAGAAAAATGCAGAGAGAGAAGTGTACACCCAGAATTCTGCCTTAGTGGGGATGGCTAAGTGGGTGCCCCAGAAATGTGAACAGCTGAGAGAAAAAGCCACTTACAGGTGGGCAGAGATGAGAGAGATGCACATTCCCCTAGATTTGATAAAAACTGTGCAGCACGCACAAAAGCAATCTGTCATGCAAGCAGTCACAGAGAAGTTGGGGAGAGGAAAGTTACCAGATCAGAAATGGCAAATTGATCAGGTTTTAGGGAGAGTGATTGCTGCAGATTACCAAGGAAAAATCGAAATTATGCTGATACCTAGAAAAGAATCTGATTCATTCATACAAATTGGAGACAGAATGGCCCAACTTGACAAAAATGCAGTGAATGGAGGTTTGGTAAAGAATGAGTCTGCCCCAGCCCTTCTGACAGTGCAAGAAAAGGGAAGCTGTGGTGCAGCAGATAAAAACCTCAGTGCTGGTGTGTGGGCTGAAGCCCCAAGTGACCCTCCAGAACCTGCAGAGAATATAACAAAGGGCCCCAAAAACGTCCTGCTGATTATAAAACAGGGAAAGAAAGAGGAAGGGTGCAGTTTAAATGAAAAATGTTGTTTGCAAGAAAAGTCATACTTGTTTCTTTTGCAGATCCTACCACGTTTCGCCACTGTCCCTGAGTGTGCTGTGTGGTCCCCCTTCCGGTGTGTGCGTGTGGGGTCGGGGAAGGGACCGAACCCCCAACCTGAACCTGGCTGAGTAAAGTGCCAGCACCATGGATCCATTTTGCGCAAACTGCGCCTTCAGTTCAAGTTCAACTTGTTTGATTGCATTCTTCCACTGGAACTAAGCTGTGTTTTTTTTTTTTTCCCTTCTCATATGGAACTCCGACTTTTGCTTACCTTCCAGAAAACCTTTCAGGTGGACCGTGCACCTTTACATGAGCAGAACTCATGCCACATCAAATTGCTAACACTGTTGAATTAGAGACTCACTCAGAGTATAAAAATTGCCCAGTCTTTTCTGTGTAGATGTAGCTGATGTGAAAGGTTATGAAATCAATGTGTTAATTCACTTCTATTGCTTTACAGGGATTGCTTTGATCATTCAAATCTGACTTGCTGATAATGTTTTTTTTTTGTGCTGATGTTTTTTTTGTTTTTTGTTTTTGTTTGAAACAAGAGATATGTGAAACAAAAATTCATTGGTCAAAGGGCGGAATGTACTGCCATTTGTTAAATTTTGTTTTGACCAATGACTTTGTGTTTCACCATTGCGCATATTAGTTGCTCAATGTTCACCAGTAGCACATTGTATGTTTTGTTCAGTTTAGCCATTCCTATTGGCTTTGACATGCTGTATCCAGTCTAGCCGCCTATTGGCTTTGACATTGCATTCCTATTGGCTTTGACATGATGTATTCAATTTAGATGCCTATTGACTTTGACATGCTATTAGATATTCTGCCTATGGGCTTTGACATGATATTATATATTGCATTTTGTATTCAGCTTAACTGCCTATTGGCTTTGACATGATATTATACATTACATTTTGTATTCAGCTCCGCTGCCTATTGGCTTTGACATGATATTATACATTGCATTTTATATTCAGCTCAGCTGCCTATTAGCTTTGACATGATATTATACATTGCATTTTGTATTCAGCTCAGCTGCCTATGGGCTTTGACATGATATAAGACATTGCATTTTGTATTCAGCTTAGATGCTTATTGGCTTTGACATGACACTAGACATTGCATTTGATATTTAGGTTAGCTGCCCATTGCCTTTAACGTGGAGTTAGACATTGCAGTTGAGAATCCAAGCTGTATTTTTCCAAGCTGTGTTTTTGCACAAGATGTTTTTCTCACAGTAGACTAGACATGATAAGAGAGAGTACATGGGTGTTGTTTTTCTTCGCTTGAGCTTGGGAACAGGAGTAGTCTTGGAGACCTGGCCAGTCTCCAAAAGGCTTGCTCAGTTTCCCAGGTCTGAGAGGAGGGGGCACACCTTTGTAACGAATGACACAGGCTGCAGAGATTCAGATTCGAATCTGCCGGACCTCATGCTGGAGCTTGGCGCCAGCTGCCAGCAATCCTGTGTGGGTAGATGAATCTCTTTCTCACGGCTGACAGGGGGTCATCAGCTTGCAGACCTTAGAAAGATGAAGCTGTAAATAGTTTCCCACACGGTGAAGTATTTGTTTTGCTTTGCATTCAATATCTTATAAATATAACCTGCTGTGTATATTGCAAACTGATATATTTTGTTTGATTAACGCGGGCTTGAAAGCTACTAATTCGTCATTCATAAATATTGTGGTTGGGGAAGAATTAACAACAATAAAAGTCTTCTTTGACCTCAGAAGTGCATTTCTGTTGTGTTATGTTAGTGCTTAAAAACTAGCTAAGAGGAAAGCACTGCAGACCCATAGGGTCCAATGTTAACCAATGCAGCATTGCGCCGCGTTCTTCGACCGCCTTCCACGACGGTGTACAATGCCAGCGCAGTTACCTCACATCCCACTGTCCCACTTTAGAGGTCAGGCAGCCGCCAATTCAGGGGCCCACATGGCTTCATTTTCAACTGCGTCACACATACCTAGGCCTAGACTCAACACACATACAGGCCATCTTTTGTGTATGGATGGTGTTCTGTGTAAACTGTGGGTATGTACCTCTGAGTTGTTTGACTCTGTGCTCGCTGTTGTCCTTCATAGGCACTGTCCGCTGGGACATGTGAGGAGATGGCGGCATCCTCCGGTGTACCGACCGTTGGTGGACCTGTCGACAATGGAGGAGCGACATTTGATAATCACCTACATGCTTGACCATGCCACAATCCAGGAACTGTGTACCCAGTTGGAGCCAGACCTGATGTCCCACAGGAATCCCCCCTCAAGTGCAGGTGCTGTCAGTGCTCCATTTCCTTGCAAGTGGCTCTTTTCAAACAACTGTGGCCATGGCATCAGGGATGTCCCAGCCTATGTTTTCCAACGTATTGTCCAGAGTGTTGTCTGCCCTTCTGAAACACATGTGGAGCTACATCGTTTTCCCTCAGGTGGAGGATTTGCCTACAGTGAAAGGTGATTTCTATGCCCAGGGACATATCACCAACATCATAGGTGCCATTGATGGGACCCATGTGGCTTTGGTCCCCCCCCCCACAGGAGTGAACAGGTGTACAGAAACCGGAAGAGTTATCATTCTATGAATGTACAGATGGTATGTTTGGCAGACCTGTACATCTCCCATGTGAATGCCATGTTCCCTGGCTCAGTGCATGATGCCTACATCCTGCGGAATAGCAGCATCCCTTATGTGATGGGTCAACTCCAGAGGCACCGTGTGTGGCTATTAGGTGAGCACTTGGAAGCAAGTCATTGGGAATGGTTGTCTGGGTCTGGGGTTATCCCTCCAGGTTAGTGTGTGTCTAACAGTTGTCCCTCGCCATTTGCAGGTGACTCTGGTTACCCCAACCTGTCATGGCTACTTACCCCAGTGAGGAATCCCAGGACCAGGGCAGAGGAACGCTACAATGAGGCCCATGGGTGAACTAGGAGGGTGATCGAGCGGACCTTCAGCCTCCTGAAGTCCAGGTTCAGGTGCCTCCATATGACAGGTGGATCCCTATTCTACTCACCAAAGAAGGTGTGCCAGATCATCGTAGCCTGCTGTATGCTTCACAACTTGGCTTTGCGACGCCAGGTGCCTTTTTCTGCAGGAGGATGGTCAGGATGGCGGTGTTGTTGCAGCTGTGGAGCCTGTGGACAGTGATGAGGAGGAAGCAGAGGAAGAAGACATGCACAACAGGGACTCAGTGATCCTGCAATATTTCCAGTGAGACACAGGTAGAAATCCAAACCTGCCTACATGTACTTTGACACTACTACCTCTCGCCTGTCTGTCGTTTTCACCCAGTGTATGGTCACTGAGTTGTCACTTTCCCTTACGATTTCACAGATGTGGGTCCCACTGTGTGACATCTGCTTAGATTCCTCATGGACTAGAGCTGTGTGACATAGGTATGCTGACATTACTATTTAAAAAACATGTTATCACTGTAATTGCTAATACACTATTTCGAAATCACATACAGACTCCAGATCATTTTGTGCTTTAGGTGTGTTTATTTAAATGCTCAATATTGGAGGGGGTAGTGAAATGGTGAGGGGTGATAGCGGAGGAGTGTCCATGGCAGAGTCCAGTCTATTAGTCTCACAGGTGCATTGCCCATATGGGCATAGGAAGTGGAGCTGGGGCAGTTTAATTATGGACAGGGTGACAAAGTGGGACAGTAGGATGACAATCAGGGTGGTCTCATTTCTTGGCGGGGGTCTTGGCATCGTTCTCTGTCTTGTTCCTGGATCTCAGGGACCGTTTTCGGGGTGGTTCTCTGTCTGCAGGGGGTGGGGTGCTAGTGTGGTGGTCCTGTGGCGGTGCCTCTTGTCCACTAGCGCCGGCGTAGGTGGTGGGCAGTTCATCGTCCATGCTAGTGTCAGGTGCCCCTATAGTGCCACAGTGTCCCTCCTGGTGCTGAGTACTTCCTTCAGCACCCCTACGATGGTGCCCAGGGTGGAGCTGATGGTTCTGAGTTCCTCCCTGAAGCCCATATACTGTTCCTCCTGCATGCGCTGGGTCTCCTGAAACTTGGCCAGTACCATTGCCATCGTCTCCTGGGAGTGGTGGTAGGCTCCCATGAGGGAGGAGAGGGCCTCGTGGAGAGTGGGTTCCCTTGGCCTGTCCGCCCCCTGTCGCACAGCAGCCCTCCCAGTTCCCCTGTGTTCCTGGGCCTCCGTCCCCTGGACCGTGTGCCCACTACCACTGACCCCAGGTCCCTGTTGTTGTTGGGGTGGTGGGTTATCCTGGGTTCTCTGTAGTGGTGGACACACAGCTGATTGACGTGTTCTGGGGACGGAGTTATTGGCCCGCTGGGTGGGTGCTGTGCTGGTGTTTCCAGAGGGGGGAAGGTCTGTGGTGGCCTGTGCCTGTGTGAGGGGAACCGACTGTCCAGAGGTCCCCGATGGTCCGGGCTGGTCATCTAGATCCAGTTGGACAGAGGTGCTGTCATCTCTGTGGGCCTCTTCTGTTGGTGGTGTGGACATGTGTGGACCCTCCTGTCCGGTGACGTTGGGTAGGAGTCCTGCAGGGGTATAAAAGGATGGTTATTAAATCTGTGTGTGTAATGGTGTGCAATGGTTGGGTGACCGTGTACCCCAGTGCCAGCATTCCTGTGTGGGAGCTTGTGTGATGATGGTTTAGGGGGGTGTATGGGTATGTGCAGTGGCCATGCTTTGGTGATGGGTGTGCATGCTTTGTTGTTGCATGCAGGGCTTGGTGTTGGGATGTGTGGTTTGTGATGTTGGGACATATGTGAGGAGTTGGGGTGCTGGGGGTGAGGGTGAGGGTGGGGGTATGTGATAGCATGCAGGTAGGGTGGGGGATGTAATAGTAAAGCTTTGTCTTACCAGAGTCCATTCCTCCATCTACTCCTGCGAGGCCCTCAGGATGCAGAATCGCCAAGACCTGCTCCTCCCATGTTGTTAGTTGTGGGGGAGGAGGTGGGGGTCCGCCGCCAGTCTGCTGAACCGCCAGGTGGTGTCTTGAGACCACGGAACACACCTTCCCCCGTAGGTCGTTCCACCTCTTCCTGATGTCCTCCCGATTTCTTGGGTGTTGTCCCACTGCGTTGACCCTGTCCACTATTCTCCGCCATAGCTTCATCTTCCTAGCTATAGATATCTGCTGCACCTGTGCTCCAAATAGCTGTGGCTCTACCCTGACAATTTCCTCCACTATGACCCTTAGTTCCTCCACTGCGAAACGGGGGTGTCTTTGTGGTGCCATGGGTGTTGTGTGTTTGTGAGGGTGTGTTGGATGATGTGTTGGGGTGTGTGATGTGGAGTGCGTGAGTGATGTATAGGTGTGAGTAGTATGCGTCTCTAGTTGTGTCTGTGGTCTTGGTGTCTCTCTGGTGGCAATGCTTTGTAGTCGTAAAGGGTTGTGGGTAATGTGGTTGTGGGTGTGGTGTGTGTATGGGTGTCAGGAGTGTGTTGTTTAAATTGTCCAATGTGGTTATGTTTTGTTTATGGGTGTCCATTGTGAGCGCGACAGTATGTACCGCCAATGGTTTATCGCCTTTGAATGTCCGCCATGGTGATTCGTGGGTCATAATGTGGTGGGCGTAGTTCTACTGGCGTAACAGTGTGGGTTTTGAGACCGCCAGTTTATCACTGACCTTTGGTGTTGCGGATTTTTGTATGTGGCTGAATTTTGTCGGATTGGTGTGCTTGTGTCATAATATGGTGAACGGATAGCCGCGGCGGTAAGTTGGCGGCCGTCAGTGTGGCGGTAGGTGGGATTCACTGCTAATGTCATGATGAGGGCAAAAATGTCAAAGCTGCATGTTAATGAACAGCACATGACTGCAATTTTACAGCTGCATGAAGTAGAGTAGGTTTTTAAAATACAGTTAAAAAAAAAGTCTCTACAAAAATTTCTTCTTCCATGTAAAATAAAATATGGATAAAAAAATTGTTCCATGAGGCATGGATAAACATTAATTTCAGCTGATTCAAGCTTTCGGTGGGTGCTCCCAAATCTGCGGCAGTATGTTTATGCACATACCGCCAATGAGGCTCTGCAAGTTACTTTTTCAAAGTTTAGTGAGGGAATACTTCAGCACTGCCCCTTCAGCCATCACTCCAAAAAATTGGGTACCTTCTTATTGCAATGCCTTCCTTGGGCAGATTGGATTTCACTCCTGATGATCCTGCTGTTTGAATAGCAGTCCTCCGTCTAGCAATCAAGTGGCTTTTTCCCTTGCAACGAAGAGAGAAAGTTTAAGAAAAGTTACTTGCATGTTCACGTGTGAGGCACCATTACAGCTCCCACTGAGACCAAAATGATAATGATGGGTAAGGGAGTGAATGACATGCCTACAAATTTGCTGCTGCCTGGCCCGAAAGTCCAATAAAAATATGCAGTGATATGTGAGTAATATGAAGTCCTGAGTGCCGATAAGATATGATTTCTATGAAAAAAAGTTAAGACTTTGAATTCTGGCAGGGCCAGAATAGCCTTCCATTCTTTCAAGTTTGATCCTTCATATACTTCCTAGCAGCTCCTTCACTTCATTTTACTCTACCACACACACTCCTTTAAGCACTGAATTTGCTTTACTTTGTCAATATTTCAACAGCAGTCTTTTTCCTTCACACACTTTTGTATGGAATTACAATTAAAATTGGCATATGCGACTACTGTAATGTGCGCCCTGCAGAGGCCAACAGTGGTATGAACATGTATTCTGAACAACTTTATGACCCACTGACAGGCACAGTGAGAATTTTTCACTACCTTTCAGTGTTAACTCCAGAGTTCTCAATCTTGGTCCATGTGTCAGTGGTGCCAAATAACTACTTTTATCATTTTGACACAGTTCACCATGTCTTCCCTTTTGCAACAATCCAGCATGTGGATGCAGTATTCAATGTGTGTGTCCATTCTCACACTCACTGCTGCCAACGTTGTGATTACTGGCATCAATCTTCTGGCTAGATTCCAACATATTCAGAACTCAGATGCCAATATGATATTTTGCATGTGTAAGCATGGACCCATCTCTGATAGACACAGGAGTTCTATGTAATTTGCATGGGGCCTGGCTTTTACTTGTGGGCCTATTCCATATTACTGTGGGAAGGCAGGGGCCAAAAAGCACTTGGTGTTTCCATAGTCTAAACGTGGCTGCACTAACTCTGCAACTATAGGGGTGTGATGTTCTGATGCAATATAGATGAGGTATTTGCACAAGAATTGGCTACCTCGGATATCTGCATCCCACTGAAAAGTCCAATCCAAGGTGAATACCGCTTTAACAGAAGCAGGAAGATACCCCATCCCTGCGGACCAGTAAGCCATGTTCCATTTGCCATGTTTTTGTAATCAGAAATTCTGTTTTTGATCGGCTCAATTTAAGAAAACTATAAACCATCCATTAGTGTACACTTATTATGACAGCCAACCCAACATGCATGGGACACCTGCTAGTGTAGGGCTGGAGGGTGCTTTTAATAACATTTACGCCATGTTGAAGAGGAAAATGGTTCTAAAGCCATTTTAACAATAACCCTTATGCGCTTCATTTTCGTTCATTAATTTTCCTATTATAAATAGGGTCCTGGTTTTATGGAATATATTTTTTTAACATTTCCGTCTGTATTTATCCATATGTATTTTCCGGCCCTCTTATTGGTATTTACCCATATTTATGTTGGTTTTTTTAAATAAATGATGTCGCAGAATGGTATATTTCCACATTTATTTAACTGTTGAACATTAATTCATACTTTGATACCTTTCGCATTTTTGCTAATTTAAAAGACATGTCACAAAACGTGTATATATAAATGCACACACTCACAGTATATTTGAGGGAATCTTATTCTGTTTTTAATTCCCCATGGTCTCTATCTGCTTAGCTGTTGGCCTGTAATTCATGAAATACAGCATGGAGAGTTGCTCAGAAGGAGCTAAATTTTCAATATTTTTCCACTTCTAAAAATAAGCACAGACAGGAAACATTGTTTTCTGTCTGTATTTGTCTTTAAAAATAAGTAAAAATGGAAAACTGGGAGCCTTAATTATAAAATAAACAATGACCTTACATTAAGTGTGCGTTGTTGTATTTTGTTTATGATGGCACCACAAGCCCTGATAGAAAAGGGAATTAAGTTAGTGACATTGCAAAAGTAATTAAGGCATGCAGCAGGTGCTGTAAGGCAGTTTCTCAATCATTACATGAAATATTGGAATGCTGCACACAAGCTCACCAAAACATTGACATGTCCCACATTAGCAAAATAAAACCTGGCAGCTATGACATTGCATTTACAAACAGACAAATATAAACCAGACTCCAGGATCCACAGATTTGTAGGTTTTACTGGCACACATATTGCCAGCCTAAGCCCTCCTCTGATTTGCAATTTAGATAAGAGCATGCGTGAGGCAGAATAATAAATATAACAAACTAACAAGAGTTGGGGGCACAAAAATGACAATCAGCAGCCCTGGCCGAAAATGTAACATCCTCTTCTCTCCCAAACACCGAACATTCCAATAGCAGGGGGAGAAAAGGATAAAGCCTTTTAAAAAGCTGTTAACTCTTACCTGCCTGTGCAGAATGCAGCCATTGGAAACTCCTTCCCAGCCAGACAGTGAAAACCAGAAGGGGCAACGCTAAAGATGAATTGAAGTATCCTTGAGGGTGAAGGCAGCAACCAGTAAGAGACGTGAGGTGAAACAGGAAGCGAAGTGCAGCAGTGAAGAAGCACTGTTCTATCAGCCAATTTACGAGCTTTATGCAACAAAATTCCTGGCACTTCCTGCATCTGTGCTGCTGTCCATTTGATTGGTGAAACGTCGGTGCTGACGTAATTGCTGATGGTGCCACAAGCTGATTGACTGCTGTGCATATTTACACCAATCAGAGAGCACGATTTTAAAACAACTGAAGAAACACCGAAGAAAACATGCTTTCTATGCCGAAAGCAATAATGGGAGCTGAACAGGTGAGGTGGAGTATGCCCTTCCCGAGAAGATGCCGCGCCCCCACCCTAGGGGGCGCGCCCCACACTTTGAAGACCTATGCGTTAGAGGGAGATTCCAGCCAGAGGACCACGACTGCATGCTGATTGCTGATTGCTTTGCTACAGCTGCTTGCTTAGACAGCCGAACCCCTGATCTACATAGGGATGGTGTCTCTCTAGACTACAGGCTTCCTTATCCAGGTATGAGGGATGATGTTCTCCCAGGGGAAACCTGAAGGGTGGATTAGGCTTATTATGCTGTGCTCAGACATAGCGTAGGCAAGAGAACTATAGATCACTCCTAGTGACAGTATGGTAGGACTGTTTTTGTGTTTCACTCTTTTAGTCACCTGGTTGCTTTTATCGTGTTTTATCATCCTAGTTATTGCAATACATGCTATTTTATCTAAGATGCAGTTACTTCAATGAATCCTTATTGATTATAGTCTGCCTCTGTTGTCTTTGCCTATGTGAGACTTGGGTAACTGAGAGAAAGGGATGAGATCTGATTGGCCATGATTCCCCTGAGAAGTCTTTTTTGTCATGCATCCGGTTGCCGCAATCATCTTGGCCAGAAATGAGGCGCTGCTAGTTAGCCAGAAAACCCAGATTAGGCCAACAGGTATCTTATGGTGTGGAATCGTACTTAGTACCCACAATCCATGTGATTCAGGCGCCCAAATCCTGTCGCCTCATTAGCTTAATGAGAACCTACGTGACAATGTCAGAAGTGACAAGCAAACCAGACCAAGCGAGAGGGTGAATTAAAAAGGTAATTTGGTGTCACAATTTGTATGTTAAAACAACTAATGGTCCAATTTCATCAATAAGTGTGGTCATGCAGGAGGTCTTTGATGTCATCAAAAGAGGAGGAGACCAAAAAGGACTCCACTTCGACAGTCCTCAGGGTTACTAGTGGGTTGGCAGAAGGATCCACAGAGCAGAAGTGTGCAGAAGTCTCAAACGCAGAAGAACTTGCATTGGTGGTGTCATCCATTCTGCCAAATTGTGTTGAAGCCATAAAGTTCACAAGCGGTGGCTCATACGTTGCCTCACAAATCAACCTCAGTCTCAAGGGGCATGACCGTGAATGAACCCTCATCCAGAACAGCAACAGTTTCTTGTCCACAGGAGGCACAGGCTGTATGGCAAAACAGTGTAGGTGCGCATTCAAAAAAGCACCAGATGCAATGGAATACCTGTTGTACACACCATACGACTGGTCTTAATGACAACGACCAATCACGCTCTAGCTCCTCCAGCAAAGGAGCATCGAAGTACTGCATCATGTGATCATGACACAGCTGGGCTGGTGGTATCTCCATTACTCCGCTTTGCTGAGATGGGACAGCCATTGTATATCAAAAATAGCAGCAACAGAATTCTGCTAATTAACCCCTTCTGTGCCCAGGACGTAATGGTTACGTCCTGAGGCACAGTGCTGCTGTGCCCAGGACGTAACCATTACGTCCTGTGCACAGAGCCCAGAGGGAGCGCTCTCGCTCCCTCTGTGGGGTTCCCCCCCACCCCCCCAAGTCAGGGATGGAAGGGGAAGCCCTTCCCCTCCCACCCCCGACCCCCCAACCCCCCCTGTGACGTCAGCGCGCGAGCGCGCGCTGATTAGTCACAGGGTCTCCCCCATCGCGCTGGAAGCAGAGCTTCCAGCGCGATTGAAAAATAAATGCTTTTGCATTTCTTTTTCAATCCCATGGGGGAGACCCCGAGAGGCTTCAAAGGGAAGGAAATGTATTTCCTTCCCTTTGAAGTCTCTCACAGGTTTCAAAAGCCGGATTGCTTGCCCGGGAGGGGCAGAAACCTCTAGGCACCAGGGACCTTTTTTTTTTTTTTTTGTGATGATTTTTTTTTTTTTAGGTGGGGAGCGATCCCTTAGGCAAGGGTCGCTCCCCTACGGGGCAATATATATTTAGGCCATTTATGCCCCCCTTGGGGGCAGAGTGGCCTATTTTGATGAGGCCAATCTGCCCCCAAGGGGGGCAGAAACCATTAGACACCAGGGAGTTTGTTTTTGCGTGAATTTCACGCAAGGGGAGCGACCCCTTAGGCAAGGGTCGCTCCCTGGGGGGGGGATTATTTTAGGCCATTTCTGCCCCCCTGGGGGGGGTAGATCAGCCTATTTTGATTCGGCCTTGGGGGCAGAAACCACTAGGCACCAGGGATTTTTTTGTTTTTCTGTTTTACAGATGGGGAGCGACCCCCTTGGACAAGGGTCGCTCCCCTGGAGGGGCAAAATGTATTTAGGCCATTTCTGCCCGCTTTGGCGGCAGATCGGCCGATTTTAGGTCAATCTGCCCCCAAGGGGTCAGAAACCACTAGGCACCAGGGATCTTTTTTTTGCGCCGTCACACAAGGGGAGCGACCTTGTAGTCAAGGGTCGCTCCCCGGGGGGGGTGGGGGGGTGGGGGGGGGCCAAATTATTTTAGGCCATCTCTGCCCCCCCTGGGGGCAGATCACCCTATTGGTATTAGGCCGATCTACCCCCAGGGGGGGCAGAAACCTCTAGGCGCCAGGGCAATTTTTTTTTTTGTGTTTTTTTTTGTGTTTTTTTTTTTTTTTTAGAGGTGGGCAGCGACCCATCAGGCAAGGGTCGCTCCCCTGGGGGGCAAATTGTATTTAGACCATTTCTGCCCCCCTCGGGGACAGATTGGCCGATTTTAGGTCAATCTGCCCCAAGGGGGCAGAAACCACTAGGCACCGGGGATTTGTTTTTTGGCGCCAATGTCACGCAAGGGGAGCGACCCCGTAGGCAAGGGTCGCTCCGGAGGGTGGGGGGGTGGGTGTTCGGGGGCAAATTTATTTTAGGCCATTTCTGCCCCCCCTGGGGGCAGATCGGCCTATTATTAGGCCGATCTGCCCCCAGGGGGGGGCAGAAACCTGTAGGCGCCAGGGCAATTTTTGTTTTTTTTTTGTTTGTTTTTTTAGAGATGGGGAGCGACCCATCAGACAAGGGTCGATCCCCTGGGGGGCAAACTGTGTTTAGACCATTTCTGCCCCCCCTTGGGGGCAGATTGGTCGATTTTAGGTCAATCTGCCCCAAGGGGGCAGAAACCACTAGGCACCGGGATTTGTTTTTTGGCGCCAATGTCACGCAGGGGGAGCGACCCCGTAGGCAATGGTCGCTCCGGGTGGAGGGGGGGGAAACGGGGGGGGGTGTTCGGGGGGCAAATTTATTTTAGGCCATTTCTGCCCCCCCTGGGGGCAGATCGGCCTATTATTAGGCCGATCTGCCCCCAGGGGGGGCAGAAACCTCTTGTTGCCAGGGCAATTTTTTTTTAGTGTTTTTTTTTTAGTTTGTTTGTTTTTTTAGAGATGGGGAGCGACCCATCAGACAAGGGTCGCTCCCCTGGGGGGCAAACTGTGTTTAGACCATTTCTGCCCCCCTTGGGGGCAGATTGGTCGATTTTAGGTCAATCTGCCCCAAGGGGGCAGAAACCACTAGGCACCGGGATTTGTTTTTTGGCGCCAATGTCACGCAGGTGGAGCGACCCCGTAGGCAATGGTCGCTCCGGGGGGGGAGGGGGGGATGGGGGTTCAGGGGGCAAATTTATTTTAGGCCATTTCTGCCCCCCCTGGGGGCAGAAACCTCTTGTTGCGAGAGCAAATTTTTTTTTGTGTTTTTTTTTTGTTTGTTTGGTTTTTTTTAGAGATGGGGAGCGACCCATCAGTCAAGGGTCGCTCCCCTGGGGGGCAAATTGTGTTTAGACCATTTCTGCCCCCCTTGGGGGCAGATTGGTCGATTTTAGGTCAATCTGCCCCAAGGGGGCAGAAACCACTAGGCACCGGGGATTTGTTTTTTGGCGCCAATGTCACGCAGGGGGAGCGACCCCGTAGGCAATGGTCGCTCCGGGGGGGGAGGGGGGGAATGGGGGTTCAGGGGGCAAATTTATTTTAGGCCATTTCTGCCCCCCCTGGGGGCAGAAACCTCTTGTTGCCAGGGCAAATTTTTTTTAGTGTTTTTTTTTTAGTTTTTTTTTTTTTTTTAGAGATGGGGAGCGACCCATCAGACAAGGGTCGCTCCCCTGGGGGGCAAACTGTGTTTAGACCATTTCTGCCCCCCTTGAGGGCAGATTGGTCGATTTTAGGTCAATCTGCCCCAAGGGGGCAGAAACCACTAGGCACCAGGGATTTGTTTTTTGGCGCCAATGTCACGCAGGGGGAGCGACCCCGTAGGCAATGGTCGCTCCGGGGGGGGGGGGGGGTGGGGGTTCAGGGGGCAAATTTATTTTAGGCCATTTCTGCCCCCCCTGGGGGCAGATTGGTTGATTTTAGGTCAATCTGCAACCACTAGGCACCGGGGATTCGTTTTTTGGTGCCAATGTCACGCAGGGGGAGGGACCCAGTAGGCAAGGGTCGCTCCGAGGTGGGGGGGTGGGGGGGGTTTGGGGGGGCAAATTTATTTTAGGCCATTTCTGCCCCCCCCGGGGGCAGATCGGCCTATTATTAGGCCGATCTGCCCCCAGGGGGGGCAGAAACCTCTAGGCGCCAGGGCAAATGATTTTGTTTTTTGTTTTGTTTTTTGTTTGTTTGTTTTTTTAGAGATGGGGAGCGACCCATCAGACAAGGGTCGCTTCCCTGGGGGGCAAACTGTATTTAGAGCATTTCTGCCCCCTTTGGGGGCAGATTGGTCGATTTTAGGTCAATCTGCCCCCAAGGGGGCAGAAACCACTAGGCACCGGGAATTTGTTTTTTGGCGCCAATGTCACTCAGGGGTAGCGACCCCGTAGGCAAGGGTCGCACCTGGGCAGGGGGGGTTTGTGGGGGTGGGGGGTCAAATTTATTTTAGGGCATTTCCCCCCCTCCTGGGGCCGGCTGAGCTAGAGGCCAAAATCCACATGTAGGCACTTTGCAAAAAACACCTCTGTTTTCTGTGAAAAAATATGTTGTGTCCACGTTGTGTTTTGGGCCATTTCCTTTCCTGGGCGCTAGGCCTACCCACACAAGTGAGGTACCATTTTTATGGAGAGACTTAGGGGAACGCTGGGTGGAAGGAAATTTGTGGCTCCTCTCAGATTCCAGAACTTTCTGTCACCGAAATGAGAGGAAAAAGTGTTTTTTGGCCAGATTTTGATGTTTGCAAAGGATTCTGGGTAACAGAACCTGGTCAGAGCCCCGCAAATCACCCCATCTTGGATTCCCCTAGGTCTCTAGTTTTCAAAAATGTGCTGGTTTGCTAGGTTTCCCCAGGTGCCGGCTGAGCTAGAGGCCAAAATCCACACGTAGGCACTGTTTTCTATGAAAAAATGTGATGTGTCCACGTTGTGTTTTGGGCCATTTCCTGTCGCGAGCGCTAGGCCTACCCACACAAGTGAGGTATCATTTTTATCGGGAGACGTGGGGGAACGCTGGGTGGAAGGAAATTTGTGGCTCCTCTCAGATTCCAGAACTTTCTGCCACAGAAATGTGAGGAACATGTGTTTTTTTAGCCAAAGTTTGAGGTTTGCAAAGGATTCTGGGTAACAGAACCTGGTCCGAGCCACACAAATCACCCCATCTTGGATTCCCCTAGGTCTCTAGTTTTCAGAAATGCACAGGTTTGGTAGGTTTCCCTAGGTGGCGGCTGAGCTAGAGGCCAAAATCTACAGGTAGGCACTTTGCTAAAAACAGGTCTATTTTCTGTGATGTGTCCACGTTGCGCTTTGGGGTGTTTCCTGTCGCGGGCGCTAGCCCTACCCACACAAGTGAGATATCATTTTTATCGGGAGACATGGGGGAACGCTGGGTGGAAGGAAATTTGTGGCTCCTCTCAGATTGTAGAACTTTCTGCCACAGAAATGTGAGGAACATGTGTTTTTTTTAGCCAAATTTTGAGGTTTGCAAAGGATTCTGGGTAACAGAACCTGGTCCGAGCCACACAAGTCACCCCATCTTGGATTCCCCTAGGTCTCTAGTTTTCAGAAATGCACAGGTTTGGTAGGTTTCCCTAGGTGGCGGCTGAGCTACAGGCCAAAATCTACAGGTAGGCACTTTGCAAAAAACACCTCTGTTTTCCTTCAAAAATTTGGTTGTGTCCACGTTGCGCTTTGGGGCGTTTCCTGTCGTGGGCGCTAGGCCTACCCACACAAGTGAGGTATCATTTTTATCGGGAGACGTGGGGGAACGCTGGGTGGAAGGAAATTTGTGGCTCCTCTCAGATTCCAGAACTTTCTGCCACAGAAATGTGAGGAACATGTGTTTTTTTAGCGAAATTTTGAGGTTTGCAAAGGGTTCTGGGTAACAGAACCTGGTCCCAGCCACACAAGTCACCCCATCTTGGATTCCCCTAGGTCTCTAGTTTTCAGAAATGCACAGGTTTGGTAGGTTTCCCTAGGTGGCAGGTGAGCTACAGGCCAAAATCCACAGGTAGGCACTTTGCTAAAAACAGGTCTGTTTTCTGTGATGTGTCCACGTTGCGCTTTGGGGCGTTTCCTGTCGCGGGCGCTAGGCCTACCCACACAAGTGAGGTATCATTTTTATCGGGAGACGTGGGGAAACGCTGGGTGGAAGGAAATTTGTGGCTCCTCTCAGATTCCAGAACTTTCTGCCACAGAAATGTGAGGAACATGTGTTTTTTTAGCCAAAGTTTGAGGTTTGCAAAGGATTCTGGGTAACAGAACCTGGTCCGAGCCACACAAATCACCCCATCTTGGATTCCCCTAGGTCTCTAGTTTTCAGAAATGCACAGGTTTGGTAGGTTTCCCTAGGTGGCGGCTGAGCTAGAGGCCAAAATCTACAGGTAGGCACTTTGCTAAAAACAGGTCTATTTTCTGTGATGTGTCCACGTTGCGCTTTGGGGTGTTTCCTGTCGCGGGCGCTAGGCCTACCCACACAAGTGAGGTATCATTTTTATCGGGAGACATGGGGGAACGCTGGGTGGAAGGAAATTTGTGGCTCCTCTCAGATTGTAGAACTTTCTGCCACAGAAATGTGAGGAACATGTGTTTTTTTTAGCCAAATTTTGAGGTTTGCAAAGGATTCTGGGTAACAGAACCTGGTCCGAGCCACACAAGTCACCCCATCTTGGATTCCCCTAGGTCTCTAGTTTTCAGAAATGCACAGGTTTGGTAGGTTTCCCTAGGTGGCGGCTGAGCTACAGGCCAAAATCTACAGGTAGGCACTTTGCAAAAAACACCTCTGTTTTCCTTCAAAAATTTGGTTGTGTCCACGTTGCGCTTTGGGGCGTTTCCTGTCGTGGGCGCTAGGCCTACCCACACAAGTGAGGTATCATTTTTATCGGGAGACGTGGGGGAACGCTGGGTGGAAGGAAATTTGTGGCTCCTCTCAGATTCCAGAACTTTCTGCCACAGAAATGTGAGGAACATGTGTTTTTTTAGCGAAATTTTGAGGTTTGCAAAGGGTTCTGGGTAACAGAACCTGGTCCCAGCCACACAAGTCACCCCATCTTGGATTCCCCTAGGTCTCTAGTTTTCAGAAATGCACAGGTTTGGTAGGTTTCCCTAGGTGGCGGCTGAGCTACAGGCCAAAATCCACAGGTAGGCACTTTGCTAAAAACAGGTCTGTTTTCTGTGATGTGTCCACGTTGCGCTTTGGGGCGTTTCCTGTCGCGGGCGCTAGGCCTACCCACACAAGTGAGGTATAATTTTTATCGGGAGACGTGGGGAAACGCTGGGTGGAAGGAAATTTGTGGCTCCTCTCAGATTCCAGAACTTTCTGCCACAGAAATGTGAGGAACATGTGTTTTTTTAGCCAAATTTTGAGGTTTGCAAAGGATTCTGGGTAACAGAACCTGGTCCCAGCCACACAAGTCACCCCATCTTGGATTCCCCTAGGTCTCTAGTTTTCAGAAATGCACAGGTTTGGTAGGTTTCCCTAGGTGGCGGCTGAGCTACAGGCCAAAATCCACAGGTAGGCACTTTGCTAAAAACAGGTCTGTTTTCTGTGATGTGTCCACGTTGCGCTTTGGGGCGTTTCCTGTCGCGGGCGCTAGGCCTACCCACACAAGTGAGGTATCATTTTTATCGGGAGACATGGGGGAACGCTGGGTGGAAGGAAATTTGTGGCTCCTCTCAGATTCCAGAACTTTCTGCCACAGAAATGTGAGGAACATGTGTTTTTTTAGCCAAATTTTGAGGTTTGCAAAGGATTCTGGGTAACAGAACCTGGTCCCAGCCACACAAGTCACCCCATCTTGGATTCCCCTAGGTCTCTAGTTTTCAGAAATGCACAGGTTTGGTAGGTTTCCCTAGGTGGCGGCTGAGCTACAGGCCAAAATCCACAGGTAGGCACTTTGCTAAAAACAGGTCTGTTTTCTGTGATGTGTCCACGTTGCGCTTTGGGGCATTTCCTGTCGCGGGCGCTAGGCCTACCCACACAAGTGAGGTATCATTTTTATCGGGAGACGTGGGGGAACGCTGGGTGGAAGGAAATTTGTGGCTCCTCTCAGATTCCAGAACTTTCTGCCACAGAAATGTGAGGAACATGTGTTTTTTTAGCCACATTTTGAGGTTTGCAAAGGATTCTGGGTAACAGAACCTGGTCCCAGCCACACAAGTCACCCCATCCTGGATTCCCCTAGGTCTCTAGTTTTCAGAAATGCACAGGTTTGGTAGGTTTCCCTATGTGGCGGCTGAGCTACAGGCCAAAATCCACAGGTAGGCACTTTGCTTAAAACAGGTCTATTTTCTGTGATGTGTCCACGTTGCGCTTTGGGGCGTTTCCTGTCGCGGGCGCTAGGCCTACCCACACAAGTGAGGTATCATTTTTATCGGGAGACGTGGGGGAACGCTGGGTGCAAGGAAATTTGTGGCTCCTCTCAGATTCCAGAACTTTCTGCCACAGAAATGTGAGGAACATGTGTTTTTTTAGCCACATTTTGAGGTTTGCAAAGGATTCTGGGTAACAGAACCTGGTCCCAGCCACACAAGTCACCCCATCTTGGATTCCCCCAGGTCTCTAGTTTTCAGAAATGCACAGGTTTGGTAGGTTTCCCTAGTTGGCGGCTGAGCTACAGGCCAAAATCTACAGGTAGGCACTTTGCAAAAAACACCTCTGTTTTCCTTAAAAAATTTGGTTGTGTCCACGTTGCGCTTTGGGGCGTTTCCTGTCGTGGGCGCTAGGCCTACCCACACAAGTGAGGTATCATTTTTATTGGGAGACGTGGGGGAACGCTGGGTGGAAGGAAATTTGTGTCTCCTCTCAGATTCCAGAACTTTCTGCCACAGAAATGTGAGGAACATGTGTTTTTTTAGCCAAATTTTGAGGTTTCCAAAGGATTCTGGGTAACAGAACCTGGTCCCAGCCACACAAGCCACCCCATCTTGGATTCCCCTAGGTCTCTAGTTTTCAGAAATGCACAGGTTTGGTAGGTTTCCCTAGGTGGCGGCTGAGCTACAGGCCAAAATCCACAGGTAGGCACTTTGCTAAAAACAGGTCTGTTTTCTGTGATGTGTCCACGTTGCGCTTTGGGGCGTTTCCTGTCGCGGGCGCTAGGCCTACCCACACAAGTGAGGTATCATTTTTATCGGGAGACGTGGGGAAACGCTGGGTGGAAGGAAATTTGTGGCTCCTCTCAGATTCCAGAACTTTCTGCCACAGAAATGTGAGGAACATGTGTTTTTTTAGCCAAAGTTTGAGGTTTGCAAAGGATTCTGGGTAACAGAACCTGGTCCGAGCCACACAAATCACCCCATCTTGGATTCCCCTAGGTCTCTAGTTTTCAGAAATGCACAGGTTTGGTAGGTTTCCCTAGGTGGCGGCTGAGCTAGAGGCCAAAATCTACAGGTAGGCACTTTGCTAAAAACAGGTCTATTTTCTGTGATGTGTCCACGTTGCGCTTTGGGGTGTTTCCTGTCGCGGGCGCTAGGCCTACCCACACAAGTGAGGTATCATTTTTATCGGGAGACATGGGGGAACGCTGGGTGGAAGGAAATTTGTGGCTCCTCTCAGATTGTAGAACTTTCTGCCACAGAAATGTGAGGAACATGTGTTTTTTTTAGCCAAATTTTGAGGTTTGCAAAGGATTCTGGGTAACAGAACCTGGTCCGAGCCACACAAGTCACCCCATCTTGGATTCCCCTAGGTCTCTAGTTTTCAGAAATGCACAGGTTTGGTAGGTTTCCCTAGGTGGCGGCTGAGCTACAGGCCAAAATCTACAGGTAGGCACTTTGCAAAAAACACCTCTGTTTTCCTTCAAAAATTTGGTTGTGTCCACGTTGCGCTTTGGGGCGTTTCCTGTCGTGGGCGCTAGGCCTACCCACACAAGTGAGGTATCATTTTTATCGGGAGACGTGGGGGAACGCTGGGTGGAAGGAAATTTGTGGCTCCTCCCAGATTCCAGAACTTTCTGCCACAGAAATGTGAGGAACATGTGTTTTTTTAGCGAAATTTTGAGGTTTGCAAAGGGTTCTGGGTAACAGAACCTGGTCCCAGCCACACAAGTCACCCCATCTTGGATTCCCCTAGGTCTCTAGTTTTCAGAAATGCACAGGTTTGGTAGGTTTCCCTAGGTGGCGGCTGAGCTACAGGCCAAAATCCACAGGTAGGCACTTTGCTAAAAACAGGTCTGTTTTCTGTGATGTGTCCACGTTGCGCTTTGGGGCGTTTCCTGTCGCGGGCGCTAGGCCTACCCACACAAGTGAGGTATCATTTTTATCGGGAGACGTGGGGAAACGCTGGGTGGAAGGAAATTTGTGGCTCCTCTCAGATTCCAGAACTTTCTGCCACAGAAATGTGAGGAACATGTGTTTTTTTAGCCAAATTTTGAGGTTTGCAAAGGATTCTGGGTAACAGAACCTGGTCCCAGCCACACAAGTCACCCCATCTTGGATTCCCCTAGGTCTCTAGTTTTCAGAAATGCACAGGTTTGGTAGGTTTCCCTAGGTGGCGGCTGAGCTACAGGCCAAAATCCACAGGTAGGCACTTTGCTAAAAACACGTCTGTTTTCTGTGATGTGTCCACGTTGCGCTTTGGGGCGTTTCCTGTCGCGGGCGCTAGGCCTACCCACACAAGTGAGGTATCATTTTTATCGGGAGACGTGGGGGAACGCTGGGTGGAAGGAAATTTGTGGCTCCTCTCAGATTCCAGAACTTTCTGCCACAGAAATGTGAGGAACATGTGTTTTTTTAGCCAAATTTTGAGGTTTGCAAAGGATTCTGGGTAACAGAACCTGGTCCCAGCCACACAAGTCACCCCATCTTGGATTCCCCTAGGTCTCTAGTTTTCAGAAATGCACAGGTTTGGTAGGTTTCCCTAGGTGGCGGCTGAGCTACAGGCCAAAATCCACAGGTAGGCACTTTGCTAAAAACAGGTCTGTTTTCTGTGATGTGTCCACGTTGCGCTTTGGGGCATTTCCTGTCGCGGGCGCTAGGCCTACCCACACAAGTGAGGTATCATTTTTATCGGGAGACGTGGGGGAACGCTGGGTGGAAGGAAATTTGTGGCTCCTCTCAGATTCCAGAACTTTCTGCCACAGAAATGTGAGGAACATGTGTTTTTTTAGCCACATTTTGAGGTTTGCAAAGGATTCTGGGTAACAGAACCTGGTCCCAGCCACACAAGTCACCCCATCCTGGATTCCCCTAGGTCTCTAGTTTTCAGAAATGCACAGGTTTGGTAGGTTTCCCTATGTGGCGGCTGAGCTACAGGCCAAAATCCACAGGTAGGCACTTTGCTTAAAACAGGTCTATTTTCTGTGATGTGTCCACGTTGCGCTTTGGGGCGTTTCCTGTCGCGGGCGCTAGGCCTACCCACACAAGTGAGGTATCATTTTTATCGGGAGACGTGGGGGAACGCTGGGTGCAAGGAAATTTGTGGCTCCTCTCAGATTCCAGAACTTTCTGCCACAGAAATGTGAGGAACATGTGTTTTTTTAGCCACATTTTGAGGTTTGCAAAGGATTCTGGGTAACAGAACCTGGTCCCAGCCACACAAGTCACCCCATCTTGGATTCCCCCAGGTCTCTAGTTTTCAGAAATGCACAGGTTTGGTAGGTTTCCCTAGTTGGCGGCTGAGCTACAGGCCAAAATCTACAGGTAGGCACTTTGCAAAAAACACCTCTGTTTTCCTTCAAAAATTTGGTTGTGTCCACGTTGCGCTTTGGGGCGTTTCCTGTCGTGGGCGCTAGGCCTACCCACACAAGTGAGGTATCATTTTTATCGGGAGACGTGGGGGAACGCTGGGTGGAAGGAAATTTGTGTCTCCTCTCAGATTCCAGAACTTTCTGCCACAGAAATGTGAGGAACATGTGTTTTTTTAGCCAAATTTTGAGGTTTCCAAAGGATTCTGGGTAACAGAACCTGGTCCCAGCCACACAAGCCACCCCATCTTGGATTCCCCTAGGTCTCTAGTTTTCAGAAATGCACAGGTTTGGGAGGTTTCCCTAGGTGGCGGCTGAGCTACAGGCCAAAATCCACAGGTAGGCACTTTGCTAAAAACAGGTCTGTTTTCTGTGATGTGTCCACGTTGCGCTTTGGGGCGTTTCCTGTCGCGGGGGCTAGGCCTACCCACACAAGTGAGGTATCATTTTTATCGGGTGACGTGGGGGAACGCTGGGTGGAAGGAAATTTGTGGCTCCTCTCAGATTCCAGAACTTTCTGCCACAGAAATGTGAGGAACATGTGTTTTTTTAGCCACATTTTGAGGTTTGCAAAGGATTCTGGGTAACAGAACCTGGTCCCAGCCACACAAGTCACCCCATCTTGGATTCCCCCAGGTCTCTAGTTTTCAGAAATGCACAGGTTTGGTAGGTTTCCATAGGTGGCGGCTGAGCTACAGGCCAAAATCTACAGGTAGGCACTTTGCAAAAAACACCTCTGTTTTCCTTCAAAAATTTGGTTGTGTCCACGTTGCGCTTTGGGGCGTTTCCTGTCGTGGGCGCTAGGCCTACCCACACAAGTGAGGTATCATTTTTATCGGGAGACGTGGGGGAACGCTGGGTGGAAGGAAATTTGTGGCTCCTCTCAGATTCCAGAACTTTCTGCCACAGAAATGTGAGGAACATTTGTTTTTTTATCCAAATTTTGAGGTTTGCAAAGGATTCTGGGTAACAGAACCTGGTCCCAGCCACACAAGTCACCCCATCTTGGATTCCCCTAGGTCTCTAGTTTTCAGAAATGCACAGGTTTGGTAGGTTTCCCTAGGTGGCGGCTGAGCTACAGGCCAAAATCCACAGGTAGGCACTTTGCTAAAAACAGGTCTGTTTTCTGTGATGTGTCCACGTTGCGCTTTGGGGCGTTTCCTGTCGCGGGCGCTAGGCCTACCCACACAAGTGAGGTATCATTTTTATCGGGAGACGTGGGGGAACGCTGGGTGGAAGGAAATTTGTGGCTCCTCTCAGATTCCAGAACTTTCTGCCACAGAAATGTGAGGAACATGTGTTTTTTTAGCCACATTTTGAGGTTTGCAAAGGATTCTGGGTAACAGAACCTGGTCCCAGCCACACAAGTCACCCCATCTTGGATTCCCCTAGGTCTCTAGTTTTCAGAAATGCACAGGTTTGGTAGGTTTCCCTAGGTGGCGGCTGAGCTACAGGCCAAAATCTACAGGTAGGCACTTTGCTAAAAACAGGTCTGTTTTCTGTGATGTGTCCACGTAGCGCTTTGGGGCGTTTCCTGTCGCGGGCGCTAGGCCTACCCACACAAGTGAGGTATCATTTTTATCGGGAGACGTGGGGGAACGCTGGGTGGAAGGAAATTTGTGGCTCCTCTCAGATTCCAGAACTTTCTGCCACAGAAATGTGAGGAACATGTGTTTTTTTAGCCACATTTTGAGGTTTGCAAAGGATTCTGGGTAACAGAACCTGGTCCCAGCCACACAAGTCACCCCTTCCTGGATTCCCCTAGGTCTCTAGTTTTCAGAAATGCACAGGTTTGGTAGGTTTCCCTAGGTGGCGGCTGAGCTACAGGCCAAAATCTACAGGTAGGCACTTTGCAAAAAACACCTCTGTTTTCCTTCAAAAATTTGGTTGTGTCCACGTTGCGCTTTGGGGCGTTTCCTGACGTGGGCGCTAGGCCTACCCACACAAGTGAGGTATCATTTTTATCGGGAGACGTGGGGGAACGCTGGGTGCAAGGAAATTTGTGGCTCCTCTCAGATTCCAGAACTTTCTGCCACAGAAATGTGAGGAACATGTGTTTTTTTAGCCACATTTTGAGGTTTGCAAAGGATTCTGGGTAACAGAACCTGGTCCCAGCCACACAAGTCACCCCATCTTGGATTCCCCCAGGTCTCTAGTTTTCAGAAATGCACAGGTTTGGTAGGTTTCCCTAGTTGGCGGCTGAGCTACAGGCCAAAATCTACAGGTAGGCACTTTGCAAAAAACACCTCTGTTTTCCTTCAAAAATTTGGTTGTGTCCACGTTGCGCTTTGGGGCGTTTCCTGTCGTGGGCGCTAGGCCTACCCACACAAGTGAGGTATCATTTTTATCGGGAGACGTGGGGGAACGCTGGGTGGAAGGAAATTTGTGTCTCCTCTCAGATTCCAGAACTTTCTGCCACAGAAATGTGAGGAACATGTGTTTTTTTAGCCAAATTTTGAGGTTTCCAAAGGATTCTGGGTAACAGAACCTGGTCCCAGCCACACAAGCCACCCCATCTTGGATTCCCCTAGGTCTCTAGTTTTCAGAAATGCACAGGTTTGGTAGGTTTCCCTAGGTGGTGGCTGAGCTACAGGCCAAAATCCACAGGTAGGCACTTTGCTAAAAACAGGTCTGTTTTCTGTGATGTGTCCACGTTGCGCTTTGGGGCGTTTCCTGTCGCGGGCGCTAGGCCTACCCACACAAGTGAGGTATCATTTTTATCGGGAGACGTGGGGAAACGCTGGGTGGAAGGAAATTTGTGGCTCCTCTCAGATTCCAGAACTTTCTGCCACAGAAATGTGAGGAACATGTGTTTTTTTAGCCAAAGTTTGAGGTTTGCAAAGGATTCTGGGTAACAGAACCTGGTCCAAGCCACACAAATCACCCCATCTTGGATTCCCCTAGGTCTCTAGTTTTCAGAAATGCACAGGTTTGGTAGGTTTCCCTAGGTGGCGGCTGAGCTAGAGGCCAAAATCTACAGGTAGGCACTTTGCTAAAAACAGGTCTATTTTCTGTGATGTGTCCACGTTGCGCTTTGGGGTGTTTCCTGTCGCGGGCGCTAGGCCTACCCACACAAGTGAGGTATCATTTTTATCGGGAGACATGGGGGAACGCTGGGTGGAAGGAAATTTGTGGCTCCTCTCAGATTGTAGAACTTTCTGCCACAGAAATGTGAGGAACATGTGTTTTTTTTAGCCAAATTTTGAGGTTTGCAAAGGATTCTGGGTAACAGAACCTGGTCCGAGCCACACAAGTCACCCCATCTTGGATTCCCCTAGGTCTCTAGTTTTCAGAAATGCACAGGTTTGGTAGGTTTCCCTAGGTGGCGGCTGAGCTACAGGCCAAAATCTACAGGTAGGCACTTTGCAAAAAACACCTCTGTTTTCCTTCAAAAATTTGGTTGTGTCCACGTTGCGCTTTGGGGAGTTTCCTGTCGTGGGCGCTAGGCCTACCCACACAAGTGAGGTATCATTTTTATCGGGAGACGTGGGGGAACGCTGGGTGGAAGGAAATTTGTGGCTCCTCTCAGATTCCAGAACTTTCTGCCACAGAAATGTGAGGAACATGTGTTTTTTTAGCGAAATTTTGAGGTTTGCAAAGGGTTCTGGGTAACAGAACCTGGTCCCAGCCACACAAGTCACCCCATCTTGGATTCCCCTAGGTCTCTAGTTTTCAGAAATGCACAGGTTTGGTAGGTTTCCCTAGGTGGCGGCTGAGCTACAGGCCAAAATCCACAGGTAGGCACTTTGCTAAAAACAGGTCTGTTTTCTGTGATGTGTCCACGTTGCGCTTTGGGGCGTTTCCTGTCGCGGGCGCTAGGCCTACCCACACAAGTGAGGTATCATTTTTATCGGGAGACGTGGGGAAACGCTGGGTGGAAGGAAATTTGTGGCTCCTCTCAGATTCCAGAACTTTCTGCCACAGAAATGTGAGGAACATGTGTTTTTTTAGCCAAATTTTGAGGTTTGCAAAGGATTCTGGGTAACAGAACCTGGTCCCAGCCACACAAGTCACCCCATCTTGGATTCCCCTAGGTCTCTAGTTTTCAGAAATGCACAGGTTTGGTAGGTTTCCCTAGGTGGCGGCTGAGCTACAGGCCAAAATCCACAGGTAGGCACTTTGCTAAAAACACGTCTGTTTTCTGTGATGTGTCCACGTTGCGCTTTGGGGCGTTTCCTGTCGCGGGCGCTAGGCCTACCCACACAAGTGAGGTATCATTTTTATCGGGAGACGTGGGGGAACGCTGGGTGGAAGGAAATTTGTGGCTCCTCTCAGATTCCAGAACTTTCTGCCACAGAAATGTGAGGAACATGTGTTTTTTTAGCCAAATTTTGAGGTTTGCAAAGGATTCTGGGTAACAGAACCTGGTCCCAGCCACACAAGTCACCCCATCTTGGATTCCCCTAGGTCTCTAGTTTTCAGAAATGCACAGGTTTGGTAGGTTTCCCTAGGTGGCGGCTGAGCTACAGGCCAAAATCCACAGGTAGGCACTTTGCTAAAAACAGGTCTGTTTTCTGTGATGTGTCCACGTTGCGCTTTGGGGCATTTCCTGTCGCGGGCGCTAGGCCTACCCACACAAGTGAGGTATCATTTTTATCGGGAGACGTGGGGGAACGCTGGGTGGAAGGAAATTTGTGGCTCCTCTCAGATTCCAGAACTTTCTGCCACAGAAATGTGAGGAACATGTGTTTTTTTAGCCACATTTTGAGGTTTGCAAAGGATTCTGGGTAACAGAACCTGGTCCCAGCCACACAAGTCACCCCATCCTGGATTCCCCTAAGTCTCTAGTTTTCAGAAATGCACAGGTTTGGTAGGTTTCCCTATGTGGCGGCTGAGCTACAGGCCAAAATCCACAGGTAGGCACTTTGCTTAAAACAGGTCTATTTTCTGTTATGTGTCCACGTTGCGCTTTGGGGCGTTTCCTGTCGCGGGCGCTAGGCCTACCCACACAAGTGAGGTATCATTTTTATCGGGAGACGTGGGGGAACGCTGGGTGCAAGGAAATTTGTGGCTCCTCTCAGATTCCAGAACTTTCTGCCACAGAAATGTGAGGAACATGTGTTTTTGTAGCCACATTTTGAGGTTTGCAAAGGATTCTGGGTAACAGAACCTGGTCCCAGCCACACAAGTCACCCCATCTTGGATTCCCCCAGGTCTCTAGTTTTCAGAAATGCACAGGTTTGGTAGGTTTCCCTAGTTGGCGGCTGAGCTACAGGCCAAAATCTACAGGTAGGCACTTTGCAAAAAACACCTCTGTTTTCCTTCAAAAATTTGGTTGTGTCCACGTTGCGCTTTGGGGCGTTTCCTGTCGTGGGCGCTAGGCCTACCCACACAAGTGAGGTATCATTTTTATCGGGAGACGTGGGGGAACGCTGGGTGGAAGGAAATTTGTGTCTCCTCTCAGATTCCAGAACTTTCTGCCACAGAAATGTGAGGAACATGTGTTTTTTTAGCCAAATTTTGAGGTTTCCAAAGGATTCTGGGTAACAGAACCTGGTCCCAGCCACACAAGCCATCCCATCTTGGATTCCCCTAGGTCTCTAGTTTTCAGAAATGCACAGGTTTGGTAGGTTTCCCTAGGTGGCGGCTGAGCTACAGGCCAAAATCTATAGGTAGGCACTTTGCTAAAAACAGGTCTGTTTTCTGTGATGTGTCCACGTTGCGCTTTGGGGCGTTTCCTGTCGCGGGCGCTAGGCCTACCCACACAAGTGAGGTATCATTTTTATCGGGAGACGTGGGGGAACGCTGGGTGGAAGGAAATTTGTGGCTCCTCTCAGATTCCAGAACTTTCTGCCACAGAAATGTGAGGAACATGTGTTTTTTTAGCCAAATTTTGAGGTTTGCAAAGGATTCTGGGTAACAGAACCTGGTCCCAGCCACACAAGTCACCCCATCTTGGATTCCCCCAGGTCTCTAGTTTTCAGAAATGCACAGGTTTGGTAGGTTTCCATAGGTGGCGGCTGAGCTACAGGCCAAAATCTACAGGTAGGCACTTTGCAAAAAACACCTCTGTTTTCCTTCAAAAATTTGGTTGTGTCCACGTTGCGCTTTGGGGCGTTTCCTGTCGTGGGCGCTAGGCCTACCCACACAAGTGAGGTATCATTTTTATCGGGAGACGTGGGGGAACGCTGGGTGGAAGGAAATTTGTGGCTCCTCTCAGATTCCAGAACTTTCTGCCACAGAAATGTGAGGAACATGTGTTTTTTTAGCCAAATTTTGAGGTTTGCAAAGGATTCTGGGTAACAGAACCTGGTCCCAGCCACACAAGTCACCCCATCTTGGATTCCCCTAGGTCTCTAGTTTTCAGAAATGCACAGGTTTGGTAGGTTTCCCTAGGTGGCGGCTGAGCTACAGTCCAAAATCCACAGGTAGGCACTTTGCTTAAAACAGGTCTATTTTCTGTGATGTGTCCACGTTGCGCTTTGGGGCGTTTCCTGTCGCGGGCGCTAGGCCTACCCACACAAGTGAGGTATCATTTTTATCGGGAGACGTGGGGGAACGCTGGGTGGAAGGAAATTTGTGGCTCCTCTCAGATTCCAGAACTTTCTGCCACAGAAATGTGAGGAACATGTGTTTTTTTAGCCACATTTTGAGGTATGCAAAGGATTCTGGGTAACAGAACCTGGTCCCAGCCACACAAGTCACCCCATCTTGGATTCCCCCAGGTCTCTAGTTTTCAGAAATGCACAGGTTTGGTAGGTTTCCCTAGGTGGCGGCTGAGATACAGGCCAAAATCTACAGGTAGGCACTTTGCAAAAAACACCTCTGTTTTCCTTCAAAAATTTGGTTGTGTCCACGTTGCGCTTTGGGGCGTTTCCTGTCGTGGGCGCTAGGCCTACCCACACAAGTGAGGTATCATTTTTATCGGGAGACATGGGGGAACGCTGGGTGGAAGGAAATTTGTGGCTCCTCTCAGATTCCAGAACTTTCTGCCACAGAAATGTGAGGAACATGTGTTTTTTTAGCCAAATTTTGAGGTTTGCAAAGGATTCTGGGTAACAGAACCTGGTCCCAGCCACACAAGTCACCCCATCTTGGATTCCCCTAGGTCTCTAGTTTTCAGAAATGCACAGGTTTGGTAGGTTTCCCTAGGTGGCGGCTGAGCTACAGGCCAAAATCCACAGCTAGGCACTTTGCTAAAAACAGGTCTGTTTTCTGTGATGTATCCACGTTGCGCTTTGGGGCGTTTCCTGTCGCGGGCGCTAGGCCTACCCACACAAGTGAGGTATCATTTTTATCGGGAGACGTGGGGGAACGCTGGGTGGAAGGAAATTCGTGGCTCCTCTCAGATTCCAGAACTTTCTGCCACAGAAATGTGAGGAACATGTGTTTTTTTAGCCAAATTTTGAGGTTTGCAAAGGATTCTGGGTAACAGAACCTGGTCCCAGCCAAATAAGTCACCCCATCTTGGATTCCCCTACGTCTCTAGTTTTCAGAAATGCACAGGTTTGGTAGGTTTCCCTAGGTGGCGGCTGAGCTACAGGCCAAAATCCACAGGTAGGCACTTTGCTAAAAACAGGTCTGTTTTCTGTGATGTGTCCACGTTGCGCTTTGGGGCGTTTCCTGTCGCGGGCGCTAGGCCTACCCACACAAGTGAGGTATCATTTTTATCGGGAGATGTGGGGGAACGCTGGGTGGAAGGAAATTTGTGGCTCCTCTCAGATTCCAGAACTTTCTGCCACAGAAATGTGAGGAAAATGTGTTTTTTTAGCCACATTTTGAGGTTTGCAAAGGATTCTGGGTAACAGAACCTGGTCCCAGCCACACACGTCACCCCATCTTGGATTCCCCCAGGTCTCTAGTTTTCAGAAATGCACAGGTTTGGTAGGTTTCCCTAGGTGGCGGCTGAGCTACAGGCCAAAATCTACAGGTAGGCACTTTGCAAAAAACACCTCTGTTTTCCTTCAGAAATTTGGTTGTGTCCACGTTGCGCTTTGGGGCGTTTCCTGTCGTGGGCGCTAGGCCTACCCACACAAGGGAGGTATCATTTTTATCGGGAGACGTGGGGGAACGCTGGGTGGAAGGAAATTTGTGGCTCCTCTCAGATTCCAGAACTTTCTGCCACAGAAATGTGAGGAACATGTGTTTTTTTAGCCAAATTTTGAGGTTTGCAAAGGATTCTGGGTAACAGAACCTGGTCCCAGCCACACAAGTCACCCCATCTTGGATTCCCCTAGGTCTCTAGTTTTCAGAAATGCACAGGTTTGGTAGGTTTCCCTAGGTGGCGGCTGAGCTACAGGCCAAAATCCACAGGTAGGCACTTTGCTAAAAACAAATCTGTTTTCTGTGATGTGTCCACGTTGCGCTTCGGGGCGTTTCCTGTCGCGGGCGCTAGGCCTACCCACACAAGTGAGGTATCATTTTTATCGGGAGACGTGGGGGAACGCTGGGTGGCAGGAAATTTGTGGCTCCTCTCAGATTCCAGAACTTTCTGCCACAGAAATGTGAGGAACATGTGTTTTTTTAGCCACATTTTGAGGTTTGCAAAGGATTCTGGGTAACAGAACCTGGTCCCAGCCACACAAGTCACCCCATCTTGGATTCCCCTAGGTCTCTAGTTTTCAGAAATGCACACGTTTGGTAGTTTTCCCTAGGTGGCGGCTGAGCTACAGGCCAAAATCTACAGGTAGGCACTTTGCAAAAACCACCTCTGTTTTCCTTCAAAAATTTGGCTGTGTCCACGTTGCGCTTTGGGGCGTTTCCTGTCGAGGGCGCTAGGCCTACCCACACAAGTGAGGTATCATTTATATCGGGAGACGTGGGGGAACGCTGGGTGGAAGGAAATTTGTGGCTCCTCTCAGATTCCAGAACTTTCTGCCACAGAAATGTGAGGAACATGTGTTTTTTTAGCCAAATTTTGAGGTTTGCAAAGGATTCTGGGTAACAGAACCTGGTCCCAGCCACACAAGTCACCCCATCTTGGATTCCCCTAGGTCTCTAGTTTTCAGAAATGCACAGGTTTGGTAGGTTTCCCTAGGTGGCGGCTGAGCTACAGGCCAAAATCCACAGCTAGGCACTTTGCTAAAAACAGGTCTGTTTTCTGTGATGTATCCACGTTGCGCTTTGGGGCGTTTCCTGTCGCGGGCGCTAGGCCTACCTGCACAAGTGAGGTATCATTTTTATCGGGAGACGTGGGGGAACGCTGGGTGGAAGGAAATTTGTGGCTCCTCTCAAATTCCAGAACTTTCTGCCACAGAAATGTGAGGAACATGTGTTTTTTTAGCCACATTTTGAGGTTTGCAAAGGATTCTGGGTAACAGAACCTGGTCCCAGCCACACAAGTCACCCCATCTTGGATTCCCCTAGGTCTCTAGTTTTCAGAAATGCACAGGTTTGGTAGTTTTCCCTAGGTGGCGGCTGAGCTACAGGCCAAAATCTACAGGTAGGCACTTTGCAAAAACCACCTCTGTTTTCCTTCAAAAATTTGGCTGTGTCCACGTTGCGCTTTGGGGCGTTTCCTGTCACGGGCGCTAGGCCTACCCACACAAGTGAGGTATCATTTTTATCGGGAGACGTGGGGGAACGCTGGGTGGAAGGAAATTTGTGGCTCCTCTCAGATTCCAGAACTTTCTGCCACAGAAATGTGAGGTACATGTGTTTTTTTAGCCAAATTTTGAGGTTTGCAAAGGATTCTGGGTAACAGAACCTGGTCCCAGCCAAACAAGTCACCCCATCTTGGATTCCCCTACGTCTCTAGTTTTCAGAAATGCACAGGTTTGGTAGGTTTCCCTAGGTGGCGGCTGAGCTACAGGCCAAAATCTACAGGTAGGCACTTTGCAAAAAACACCTCTGTTTTCCTTCAAAAATTTGGTTGTGTCCACGTTGCGCTTTGGGGCGTTTCCTGACGTGGGCGCTAGGCCTACCCACACAAGTGAGGTATCATTTTTATCGGGAGATGTGGGGGAACGCTGGGTGGAAGGAAATTTGTGGCTCCTCTCCGATTCCAGAACTTTCTGCCACAGAAATGTGAGGAACATGTGTTTTTTTAGCCAAATTTTGAGGTTTGCAAAGGATTCTGGGTAATAGAACCTGGTCCCAGCCACACAAGTCACCACATCTTGGATTCCCCTAGGTCTCTAGTTTTCAGAAATGCACAGGTTTGGTAGGTTTCCCTAGGTGGCGGCTGAGCTACAGGCCAAAATCTACAGGTAGGCACTTTGCAAAAAACACCTCTGTTTTCCTTCAAAAATTTGGTTGTGTCCACGTTGCGCTTTGGGGCGTTTCCTGTCGTGGGCGCTAGGCCTACCCACACAAGTGAGGTATCATTTTTATCGGGAGACGTGGGGGAACGCTGGGTGGAAGGAAATTTGTGGCTCCTCTCAGATTCCAGAACTTTCTGCCACAGAAATGTGAGGAACATGTGTTTTTTTAGCCAAATTTTGAGGTTTGCAAAGGATTCTGGGTAACAGAACCTGGTCCCAGCCACACAAGTCACCCCATCCTGGATTCCCCTAGGTCTCTAGTTTTCAGAAATGCACAGGTTTGGTAGGTTTCCCTATGTGGCGGCTGAGCTACAGGCCAAAATCCACAGGTAGGCACTTTGCTTAAAACAGGTCTATTTTCTGTGATGTGTCCACGTTGCGCTTTGGGGCGTTTCCTGTCGCGGGCGTTAGGCCTTCCCACACAAGTGAGGTATCATTTTTATCGGGAGACGTGGGGGAACGCTGGGTGCAAGGAAATTTGTGGCTCCTCTCAGATTCCAGAACTTTCTGCCACAGAAATGTGAGGAACATGTGTTTTTTTAGCCACATTTTGAGGTTTGCAAAGGATTCTGGGTAACAGAACCTGGTCCCAGCCACACAAGTCACCCCATCTTGGATTCCCCTAGGTCTCTAGTTTCCAGAAATGCACAGGTTTGGTAGGTTTCCCTAGGTGGCGGCTGAGCTACAGGCCAAAATCTACAGGTAGGCACTTTGCAAAAACCACCTCTGTTTTCCTTCAAAAATTTGGCTGTGTCCACGTTGCGCTTTGGGGCGTTCCTGTCGCGGGCGCTAGGCCTACCCACACAAGTGAGGTATCATTTTTATCGGGAGACGTGGGGGAACGCTGGGTGGAAGGAAATTTGTGGCTCCTCTCAGATTCCAGAACTTTCTGCCGCAGAAATGTGAGGAACATGTGTTTTTTTAGCCAAATTTTGAGGTTTGCAAAGGATTCTGGGTAACAGAACCTGGTCCCAGCCACACAAGTCACCCCATCTTGGATTCCCCTAGGTCTCTAGTTTTCAGAAATGCACAGGTTTGGTAGGTTTCCCTAGGTGGCGGCTGAGCTACAGGCCAAAATCTATAGGTAGGCACTTTGCTAAAAACAGGTCTGTTTTCTGTGATGTGTCCACGTTGCGCTTTGGGGCGTTTCCTGTCGCGGGCGCTAGGCCTACCCACACAAGTGAGGTATCATTTTTATCGGGAGACGGGGGGGAACGCTGGGTGGAAGGAAATTTGTGGCTCCTCTCAGATTCCAGAACTTTCTGCCACAGAAATGTGAGGAACATGTGTTTTTTTTAGCCAAATTTTGAGGTTTGCAAAGGATTCTGGGTAACAGAACCTGGTCCCAGCCACACAAGTCACCCTATCTTGGATTCCCCTAGGTCTCTAGTTTTCAGAAATGCACAGGTTTGGTAGGTTTCCCTAGGTGGCGGCTGAGCTACAGGCCAAAATCTACAGGTAGGCACTTTGCAAAAAACACCTCTGTTTTCCTTCAAAAATTTGGTTGTGTCCACGTTGCGCTTTGGGGCGTTTCCTGTCGAGGGCGCTAGGCCTACCCACACAAGTGAGGTATCATTTATATCGGGAGACGTGGGGGAACGCTGGGTGGAAGGAAATTTGTGGCTCCTCTCAGATTCCAGAACTTTCTGCCACAGAAATGTGAGGAACATGTGTTTTTTTAGCCAAATTTTGAGGTTTGCAAAGGATTCTGGGTAACAGAACCTGGTCCCAGCCACACAAGTCACCCCATCCTGGATTCCCCTAGGTCTCTAGTTTTCAGAAATGCACAGGTTTGGTAGGTTTCCCTAGGTGGCGGCTGAGCTACAGTCCAAAATCCACAGGTAGGCACTTTGCTTAAAACAGGTCTATTTTCTGTGATGTGTCCACGTTGCGCTTTGGGGCGTTTCCTGTCGCGGGCGCTAGGCCTACCCACACAAGTGAGGTATCATTTTTATCGGGAGACGTGGGGGAACGCTGGGTGGAAGGAAATTTGTGGCTCCTCTCAGATTCCAGAACTTTCTGCCACAGAAATGTGAGGAACATGTGTTTTTTTAGCCACATTTTGAGGTTTGCAAAGGATTCTGGGTAACAGAACCTGGTCCCAGCCACACAAGTCACCCCATCTTGGATTCCCCCAGGTCTCTAGTTTTCAGAAATGCACAGGTTTGGTAGGTTTCCCTAGGTGGCGGCTGAGATACAGGCCAAAATCTACAGGTAGGCACTTTGCAAAAAACACCTCTGTTTTCCTTCAAAAATTTGGTTGTGTCCACGTTGCGCTTTGGGGCGTTTCCTGTCGTGGGCGCTAGGCCTACCCACACAAGTGAGGTATCATTTTTATCGGGAGACATGGGGGAACGCTGGGTGGAAGGAAATTTGTGGCTCCTCTCAGATTCCAGAACTTTCTGCCACAGAAATGTGAGGAGCATGTGTTTTTTTAGCCAAATTTTGAGGTTTGCAAAGGATTCTGGGTAACAGAACCTGGTCCCAGCCACACAAGTCACCCCATCTTGGATTCCCCTAGGTCTCTAGTTTTCAGAAATGCACAGGTTTGGTAGGTTTCCCTAGGTGGCGGCTGAGCTACAGGCCAAAATCCACAGCTAGGCACTTTGCTAAAAACAGGTCTGTTTTCTGTGATGTATCCACGTTGCGCTTTGGGGCGTTTCCTGTCGCGGGCGCTAGGCCTACCCACACAAGTGAGGTATCATTTTTATCGGGAGACGTGGGGGAACGCTGGGTGGAAGGAAATTTGTGGCTCCTCTCAGATCCAGAACTTTCTGCCACAGAAATGTGAGGAACATGTGTTTTTTTAGCCAAATTTTGAGGTTTGCAAAGGATTCTGGGTAACAGAACCTGGTCCCAGCCAAACAAGTCACCCCATCTTGGATTCCCCTACGTCTCTAGTTTTCAGAAATGCACAGGTTTGGTAGGTTTCCCTAGGTGGCGGCTGAGCTACAGGCCAAAATCCACAGGTAGGCACTTTGCTAAAAACAGGTCTGTTTTCTGTGATGTGTCCACGTTGCGCTTTGGGGCGTTTCCTGTCGCGGGCGCTAGGCCTACCCACACAAGTGAGGTATCATTTTTATCGGGAGATGTGGGGGAACGCTGGGTGGAAGGAAATTTGTGGCTCCTCTCAGATTCCAGAACTTTCTGCCACAGAAATGTGAGGAAAATGTGTTTTTTTAGCCACATTTTGAGGTTTGCAAAGGATTCTGGGTAACAGAACCTGGTCCCAGCCACACACGTCACCCCATCTTGGATTCCCCCAGGTCTCTAGTTTTCAGAAATGCACAGGTTTGGTAGGTTTCCCTAGGTGGCGGCTGAGCTACAGGCCAAAATCTACAGGTAGGCACTTTGCAAAAAACACCTCTGTTTTCCTTCAGAAATTTGGTTGTGTCCACGTTGCGCTTTGGGGCGTTTCCTGTCGTGGGCGCTAGGCCTACCCACACAAGGGAGGTATCATTTTTATCGGGAGACGTGGGGGAACGCTGGGTGGAAGGAAATTTGTGGCTCCTCTCAGATTCCAGAACTTTCTGCCACAGAAATGTGAGGAACATGTGTTTTTTTAGCCAAATTTTGAGGTTTGCAAAGGATTCTGGGTAACAGAACCTGGTCCCAGCCACACAAGTCACCCCATCTTGGATTCCCCTAGGTCTCTAGTTTTCAGAAATGCACAGGTTTGGTAGGTTTCCCTAGGTGGCGGTTGAGCTACAGGCCAAAATCCACAGGTAGGCACTTTGCTAAAAACAAATCTGTTTTCTGTGATGTGTCCACGTTGCGCTTCGGGGCGTTTCCTGTCGCGGGCGCTAGGCCTACCCACACAAGTGAGGTATCATTTTTATCGGGAGACGTGGGGGAACGCTGGGTGGCAGGAAATTTGTGGCTCCTCTCAGATTCCAGAACTTTCTGCCACAGAAATGTGAGGAACATGTGTTTTTTTAGCCACATTTTGAGGTTTGCAAAGGATTCTGGGTAACAGAACCTGGTCCCAGCCACACAAGTCACCCCATCTTGGATTCCCCTAGGTCTCTAGTTTTCAGAAATGCACACGTTTGGTAGTTTTCCCTAGGTGGCGGCTGAGCTACAGGCCAAAATCTACAGGTAGGCACTTTGCAAAAACCACCTCTGTTTTCCTTCAAAAATTTGGCTGTGTCCACGTTGCGCTTTGGGGCGTTTCCTGTCGAGGGCGCTAGGCCTACCCACACAAGTGAGGTATCATTTATATCGGGAGACGTGGGGGAACGCTGGGTGGAAGGAAATTTGTGGCTCCTCTCAGATTCCAGAACTTTCTGCCACAGAAATGTGAGGAACATGTGTTTTTTTAGCCAAATTTTGAGGTTTGCAAAGGATTCTGGGTAACAGAACCTGGTCCCAGCCACACAAGTCACCCCATCTTGGATTCCCCTAGGTCTCTAGTTTTCAGAAATGCACAGGTTTGGTAGGTTTCCCTAGGTGGCGGCTGAGCTACAGGCCAAAATCCACAGCTAGGCACTTTGCTAAAAACAGGTCTGTTTTCTGTGATGTGTCCACGTTGCGCTTTGGGGCGTTTCCTGTCGCGGGCGCTAGGCCTACCCACACAAGTGAGGTATCATTTTTATCGGGAGACGTGGGGGAACGCTGGGTGGAAGGAAATTTGTGGCTCCTCTCAAATTCCAGAACTTTCTGCCACAGAAATGTGAGGAACATGTGTTTTTTTAGCCACATTTTGAGGTTTGCAAAGGATTCTGGGTAACAGAACCTGGTCCCAGCCACACAAGTCACACCATCTTGGATTCCCCTAGGTCTCTAGTTTTCAGAAATGCACAGGTTTGGTAGTTTTCCCTAGGTGGCGGCTGAGCTACAGGCCAAAATCTACAGGTAGGCACTTTGCAAAAACCACCTCTGTTTTCCTTCAAAAATTTGGCTGTGTCCACGTTGCGCTTTGGGGCGTTTCCTGTCACGGGCGCTAGGCCTACCCACACAAGTGAGGTATCATTTTTATCGGGAGACGTGGGGGAACGCTGGGTGGAAGGAAATTTGTGGCTCCTCTCAGATTCCAGAACTTTCTGCCACAGAAATGTGAGGAACATGTGTTTTTTTAGCCAAATTTTGAGGTTTGCAAAGGATTCTGGGTAACAGAACCTGGTCCCAGCCAAACAAGTCACCCCATCTTGGATTCCCCTACGTCTCTAGTTTTCAGAAATGCACAGGTTTGGTAGGTTTCCCTAGGTGGCGGCTGAGCTACAGGCCAAAATCCACAGGTAGGCACTTTGCTAAAAACAGGTCTGTTTTCTGTGATGTGTCCACGTTGCGCTTTGGGGCGTTTCCTGTCGCGGGCGCTAGGCCTACCCACACAAGTGAGGTATCATTTTTATCGGGAGATGTGGGGGAACGCTGGGTGGAAGGAAATTTGTGGCTCCTCTCAGATTCCAGAACTTTCTGCCACAGAAATGTGAGGAACATGTGTTTTTTTAGCCACATTTTGAGGTTTGCAAAGGATTCTGGGTAACAGAACCTGGTCCCAGCCACACGTCACCCCATCTTGGATTCCCCCAGGTCTCTAGTTTTCAGAAATGCACAGGTTTGGTAGGTTTCCCTAGGTGGCGGCTGAGCTACAGGCCAAAATCTACAGGTAGGCACTTTGCAAAAAACACCTCTGTTTTCCTTCAGAAATTTGGTTGTGTCCACGTTGCGCTTTGGGGCGTTTCCTGTCGTGGGCGCTAGGCCTACCCACACAAGTGAGGTATCATTTTTATCGGGAGACGTGGGGGAACGCTGGGTGGAAGGAAATTTGTGGCTCCTCTCAGATTCCAGAACTTTCTGCCACAGAAATGTGAGGAACATGTGTTTTTTTAGCCAAATTTTGAGGTTTGCAAAGGATTCTGGGTAACAGAACCTGGTCCCAGCCACACAAGTCACCCCATCTTGGATTCCCCTAGGTCTCTAGTTTTCAGAAATGCACAGGTTTGGTAGGTTTCCCTAGGTGGCGGCTGAGCTACAGGCCAAAATCCACAGGTAGGCACTTTGCTAAAAACAAATCTGTTTTCTGTGATGTGTCCACGTTGCGCTTCGGGGCGTTTCCTGTCGCGGGCGCTAGGCCTACCCACACAAGTGAGGTATCATTTTTATCGGGAGACGTGGGGGAACGCTGGGTGGCAGGAAATTTGTGGCTCCTCTCAGATTCCAGAACTTTCTGCCACAGAAATGTGAGGAACATGTGTTTTTTTAGCCACATTTTGAGGTTTGCAAAGGATTCTGGGTAACAGAACCTGGTCCCAGCCACACAAGTCACCCCATCTTGGATTCCCCTAGGTCTCTAGCTTTCAGAAATGCACAGGTTTGGTAGGTTTCCCTAGGTGGCGGCTGAGGTACAGGCCAAAATCCACAGCTAGGCACTTTGCTAAAAACAGGTCTGTTTTCTGTGATGTATCCACGTTGCGCTTTGGGGCGTTTCCTGTCGCGGGCGCTAGGCCTACCCACACAAGTGAGGTATAATTTTTATCGGGAGACGTGGGGGAACGCTGGGTGGAAGGAAATTTGTGGCTCCTCTCAAATTCCAGAACTTTCTGCCACAGAAATGTGAGGAACATGTGTTTTTTTAGCCACATTTTGAGGTTTGCAAAGGATTCTGGGTAACAGAACCTGGTCCCAGCCACACAAGTCACCCCATCTTGGATTCCCCTAGGTCTCTAGTTTTCAGAAATGCACAGGTTTGGTAGTTTTCCCTAGGTGGCGGCTGAGCTACAGGCCAAAATCTACAGGTAGGCACTTTGCAAAAACCACCTCTGTTTTCCTTCAAAAATTTGGCTGTGTCCACGTTGCGCTTTGGGGCGTTTCCTGTCGTGGGCGCTAGGCCTACCCACACAAGTGAGGTATCATTTTTATCGGGAGACGTGGGGGAACGCTGGGTGGAAGGAAATTTGTGGCTCCTCTCAGATTCCAGAACTTTCTGCCACAGAAATGTGAGGAACATGTGTTTTTTTAGCCACATTTTGAGGTTTGCAAAGGATTCTGGGTAACAGAACCTGGTCCCAGCCACACAAGTCACCCCATCTTGGATTCCCCCAGGTCTCTAGTTTTCAGAAATGCACAGGTTTGGTAGGTTTCCCTAGGTGGCGGCTGAGCTACAGGCCAAAATCCACAGGTAGGCACTTTGCTTAAAACAGGTCTATTTTCTGTGATGTGTCCACGTTGCGCTTTGGGGCATTTCCTGTCGCGGGCGCTAGGCCTACCCACACAAGTGAGGTATCATTTTTATCGGGAGACGTGGGGGAACGCTGGGTGGAAGGAAATTTGTGGCTCCTCTCAGTTTCCAGAACTTTCTGCCACAGAAATGTGAGGAACATGTGTTTTTTTAGCCACATTTTGAGGTTTGCAAAGGATTCTGGGTAACAGAACCTGGTCCCAGCCACACAAGTCACCCCATCTTGGATTCCCCCAGGTCTCTAGTTTTCAGAAATGCACAGGTTTGGTAGGTTTCCCTAGGTGGCGGCTGAGCTACAGGCCAAAATCTACAGGTAGGCACTTTGCAAAAACCACCTCTGTTTTCCTTCAAAAATTTGGCTGTGTCCACGTTGCGCTTTGGGGCGTTTCCTGTCACGGGCGCTAGGCCTACCCACACAAGTGAGGTATCATTTTTATCGGGAGACGTGGGGGAACGCTGGGTGGAACGAAATTTGTGGCTCCTCTCAGATTCCAGAACTTTCTGCCACAGAAATGTGAGGAACATGTGTTTTTTTAGCCAAATTTTGAGGTTTGCAAAGGATTCTGGGTAACAGAACCTGGTCCCAGCCACACAAGTCACCCCATCTTGGATTCCCCTAGGTCTCTAGTTTTCAGAAATGCACAGGTTTGGGAGGTTTCCCTAGGTGGCGGCTGAGCTACAGGCCAAAATCTACAGGTAGGCACTTTGCTAAAAACAGGTCTGTTTTCTGTGATGTGTCCACGTTGCGCTTTGGGGCGTTTCCCGTCGCGGGCGCTAGGCCTACCCACACAAGTGAGGTATCATTTTTATCGGGAGACGTGGGGGAACGCTGGGTGGAAGGACATTTGTGGCTCCTCTCAGATTCCAGAACTTTCTGCCACAGAAATGTGAGGAACATGTGTTTTTTTATCCACATTTTGAGGTTTGCAAAGGATTCTGGGTAACAGAACCTGGTCCCAGCCACACAAGTCACCCCATCTTGGATTCCCCCAGGTCTCTAGTTTTCAGAAATGCACAGGTTTGGTAGGTTTCCCTAGGTGGCGGCTGAGCTACAGGCCAAAATCTACAGGTAGGCACTTTGCAAAAAACACCTCTGTTTTCCTTCAAAAATTTGGTTGTGTCCACGTTGCGCTTTGGGGCGTTTCCTGTCGTGGGCGCTAGGCCTACCCACACAAGTGAGGTATCATTTTTATCGGGAGACGTGGGGGAACGCTGGGTGGAAGGAAATTTGTGGCTCCTCTCAGATTCCAGAACTTTCTGCCACAGAAATGTGAGGAACATGTGTTTTTTTAGCCACATTTTGAGGTTTGCAAAGGATTCTGGGTAACAGAACCTGGTCCCAGCCACACAAGTCACCCCATCTTGGATTCCCCTAGGTCTCTAGTTTTCAGAAATGCACAGGTTTTGTAGGTTTCCCTAGGTGGCGGCTGAGCTACAGGCCAAAATCCACAGATAGGCACTTTGCTAAAAACAGGTCTGTTTTCTGTGATGTGTCCACGTTGCGCTTTGGGGCGTTTCCTGTCGCGGGCGCTAGGCCTACCCACACAAGTGAGGTATCATTTTTATCGGGAGACGTGGGGGAACGCTGGGTGGAAGGAAATTTGTGGCTCCTCTCAGATTCCAGAACTTTCTGCCACAGAAATGTGAGGAACATGTGTTTTTTTAGCCACATTTTGAGGTTTGCAAAGGATTCTGGGTAACAGAACCTGGTCCCAGCCACACAAGTCACCCCATCCTGGATTCCCCTAGGTCTCTAGTTTTCAGAAATGCACAGGTTTGGTAGGTTTCCCTAGGTGGCGGCTGAGCTACAGGCCAAAATGTACAGGTAGGCACTTTGCAAAAAACACCTCTGTTTTCCTTCAAAAATTTGGTTGTGTCCACGTTGCGCTTTGGGGCGTTTCCTGTCGTGGGCGCTAGGCCCACCCACACAAGTGAGGTATCATTTTTATCGGGAGACGTGGAGGAACGCTGGGTAGAAGGAAATTTGTGGCTCCTCTCAGATTCCAGAACTTTCTGCCACAGAAATGTGAGGAACATGTGTTTTTTTAGCCAAATTTTGAGGTTTGCAAAGGATTCTGAGTAACAGAACCTGGTCCCAGCCACACAAGTCACCCCATCTTGGATTCCCCTAGGTCTCTAGTTTTCAGAAATGCACAGGTTTTGTAGGTTTCCCTAGGTGGCGGCTGAGCTACAGGCCAAAATCTACAGGTAGGCACTTTGCAAAAAACACCTCTGTTTTCCTTCAAAAATTTGGTTGTGTCCACGTTGCGCTTTGGGGCGTTTCCTGTCGTGGGCGCTAGGCCTACCCACACAAGTGAGGTATCATTTTTATCGGGAGACGTGGGGGAACGCTGGGTGGAAGGAAATTTGTAGCTCCTCACAGATTCCAGAACTTTCTGCCACAGAAATGTGAGGAACATGTGTTTTTTTAGCCAAATTTTGAGGTTTGCAAAGGATTCTGGGTAACAGAACCTGGTCCCAGCCACACAAGTCACCCCATCTTGGATTCCCCTAGGTCTCTAGTTTTCAGAAATGCACAGGTTTGGTAGGTTTCCCTAGGTGGCGGCTGAGCTACAGGCCAAAATCCACAGATAGGCACTTTGCTAAAAACAGGTCTGTTTTCTGTGATGTGTCCACGTTGCGCTTTGGGGCGTTTCCTGTCGCGGGCGCTAGGCCTACCCACACAAGTGAGGTATCATTTTTATCGGGAGACGTGGGGGAACGCTGGGTGGAAGGAAATTTGTGGCTCCTCTCAGATTCCAGAACTTTCTGCCACAGAAATGTGAGGAACATGTGTTTTTTTAGCCACATTTTGAGGTTTGCAAAGGATTCTGGGTAACAGAACCTGGTCCCAGCCACACAAGTCACCCCATCTTGGATTCCCCTAGGTCTCTAGTTTTCAGAAATGCACAGGTTTGGTAGGTTTCCCTAGGTGGCGGCTGAGCTACAGGCCAAAATCCACAGATAGGCACTTTGCTAAAAACAGGTCTGTTTTCTGTGATGTGTCCACGTTGCGCTTTGGGGCGTTTCCTGTCGCGGGCGCTAGGCCTACCCACACAAGTGAGGTATCATTTTTATCGGGAGATGTGGGGGAACGCTGGGTGGAAGGAAATTTGTGGCTCCTCTCAGATTCCAGAACTTTCTGCCACAGAAATGTGAGGAACATGTGTTTTTTTAGCCACATTTTGAGGTTTGCAAAGGATTCTGGGTAACAGAACCTGGTCCCAGCCACACACGTCACCCCATCTTGGATTCCCCCAGGTCTCTAGTTTTCAGAAATGCACAGGTTTGGTAGGTTTCCCTAGGTGGCGGCTGAGGTACAGGCCAAAATCTACAGGTAGGCACTTTGCAAAAAACACCTCTGTTTTCCTTCAGAAATTTGGTTGTGTCCACGTTGCGCTTTGGGGCGTTTCCTGTCGTGGGCGCTAGGCCTACCCACACAAGTGAGGTATCATTTTTATCGGGAGACGTGGGGGAACGCTGGGTGGAAGGAAATTTGTGGCTCCTCTCAGATTCCAGAACTTTCTGCCACAGAAATGTGAGGAACATGTGTTTTTTTAGCCAAATTTTGAGGTTTGCAAAGGATTCTGGGTAACAGAACCTGGTCCAAGCCACACAAGTCACCCCATCTTGGATTCCCCTAGGTCTCTAGTTTTCAGAAATGCACAGGTTTGGTAGGTTTCCCTAGGTGGCGGCTGAGCTACAGGCCAAAATCCACAGGTAGGCACTTTGCTAAAAACAAATCTGTTTTCTGTGATGTGTCCACGTTGCGCTTCGGGGCGTTTCCTGTCGCGGGCGCTAGGCCTACCCACACAAGTGAGGTATCATTTTTATCGGGAGACGTGGGGGAACGCTGGGTGGCAGGAAATTTGTGGCTCCTCTCAGATTCCAGAACTTTCTGCCACAGAAATGTGAGGAACATGTGTTTTTTTAGCCACATTTTGAGGTTTGCAAAGGATTCTGGGTAACAGAACCTGGTCCCAGCCACACAAGTCACCCCATCTTGGATTCCCCTAGGTCTCTAGTTTTCAGAAATGCACAGGTTTGGTAGGTTTCCCTAGGTGGCGGCTGAGGTACAGGCCAAAATCCACAGCTAGGCACTTTGCTAAAAACAGGTCTGTTTTCTGTGATGTATCCACGTTGCGCTTTGGGGCGTTTCCTGTCGCGGGCGCTAGGCCTACCCACACAAGTGAGGTATAATTTTTATCGGGAGACGTGGGGGAACGCTGGGTGGAAGGAAATTTGTGGCTCCTCTCAAATTCCAGAACTTTCTGCCACAGAAATGTGAGGAACATGTGTTTTTTTAGCCACATTTTGAGGTTTGCAAAGGATTCTGGGTAACAGAACCTGGTCCCAGCCACACAAGTCACCCCATCTTGGATTCCCCTAGGTCTCTAGTTTTCAGAAATGCACAGGTTTGGTAGTTTTCCCTAGGTGGCGGCTGAGCTACAGGCCAAAATCTACAGGTAGGCACTTTGCAAAAACCACCTCTGTTTTCCTTCAAAAATTTGGCTGTGTCCACGTTGCGCTTTGGGGCGTTTCCTGTCGTGGGCGCTAGGCCTACCCACACAAGTGAGGTATCATTTTTATCGGGAGACGTGGGGGAACGCTGGGTGGAAGGAAATTTGTGGCTCCTCTCAGATTCCAGAACTTTCTGCCACAGAAATGTGAGGAACATGTGTTTTTTTAGCCACATTTTGAGGTTTGCAAAGGATTCTGGGTAACAGAACCTGGTCCCAGCCACACAAGTCACCCCATCTTGGATTCCCCCAGGTCTCTAGTTTTCAGAAATGCACAGGTTTGGTAGGTTTCCCTAGGTGGCGGCTGAGCTACAGGCCAAAATCCACAGGTAGGCACTTTGCTTAAAACAGGTCTATTTTCTGTGATGTGTCCACGTTGCGCTTTGGGGCGTTTCCTGTCGCGGGCGCTAGGCCTACCCACACAAGTGAGGTATCATTTTTATCGGGAGACATGGGGGAACGCTGGGTGGAAGGAAATTTGTGGCTCCTCTCAGATTCCAGAACTTTCTGCCACAGAAATGTGAGGAACATGTGTTTTTTTAGCCACATTTTGAGGTTTGCAAAGGATTCTGGGTAACAGAACCTGGTCCCAGCCACACAAGTCACCCCATCTTGGATTCCCCCAGGTCTCTAGTTTTCAGAAATGCACAGGTTTGGTAGGTTTCCCTAGGTGGCGGCTGAGCTACAGGCCAAAATCTACAGGTAGGCACTTTGCAAAAACCACCTCTGTTTTCCTTCAAAAATTTGGCTGTGTCCACGTTGCGCTTTGGGGCGTTTCCTGTCACGGGCGCTAGGCCTACCCACACAAGTGAGGTATCATTTTTATCGGGAGACGTGGGGGAACGCTGGGTGGAAGGAAATTTGTGGCTCCTCTCAGATTCCAGAACTTTCTGCCACAGAAATGTGAGGAACATGTGTTTTTTTAGCCAAATTTTGAGGTTTGCAAAGGATTCTGGGTAACAGAACCTGGTCCCAGCCACACAAGTCACCCCATCTTGGATTCCCCTAGGTCTCTAGTTTTCAGAAATGCACAGGTTTGGGAGGTTTCCCTAGGTGGCGGCTGAGCTACAGGCCAAAATCTACAGGTAGGCACTTTGCTAAAAACAGGTCTGTTTTCTGTGATGTGTCCACGTTGCGCTTTGGGGCGTTTCCCGTCGCGGGCGCTAGGCCTACCCACACAAGTGAGGTATCATTTTTATCGGGAGACGTGGGGGAACGCTGGGTGGAAGGACATTTGTGGCTCCTCTCAGATTCCAGAACTTTCTGCCACAGAAATGTGAGGAACATGTGTTTTTTTATCCACATTTTGAGGTTTGCAAAGGATTCTGGGTAACAGAACCTGGTCCCAGCCACACAAGTCACCCCATCTTGGATTCCCCCAGGTCTCTAGTTTTCAGAAATGCACAGGTTTGGTAGGTTTCCCTAGGTGGCGGCTGAGCTACAGGCCAAAATCTACAGGTAGGCACTTTGCAAAAAACACCTCTGTTTTCCTTCAAAAATTTGGTTGTGTCCACGTTGCGCTTTGGGGCGTTTCCTGTCGTGGGCGCTAGGCCTACCCACACAAGTGAGGTATCATTTTTATCGGGAGACGTGGGGGAACGCTGGGTGGAAGGAAATTTGTGGCTCCTCTCAGATTCCAGAACTTTCTGCCACAGAAATGTGAGGAACATGTGTTTTTTTAGCCACATTTTGAGGTTTGCAAAGGATTCTGGGTAACAGAACCTGGTCCCAGCCACACAAGTCACCCCATCTTGGATTCCCCTAGGTCTCTAGTTTTCAGAAATGCACAGGTTTGGTAGGTTTCCCTAGGTGGCGGCTGAGCTACAGGCCAAAATCCACAGATAGGCACTTTGCTAAAAACAGGTCTGTTTTCTGTGATGTGTCCACGTTGCGCTTTGGGGCGTTTCCTGTCGCGGGCGCTAGGCCTACCCACACAAGTGAGGTATCATTTTTATCGGGAGACGTGGGGGAACACTGGGTGGAAGGAAATTTGTGGCTCCTCTCAGATTCCAGAACTTTCTGCCACAGAAATGTGAGGAACATGTGTTTTTTTAGCCACATTTTGAGGTTTGCAAAGGATTCTGGGTAACAGAACCTGGTCCCAGCCACACACGTCACCCCATCCTGGATTCCCCTAGGTCTCTAGTTTTCAGAAATGCACAGGTTTGGTAGGTTTCCCTAGGTGGCGGCTGAGCTACAGGCCAAAATCTACAGGTAGGCACTTTGCAAAAAACACCTCTGTTTTCCTTCAAAAATTTGGTTGTGTCCACGTTGCGCTTTGGGGCGTTTCCTGTCGTGGGCGCTAGGCCCACCCACACAAGTGAGGTATCATTTTTATCGGGAGACGTGGAGGAACGCTGGGTAGAAGGAAATTTGTGGCTCCTCTCAGATTCCAGAACTTTCTGCCACAGAAATGTGAGGAACATGTGTTTTTTTAGCCAAATTTTGAGGTTTGCAAAGGATTCTGAGTAACAGAACCTGGTCCCAGCCACACAAGTCACCCCATCGTGGATTCCCCTAGGTCTCTAGTTTTCAGAAATGCACAGGTTTGGTAGGTTTCCCTAGGTGGCGGCTGAGCTACAGGCCAAAATCTACAGGTAGGCACTTTGCAAAAAACACCTCTGTTTTCCTTCAAAAATTTGGTTGTGTCCACGTTGCGCTTTGGGGCGTTTCCTGTCGTGGGCGCTAGGCCTACCCACACAAGTGAGGTATCATTTTTATCGGGAGACGTGGGGGAACGCTGGGTGGAAGGAAATTTGTAGCTCCTCTCAGATTCCAGAACTTTCTGCCACAGAAATGTGAGGAACATGTGTTTTTTTAGCCAAATTTTGAGGTTTGCAAAGGATTCTGGGTAACAGAACCTGGTCCCAGCCACACAAGTCACCTCATCTTGGATTCCCCTAGGTCTCTAGTTTTCAGAAATGCACAGGTTTGGTAGGTTTCCCTAGGTGGCGGCTGAGCTACAGGCCAAAATCCACAGATAGGCACTTTGCTAAAAACAGGTCTGTTTTCTGTGATGTGTCCACGTTGCGCTTTGGGGCGTTTCCTGTCGCGGGCGCTAGGCCTACCCACACAAGTGAGGTATCATTTTTATCGGGAGACGTGGGGGAACGCTGGGTGGAAGGAAATTTGTGGCTCCTCTCAGATTCCAGAACTTTCTGCCACAGAAATGTGAGGAACATGTGATTTTTTAGCCACATTTTGAGGTTTGCAAATGATTCTGGGTAACAGAACCTGGTCCCAGCCACACAAGTCACCCCATCCTGGATTCCCCTAGGTCTCTAGTTTTCAGAAATGCACAGGTTTGGTAGGTTTCCCTAGGTGGCGGCTGAGCTACAGGCCAAAATCTACAGGTAGGCACTTTGCAAAAAACACCTCTGTTTTCCTTCAAAAATTTTGTTGTGTCTTTGTTGCGCTTTGGGGTGTTTCCTGTCGTGGGCGCTAGGCCCACCCACACAAGTGAGGTATCATTTTTATCGGGAGACGTGGAGGAACGCTGGGTAGAAGGAAATTTGTGGCTCCTCTCAGATTCCAGAACTTTCTGCCACAGAAATGTGAGGAACATGTGTTTTTTTAGCCAAATTTTGAGGTTTGCAAAGGATTCTGAGTAACAGAACCTGGTCCCAGCCACACAAGTCACCCCATCTTGGATTCCCCTAGGTCTCTAGTTTTCAGAAATGCACAGGTTTGGTAGGTTTCCCTAGGTGGCGGCTGAGCTACAGGTCAAAATCTACAGGTAGGCACTTTGCAAAAAACACCTCTGTTTTCCTTCAAAAATTTGGTTGTGTCCACGTTGCGCTTTGGGGCGTTTCCTGTCGTGGGCGCTAGGCCTACCCACACAAGTGAGGTATCATTTTTATCGGGAGACGTGGGGGAACGCTGGGTGGAAGGAAATTTGTGGCTCCTCTCAGATTCCAGAACTTTCTGCCACAGAAATGTGAGGAACATGTGTTTTTTTAGCCAAATTTTGAGGTTTGCACAGGATTCTGGGTAACAGAACCTGGTAACCAGCCACACACGTCACCCCATCCTGGATTCCCCTAGGTCTCTAGTTTTCAGAAATACACAGGTTTGGTAGGTTTCCCTATGTGGCGGCTGAGCTACAGGCCAAAATCCACAGGTAGGCACTTTGCTTAAAACAGGTCTATTTTCTGTGATGTGTCCACGTTGCGCTTTGGGGCGTTTCCTGTCGCGGGCGCTAGGCCTACCCACACAAGTGAGGTATCATTTTTATCGGGAGACGTGGGGGAACGCTGGATGGAAGGAAATTTGTGGCTCCTCTCAGATTCCAGAACTTTCTGCCACAGAAATGTGAGGAACATGTGTTTTTTTTGCCAAATTTTGAGGTTTGCAAAGGATTGTGGGTAACAGAACCTGGTCCCAGCCACACAAGTCACCCCATCTTGGATTCCCCTAGGTCTCTAGTTTTCAGAAATGTACAGGTTTGGTAGGTTTCCCTAGGTGGCGGCTGAGCTACAGGCCAAAATCTACAGGTAGGCACTTTGCAAAAAACACCTCTGTTTTCCTTCAAAAATTTGGTTGTGTCCACGTTGCGCTTTGGGGCGTTTCCTGTCGTGGGCGCTAGGCCCACCCACACAAGTGAGGTATCATTTTTATCGGGAGACGTGGAGGAACGCTGGGTAGAAGGAAATGTGTGGCTCCTCTCAGATTCCAGAACTTTCTGCCACAGAAATGTGAGGAACATGTGTTTTTTTAGCCAAATTTTGAGGTTTGCAAAGGATTCTGAGTAACAGAACCTGGTCCCAGCCACACAAGTCACCCCATCTTGGATTCCCCTAGGTCTCTAGTTTTCAGAAATGCACAGGTTTGGTAGGTTTCCCTAGGTGGCGGCTGAGCTACAGGCCAAAATCTACAGGTAGGCACTTTGCAAAAAACACCTCTGTTTTCCTTCAAAAATTTGGTTGTGTCCACGTTGCGCTTTGGGGCGTTTCCTGTCGTGGGCGCTAGGCCTACCCACACAAGTGAGGTATCATTTTTATCGGGAGACGTGGGGGAACGCTGGGTGGAAGGAAATTTGTGGCTCCTCTCAGATTCCAGAACTTTCTGCCACAGAAATGTGAGGAACATGTGTTTTTTTAGCCAAATATTGAGGTTTGCAAAGGATTCTGGGTAACAGAACCTGGTCCCAGCCACACAAGTCACCCCATCTTGGATTCCCCTAGGTCTCTAGTTTTCAAAAATGCACAGGTTTGGTAGGTTTCCCTAGGTGGCGGCTGAGCTACAGGCCAAAATCCACAGGTAGGCACTTTGCTAAAAACAGGTCTGTTTTCTGTGATGTGTCCACGTTGCGCTTTGGGGCGTTTCCTGTCGCGGGCGCTAGGCCTACCCACACAAGTGAGGTATAATTTTTATCGGGAGACGTGGGGGAACGCTGGGTGGAAGGAAATTTGTGGCTCCTCTCAGATTCCAGAACTTTCTGCCACAGAAATGTGAGGAACATGTGTTTTTTTAGCCACATTTTGAGGTTTGCAAAGGATTCTGGGTAACAGAACCTGGTCCCAGTCACACAAGTCACCCCATCTTGGATTCCCCTAGGTCTCTAGTTTTCAGAAATGCACAGGTTTGGTAGTTTTCCCTAGGTGGCGGCTGAGCTACAGGCCAAAATCTACAGGTAGGCACTTTGCAAAAACCACCTCTGTTTTCCTTCAAAAATTTGGCTGTGTCCACGTTGCGCTTTGGGGCGTTTCCTGTCACGGGCGCTAGGCCTACCCACACAAGTGAGGTATCATTTTTATCGGGAGACGTGGGGGAACGCTGGGTGGAAGGAAATTTGTGGCTCCTCTCAGATTCCAGAACTTTCTGCCACAGAAATGTGAGAAACATGTGTTTTGTTAGCCAAATTTTGAGGTTTGCAAAGGATTCTGGGTAACAGAACCTGGTCCCAGCCACACAAGTCACCCCATCTTGGATTCCCCTAGGTCTCTAGTTTTCAGAAATGCACAGGTTTGGTAGGTTTCCCTAGGTGGCGGCTGAGCTACAGGCCAAAATCTACAGGTAGGCACTTTGCTAAAAACAGGTCTGTTTTCTGTGATGTGTCCACGTTGCGCTTTGGGGCGTTTCCTGTCGCGGGCGCTAGGCCTACCCACACAAGTGAGGTATCATTTTTATCGGGAGACGTGGGGGAACGCTGGGTGGAAGGAAATTTGTGGCTCCTCTCAGATTCCAGAACTTTCTGCCACAGAAATGTGAGGAACATGTGTTTTTTTAGCCACATTTTGAGGTTTGCAAAGGATTCTGGGTAACAGAACCTGGTCCCAGCCACACAAGTCACCCCATCTTGGATTCCCCCAGGTCTCTAGTTTTCAGAAATGCACAGGTTTGGTAGGTTTCCCTAGGTGGCGGCTGAGCTACAGGCCAAAATCTACAGGTAGGCACTTTGCAAAAAACACCTCTGTTTTCCTTCAAAAATTTGGTTGTGTCCACGTTGCGCTTTGGGGCGTTTCCTGTCGTGGGCGCTAGGCCTACCCACACAAGTGAGGTATCATTTTTATCGGGAGACGTGGGGGAACGCTGGGTGGAAGGAAATTTGTGGCTCCTCTCAGATTCCAGAACTTTCTGCCACAGAAATGTGAGGAACATGTGTTTTTTTAGCCAAATTTTGAGGTTTGCAAAGGATTCTGGGTAACAGAACCTGGTCCCAGCCACACAAGTCACCCCATCTTGGATTCCCCTAGGTCTCTAGTTTTCAGAAATGCACAGGTTTGGTAGGTTTCCCTAGGTGGCGGCTGAGCTACAGGCCAAAATCCACAGATAGGCACTTTGCTAAAAACAGGTCTGTTTTCTGTGATGTGTCCACGTTGCGCTTTGGGGCGTTTCCTGTCGCGGGCGCTAGGCCTACCCACACAAGTGAGGTATCATTTTTATCGGGAGACGTGGGGGAACACTGGGTGGAAGGAAATTTGTGGCTCCTCTCAGATTCCAGAACTTTCTGCCACAGAAATGTGAGGAACATGTGTTTTTTTAGCCACATTTTGAGGTTTGCAAAGGATTCTGGGTAACAGAACCTGGTCCCAGCCACACAAGTCACCCCATCCTGGATTCCCCTAGGTCTCTAGTTTTCAGAAATGCACAGGTTTGGTAGGTTTCCCTAGGTGGCGGCTGAGCTACAGGCCAAAATCTACAGGTAGGCACTTTGCAAAAAACACCTCTGTTTTCCTTCAAAAATTTGGTTGTGTCCACGTTGCGCTTTGGGGCGTTTCCTGTCGTGGGCGCTAGGCCCACCCACACAAGTGAGGTATCATTTTTATCGGGAGACGTGGAGGAACGCTGGGTAGAAGGAAATTTGTGGCTCCTCTCAGATTCCAGAACTTTCTGCCACAGAAATGTGAGGAACATGTGTTTTTTTAGCCAAATTTTGAGGTTTGCAAAGGATTCTGAGTAACAGAACCTGGTCCCAGCCACACAAGTCACCCCATCTTGGATTCCCCTAGGTCTCTAGTTTTCAGAAATGCACAGGTTTGGTAGGTTTCCCTAGGTGGCGGCTGAGCTACAGGCCAAAATCTACAGGTAGGCACTTTGCAAAAAACACCTCTGTTTTCCTTCAAAAATTTGGTTGTGTCCACGTTGCGCTTTGGGGCGTTTCCTGTCGTGGGCGCTAGGCCTACCCACACAAGTGAGGTATCATTTTTATCGGGAGACGTGGGGGAACGCTGGGTGGAAGGAAATTTGTAGCTCCTCTCAGATTCCAGAACTTTCTGCCACAGAAATGTGAGGAACATGTGTTTTTTTAGCCAAATTTTGAGGTTTGCAAAGGATTCTGGGTAACAGAACCTGGTCCCAGCCACACAAGTCACCCCATCTTGGATTCCCCTAGGTCTCTAGTTTTCAGAAATGCACAGGTTTGGTAGGTTTCCCTAGGTGGCGGCTGAGCTACAGGCCAAAATCCACAGATAGGCACTTTGCTAAAAACAGGTCTGTTTTCTGTGATGTGTCCACGTTGCGCTTTGGGGCGTTTCCTGTCGCGGGCGCTAGGCCTACCCACACAAGTGAGGTATCATTTTTATCGGGAGACGTGGGGGAACGCTGGGTGGAAGGAAATTTGTGGCTCCTCTCAGATTCCAGAACTTTCTGCCACAGAAATGTGAGGAACATGTGATTTTTTAGCCACATTTTGAGGTTTGCAAAGGATTCTGGGTAACAGAACCTGGTCCCAGCCACACAAGTCACCCCATCCTGGATTCCCCTAGGTCTCTAGTTTTCAGAAATGCACAGGTTTGGTAGGTTTCCCTAGGTGGCGGCTGAGCTACAGGCCAAAATCTACAGGTAGGCACTTTGCAAAAAACACCTCTGTTTTCCTTCAAAAATTTTGTTGTGTCTACGTTGCGCTTTGGGGTGTTTCCTGTCGTGGGCGCTAGGCCCACCCACACAAGTGAGGTATCATTTTTATCGGGAGACGTGGAGGAACGCTGGGTAGAAGGAAATTTGTAGCTCCTCTCAGATTCCAGAACTTTCTGCCACAGAAATGTGAGGAACATGTGTTTTTTTAGCCAAATTTTGAGGTTTGCAAAGGATTCTGGGTAACAGAACCTGGTCCCAGCCACACAAGTCACCCCATCTTGGATTCCCCTAGGTCTCTAGTTTTCAGAAATGCACAGGTTTGGTAGGTTTCCCTAGGTGGCGGCTGAGCTACAGGCCAAAATCCACAGATAGGCACTTTGCTAAAAACAGGTCTGTTTTCTGTGATGTGTCCACGTTGCGCTTTGGGGCGTTTCCTGTCGCGGGCGCTAGGCCTACCCACACAAGTGAGGTATCATTTTTATCGGGAGACGTGGGGGAACGCTGGGTGGAAGGAAATTTGTGGCTCCTCTCAGATTCCAGAACTTTCTGCCACAGAAATGTGAGGAACATGTGATTTTTTAGCCACATTTTGAGGTTTGCAAAGGATTCTGGGTAACAGAACCTGGTCCCAGCCACACAAGTCACCCCATCTTGGATTCCCCCAGGTCTCTAGTTTTCAGAAATGCACAGGTTTGGTAGGTTTCCCTAGGTGGCGGCTGAGCTACAGGCCAAAATCTACAGGTAGGCACTTTGCAAAAAACACCTCTGTTTTCCTTCAAAAATTTGGTTGTGTCCACGTTGCGCTTTGGGGCGTTTCCTGTCGTGGGCGCTAGGCCTACCCACACAAGTGAGGTATCATTTTTATCGGGAGACGTGGGGGAACGCTGGGTGGAAGGAAATTTGTGGCTCCTCTCAGATTCCAGAACTTTCTGCCACAGAAATGTGAGGAACATGTGTTTTTTTAGCCAAATTTTGAGGTTTGCAAAGGATTCTGGGTAACAGAACCTGGTCCCAGCCACACAAGTCACCCCATCTTGGATTCCCCTAGGTCTCTAGTTTTCAGAAATGCACAGGTTTGGTAGGTTTCCCTAGGTGGCGGCTGAGCTACAGGCCAAAATCCACAGATAGGCACTTTGCTAAAAACAGGTCTGTTTTCTGTGATGTGTCCACGTTGCGCTTTGGGGCGTTTCCTGTCGCGGGCGCTAGGCCTACCCACACAAGTGAGGTATCATTTTTATCGGGAGACGTGGGGGAACACTGGGTGGAAGGAAATTTGTGGCTCCTCTCAGATTCCAGAACTTTCTGCCACAGAAATGTGAGGAACATGTGTTTTTTTAGCCACATTTTGAGGTTTGCAAAGGATTCTGGGTAACAGAACCTGGTCCCAGCCACACAAGTCACCCCATCCTGGATTCCCCTAGGTCTCTAGTTTTCAGAAATGCACAGGTTTGGTAGGTTTCCCTAGGTGGCGGCTGAGCTACAGGCCAAAATCTACAGGTAGGCACTTTGCAAAAAACACCTCTGTTTTCCTTCAAAAATTTGGTTGTGTCCACGTTGCGCTTTGGGGCGTTTCCTGTCGTGGGCGCTAGGCCCACCCACACAAGTGAGGTATCATTTTTATCGGGAGACGTGGAGGAACGCTGGGTAGAAGGAAATTTGTGGCTCCTCTCAGATTCCAGAACTTTCTGCCACAGAAATGTGAGGAACATGTGTTTTTTTAGCCAAATTTTGAGGTTTGCAAAGGATTCTGAGTAACAGAACCTGGTCCCAGCCACACAAGTCACCCCATCTTGGATTCCCCTAGGTCTCTAGTTTTCAGAAATGCACAGGTTTGGTAGGTTTCCCTAGGTGGCGGCTGAGCTACAGGCCAAAATCTACAGGTAGGCACTTTGCAAAAAACACCTCTGTTTTCCTTCAAAAATTTGGTTGTGTCCACGTTGCGCTTTGGGGCGTTTCCTGTCGTGGGCGCTAGGCCTACCCACACAAGTGAGGTATCATTTTTATCGGGAGACGTGGGGGAACGCTGGGTGGAAGGAAATTTGTAGCTCCTCTCAGATTCCAGAACTTTCTGCCACAGAAATGTGAGGAACATGTGTTTTTTTAGCCAAATTTTGAGGTTTGCAAAGGATTCTGGGTAACAGAACCTGGTCCCAGCCACACAAGTCACCCCATCTTGGATTCCCCTAGGTCTCTAGTTTTCAGAAATGCACAGGTTTGGTAGGTTTCCCTAGGTGGCGGCTGAGCTACAGGCCAAAATCCACAGATAGGCACTTTGCTAAAAACAGGTCTGTTTTCTGTGATGTGTCCACGTTGCGCTTTGGGGCGTTTCCTGTCGCGGGCGCTAGGCCTACCCACACAAGTGAGGTATCATTTTTATCGGGAGACGTGGGGGAACGCTGGGTGGAAGGAAATTTGTGGCTCCTCTCAGATTCCAGAACTTTCTGCCACAGAAATGTGAGGAACATGTGATTTTTTAGCCACATTTTGAGGTTTGCAAAGGATTCTGGGTAACAGAACCTGGTCCCAGCCACACAAGTCACCCCATCCTGGATTCCCCTAGGTCTCTAGTTTTCAGAAATGCACAGGTTTGGTAGGTTTCCCTAGGTGGCGGCTGAGCTACAGGCCAAAATCTACAGGTAGGCACTTTGCAAAAAACACCTCTGTTTTCCTTCAAAAATTTTGTTGTGTCTACGTTGCGCTTTGGGGTGTTTCCTGTCGTGGGCGCTAGGCCCACCCACACAAGTGAGGTATCATTTTTATCGGGAGACGTGGAGGAACGCTGGGTAGAAGGAAATTTGTAGCTCCTCTCAGATTCCAGAACTTTCTGCCACAGAAATGTGAGGAACATGTGTTTTTTTAGCCAAATTTTGAGGTTTGCAAAGGATTCTGGGTAACAGAACCTGGTCCCAGCCACACAAGTCACCCCATCTTGGATTCCCCTAGGTCTCTAGTTTTCAGAAATGCACAGGTTTGGTAGGTTTCCCTAGGTGGCGGCTGAGCTACAGGCCAAAATCCACAGATAGGCACTTTGCTAAAAACAGGTCTGTTTTCTGTGATGTGTCCACGTTGCGCTTTGGGGCGTTTCCTGTCGCGGGCGCTAGGCCTACCCACACAAGTGAGGTATCATTTTTATCGGGAGACGTGGGGGAACGCTGGGTGGAAGGAAATTTGTGGCTCCTCTCAGATTCCAGAACTTTCTGCCACAGAAATGTGAGGAACATGTGATTTTTTAGCCACATTTTGAGGTTTGCAAAGGATTCTGGGTAACAGAACCTGGTCCCAGCCACACAAGTCACCCCATCTTGGATTCCCCTAGGTCTCTAGTTTTCAGAAATGCACAGGTTTGGTAGGTTTCCCTAGGTGGCGGCTGAGCTACAGGTCAAAATCTACAGGTAGGCACTTTGCAAAAAACACCTCTGTTTTCCTTCAAAAATTTGGTTGTGTCCACGTTGCGCTTTGGGGCGTTTCCTGTCGTGGGCGCTAGGCCTACCCACACAAGTGAGGTATCATTTTTATCGGGAGACGTGGGGGAACGCTGGGTGGAAGGAAATTTGTGGCTCCTCTCAGATTCCAGAACTTTCTGCCACAGAAATGTGAGGAACATGTGTTTTTTTAGCCAAATTTTGAGGTTTGCACAGGATTCTGGGTAACAGAACCTGGTAACCAGCCACACACGTCACCCCATCCTGGATTCCCCTAGGTCTCTAGTTTTCAGAAATACACAGGTTTGGTAGGTTTCCCTATGTGGCGGCTGAGCTACAGGCCAAAATCCACAGGTAGGCACTTTGCTTAAAACAGGTCTATTTTCTGTGATGTGTCCACGTTGCGCTTTGGGGCGTTTCCTGTCGCGGGCGCTAGGCCTACCCACACAAGTGAGGTATCATTTTTATCGGGAGACGTGGGGGAACGCTGGATGGAAGGAAATTTGTGGCTCCTCTCAGATTCCAGAACTTTCTGCCACAGAAATGTGAGGAACATGTGTTTTTTTTGCCAAATTTTGAGGTTTGCAAAGGATTGTGGGTAACAGAACCTGGTCCCAGCCACACAAGTCACCCCATCTTGGATTCCCCTAGGTCTCTAGTTTTCAGAAATGTACAGGTTTGGTAGGTTTCCCTAGGTGGCGGCTGAGCTACAGGCCAAAATCTACAGGTAGGCACTTTGCAAAAAACACCTCTGTTTTCCTTCAAAAATTTGGTTGTGTCCACGTTGCGCTTTGGGGCGTTTCCTGTCGTGGGCGCTAGGCCCACCCACACAAGTGAGGTATCATTTTTATCGGGAGACGTGGAGGAACGCTGGGTAGAAGGAAATGTGTGGCTCCTCTCAGATTCCAGAACTTTCTGCCACAGAAATGTGAGGAACATGTGTTTTTTTAGCCAAATTTTGAGGTTTGCAAAGGATTCTGAGTAACAGAACCTGGTCCCAGCCACACAAGTCACCCCATCTTGGATTCCCCTAGGTCTCTAGTTTTCAGAAATGCACAGGTTTGGTAGGTTTCCCTAGGTGGCGGCTGAGCTACAGGCCAAAATCTACAGGTAGGCACTTTGCAAAAAACACCTCTGTTTTCCTTCAAAAATTTGGTTGTGTCCACGTTGCGCTTTGGGGCGTTTCCTGTCGTGGGCGCTAGGCCTACCCACACAAGTGAGGTATCATTTTTATCGGGAGACGTGGGGGAACGCTGGGTGGAAGGAAATTTGTGGCTCCTCTCAGATTCCAGAACTTTCTGCCACAGAAATGTGAGGAACATGTGTTTTTTTAGCCAAATATTGAGGTTTGCAAAGGATTCTGGGTAACAGAACCTGGTCCCAGCCACACAAGTCACCCCATCTTGGATTCCCCTAGGTCTCTAGTTTTCAAAAATGCACAGGTTTGGTAGGTTTCCCTAGGTGGCGGCTGAGCTACAGGCCAAAATCCACAGGTAGGCACTTTGCTAAAAACAGGTCTGTTTTCTGTGATGTGTCCACGTTGCGCTTTGGGGCGTTTCCTGTCGCGGGCGCTAGGCCTACCCACACAAGTGAGGTATAATTTTTATCGGGAGACGTGGGGGAACGCTGGGTGGAAGGAAATTTGTGGCTCCTCTCAGATTCCAGAACTTTCTGCCACAGAAATGTGAGGAACATGTGTTTTTTTAGCCACATTTTGAGGTTTGCAAAGGATTCTGGGTAACAGAACCTGGTCCCAGTCACACAAGTCACCCCATCTTGGATTCCCCTAGGTCTCTAGTTTTCAGAAATGCACAGGTTTGGTAGTTTTCCCTAGGTGGCGGCTGAGCTACAGGCCAAAATCTACAGGTAGGCACTTTGCAAAAACCACCTCTGTTTTCCTTCAAAAATTTGGCTGAGTCCACGTTGCGCTTTGGGGCGTTTCCTGTAAAGGGCGCTAGGCCTACCCACACAAGTGAGGTATCATTTTTATCGGGAGACGTGGGGGAACGCTGGGTGGAAGGAAATTTGTGGCTCCTCTCAGATTCCAGAACTTTCTGCCACAGAAATGTGAGAAACATGTGTTTTGTTAGCCAAATTTTGAGGTTTGCAAAGGATTCTGGGTAACAGAACCTGGTCCCAGCCACACAAGTCACCCCATCTTGGATTCCCCTAGGTCTCTAGTTTTCAGAAATGCACAGGTTTGGTAGGTTTCCCTAGGTGGCGGCTGAGCTACAGGCCAAAATCTACAGGTAGGCACTTTGCTAAAAACAGGTCTGTTTTCTGTGATGTGTCCACGTTGCGCTTTGGGGCGTTTCCTGTCGCGGGCGCTAGGCCTACCCACACAAGTGAGGTATCATTTTTATCGGGAGACGTGGGGGAACGCTGGGTGGAAGGAAATTTGTGGCTCCTCTCAGATTCCAGAACTTTCTGCCACAGAAATGTGAGGAACATGTGTTTTTTTAGCCACATTTTGAGGTTTGCAAAGGATTCTGGGTAACAGAACCTGGTCCCAGCCACACAAGTCACCCCATCTTGGATTCCCCCAGGTCTCTAGTTTTCAGAAATGCACAGGTTTGGTAGGTTTCCCTAGGTGGCGGCTGAGCTACAGGCCAAAATCTACAGGTAGGCACTTTGCAAAAAACACCTCTGTTTTCCTTCAAAAATTTGGTTGTGTCCACGTTGCGCTTTGGGGCGTTTCCTGTCGTGGGCGCTAGGCCTACCCACACAAGTGAGGTATCATTTTTATCGGGAGACGTGGGGGAACGCTGGGTGGAAGGAAATTTGTGGCTCCTCTCAGATTCCAGAACTTTCTGCCACAGAAATGTGAGGAACATGTGTTTTTTTAGCCAAATTTTGAGGTTTGCAAAGGATTCTGGGTAACAGAACCTGGTCCCAGCCACACAAGTCACCCCATCTTGGATTCCCCTAGGTCTCTAGTTTTCAGAAATGCACAGGTTTGGTAGGTTTCCCTAGGTGGCGGCTGAGCTACAGGCCAAAATCCACAGATAGGCACTTTGCTAAAAACAGGTCTGTTTTCTGTGATGTGTCCACGTTGCGCTTTGGGGCGTTTCCTGTCGCGGGCGCTAGGCCTACCCACACAAGTGAGGTATCATTTTTATCGGGAGACGTGGGGGAACGCTGGGTGGAAGGAAATTTGTGGCTCCTCTCAGATTCCAGAACTTTCTGCCACAGAAATGTGAGGAACATGTGTTTTTTTAGCCACATTTTGAGGTTTGCAAAGGATTCTGGGTAACAGAACCTGGTCCCAGCCACACAAGTCACCCCATCCTGGATTCCCCTAGGTCTCTAGTTTTCAGAAATGCACAGGTTTGGTAGGTTTCCCTAGGTGGCGGCTGAGCTACAGGCCAAAATCTACAGGTAGGCACTTTGCTAAAAACACCTCTGTTTTCCTTCAAAAATTTGGATGTGTCCACGTTGCGCTTTGGGGCGTTTCCTGTCGTGGGCGCTAGGCCCACCCACACAAGTGAGGTATCATTTTTATCGGGAGACGTGGAGGAACGCTGGGTAGAAGGAAATTTGTGGCTCTTCTCAGATTCCAGAACTTTCTGCCACAGAAATGTGAGGAACATGTGTTTTTTTAGCCAAATTTTGAGGTTTGCAAAGGATTCTGAGTAACAGAACCTGGTCCCAGCCACACAAGTCACCCCATCTTGGATTCCCCTAGGTCTCTAGTTTTCAGAAATGCACAGGTTTGGTAGGTTTCCCTAGGTGGCGGCTGAGCTACAGGCCAAAATCTACAGGTAGGCACTGTGCAAGAAACACCTCTGTTTTCCTTCAAAAATTTGGTTGTGTCCACGTTGCGCTTTGGGGCGTTTCCTGTCGTGGGCGCTAGGCCTACCCACACAAATGAGGTATCATTTTTATCGGGAGACGTGGGGGAACGCTGGGTGGAAGGAAATTTGTAGGTCCTCTCAGATTCCAGAACTTTCTGCCACAGAAATGTGAGGAACATGTGTTTTTTTAGCCAAATTTTGAGGTTTGCAAAGGATTCTGGGTAACAGAACCTGGTCCCAGCCACAAATGTCACCCCATCTTGGATTCCCCTAGGTCTCTAGTTTTCAGAAATGCACAGGTTTGGTAGGTTTCCCTAGGTGGCGGCTGAGCTACAGGCCAAAATCCACAGATAGGCACTTTGCTAAAAACAGGTCTGTTTTCTGTGATGTGTCCACGTTGCGCTTTGGGGCGTTTCCTGTCGCGGGCGCTAGGCCTACCCACACAAGTGAGGTATCATTTTTATCGGGAGACGTGGGGGAACGCTGGGTGGAAGGAAATTTGTGGCTCCTCTCAGATTCCAGAACTTTCTGCCACAGAAATGTGAGGAACATGTGTTTTTTTAGCCACATTTTGAGGTTTGCAAAGGATTCTGGGTAACAGAACCTGGTCCCAGCCACACAAGTCACCCCATCCTGGATTTCCCTAGGTCTCTAGTTTTCAGAAATGCACAGGTTTGGTAGGTTTCCCTAGGTGGCGGCTGAGCTACAGGCCAAAATCTACAGGTAGGCACTTTGCAAAAAACACCTCGGTTTTCCTTCAAAAATTTGGTTGTGTCTACATTGGGCTTTGGGGCGTTTCCTGTCGTGGGCGCTAGGCCCACCCACACAAGTGAGGTATCATTTTTATCGGGAGACGTGGAGGAACGCTGGGTAGAAGGAAATTTGTGGCTCCTCTCAGATTCCAGAACTTTCTGCCACAGAAATGTGAGGAACATGTGTTTTTTTAGCCAAATTTTGAGGTTTGCACAGGATTCTGGGTAACAGAACCTGGTAACCAGCCACACACGTCACCCCATCCTGGATTCCCCTAGGTCTCTAGTTTTCAGAAATACACAGGATTGGTAGGTTTCCCTATGTGGCGGCTGAGCTACAGGCCAAAATCCACAGGTAGGCACTTTGCTTAAAACAGGTCTATTTTCTGTGATGTGTCCACGTTGCGCTTTGGGGCGTTTCCTGTCGCGGGCGCTAGGCCTACCCACACAAGTGAGGTATCATTTTTATCGGGAGACGTGGGGGAACGCTGGGTGGAAGGAAATTTGTGGCTCCTCTCAGATTCCAGAACTTTCTGCCACAGAAATGTGAGGAACATGTGTTTTTTTAGCCAAATATTGAGGTTTGCAAAGGATTCTGGGTAACAGAACCTGGTCCCAGCCACACAAGTCACCCCATCTTGGATTCCCCTAGGTCTCTAGTTTTCAGAAATGCACAGGTTTGGTAGGTTTCCCTAGGTGGCGGCTGAGCTACAGGCCAAAATCCACAGGTAGGCACTTTGCTAAAAACAGGTCTGTTTTCTGTGATGTGTCCACGTTGCGCTTTGGGGCGTTTCCTGTCGCGGGCGCTAGGCCTACCCACACAAGTGAGGTATAATTTTTATCGGGAGACGTGGGGGAACGCTGGGTGGAAGGAAATTTGTGGCTCCTCTCAGATTCCAGAACTTTCTGCCACAGAAATGTGAGGAACATGTGTTTTTTTAGCCACATTTTGAGGTTTGCAAAGGATTCTGGGTAACAGAACCTGGTCCCAGCCACACAAGTCACCCCATCTTGGATTCCCCTAGGTCTATAGTTTTCAGAAATGCACAGGTTTGGTAGTTTTCCCAAGGTGGCGGCTGAGCTACAGGCCAAAATCTACAGGTAGGCAATTTGCAAAAACCACCTCTGTTTTCCTTCAAAAATTTGGCTGTGTCCACGTTGCGCTTTGGGGCGTTTCCTGTCACGGGCGCTAGGCCTACCCACACAAGTGAGGTATCATTTTTATCGGGAGACGTGGGGGAACGCTGGGTGGAAGGAAATTTGTGGCTCCTCTCAGATTCCAGAACTTTCTGCCACAGAAATGTGAGGAACATGTGTTTTTTTAGCCAAATTTTGAGGTTTGCAAAGGATTCTGGGTAACAGAACCTGGTCCCAGCCACACAAGTCACCCCATCTTGGATTCCCCTAGGTCTCTAGTTTTCAGAAATGCACAGGTTTGGTAGGTTTCCCTAGGTGGCGGCTGAGCTACAGGCCAAAATCTACAGGTAGGCACTTTGCTAAAAACAGGTCTGTTTTCTGTGATGTGTCCACGTTGCGCTTTGGGGCGTTTCCTGTCGCGGGCGCTAGGCCTACCCACACAAGTGAGGTATCATTTTTATCGGGAGACGTGGAGGAACGCTGGGTAGAAGGAAATTTGTGGCTCCTCTCAGATTCCAGAACTTTCTGCCACAGAAATGTGAGGAACATGTGTTTTTTTAGCCACATTTTGAGGTTTGCAAAGGATTCTGGGTAACAGAACCTGGTCCCAGCCACACAAGTCACCCCATCTTGGATTCCACCAGGTCTCTAGTTTTCAGAAATGCACAGGTTTGGTAGGTTTCCCTAGGTGGCGGCTGAGCTACAGGCCAAAATCTACAGGAAGGCACTTTGCAAAAAACACCTCTGTTTTCCTTCAAAAATTTGGTTGTGTCCACGTTGCGCTTTGGGGCGTTTCCTGTCGTGGGCGCTAGGTCTACCCACACAAGTGAGGTATCATTTTTATCGGGAGACGTGGGGGAACGCTGGGTGGAAGGAAATTTGTGGCTCCTCTCAGATTCCAGAACTTTCTGCCACAGAAATGTGAGGAACATGTGTTTTTTTAGCCACATTTTGAGGTTTGCAAAGGATTCTGGGTAACAGAACCTGGTCCCAGCCACACAAGTCACCCCATCCTGGATTCCCCTATGTCTCTAGTTTTCAGAAATGCACAGGTTTGGTAGGTTTCCCTAGGTGGCGGCTGAGCTACAGGCCAAAATCTACAGGTAGGCACCTTGCAAAAAACACCTCTGTTTTCCTTCAAAAATTTGGTTGTGTCCACGTTGCGCTTTGGGGCGTTTCCTGTCGTGGGCGCTAGGCCCACCCACACAAGTGAGGTATCATTTTTATCGGGAGACGTGGAGGAACGCTGGGTAGAAGGAAATTTGTGGCTCCTCTCAGATTCCAGAACTTTCTGCCACAGAAATGTGAGGAACATGTGTTTTTTTAGCCAAATTTTGAGGTTTGCAAAGGATTCTGAGTAACAGAACCTGGTCCCAGCCACACAAGTCACCCCATCTTGGATTCCCCTAGGTCTCTAGTTTTCAGAAATGCACAGGTTTGGTAGGTTTCCCTAGGTGGCGGCTGAGCTACAGGCCAAAATCTACAGGTAGGCACTTTGCAAAAAACACCTCTGTTTTCCTTCAAAAATTTGGTTGTGTCCACGTTGCGCTTTGGGGCGTTTCCTGTCGTGGGCGCTAGGCCTACCCACACAAGTGAGGTATCATTTTTATCGGGAGACGTGGGGGAACGCTGGGTGGAAGGAAATTTGTGGCTCCTCTCAGATTCCAGAACTTTCTGCCACAGAAATGTGAGGAACTTGTGTTTTTTTAGCCAAATATTGAGGTTTGCAAAGGATTCTGGGTAACAGAACCTGGTCCCAGCCACACAAGTCACCCCATCTTGGATTCCCCTAGGTCTCTAGTTTTCGAAAATGCACAGGTTTGGTAGGTTTCCCTAGGTGGCGGCTGAGCTACAGGCCAAAATCCACAGGTAGGCACTTTGCTAAAAACAGGTCTGTTTTCTGTGATGTGTCCACGTTGCGCTTTGGGGCGTTTCCTGTCGCGGGCGCTAGGCCTACCCACACAAGTGAGGTATAATTTTTATCGGGAGACGTGTGGGAACGCTGGGTGGAAGGAAATTTGTGGCTCCTCTCAGATTCCAGAACTTTCTGCCACAGAAATGTGAGGAACATGTGTTTTTTTAGCCAAATTTTGAGGTTTGCAAAGGATTCTGGGTAACAGAACCTGGTCCCAGCCACACAAGTCACCCCATCTTGGATTCCCCTAGGTCTCTAGTTTTCAGAAATGCACAGGTTTGGTAGGTTTCCCTAGGTGGCGGCTGAGCTACAGGCCAAAATCCACAGATAGGCACTTTGCTAAAAACAGGTCTGTTTTCTGTGATGTGTCCACGTTGCGCTTTGGGGCGTTTCCTGTCGCGGGCGCTAGGCCTACCCACACAAGTGAGGTATTATTTTTATCGGGAGACGTGGGGGAACGCTGGGTGGAAGGAAATTTGTGGCTCCTCTCAGATTCCAGAACTTTCTGCCACAGAAATGTGAGGAACATGTGTTTTTTTAGCCACATTTTGAGGTTTGCAAAGGATTCTGGGTAACAGAACCTGGTCCCAGCCACACAAGTCACCCCATCCTGGATTCCCCTAGGTCTCTAGTTTTCAGAAATGCACAGGTTTGGTAGGTTTCCCTAGGTGGCGGCTGAGCTACAGGCCAAAATCTACAGGTAGGCACTTTGCAAAAAACACCTCTGTTTTCCTTCAAAAATTTGGTTGTGTCCACGTTGCGCTTTGGGGCGTTTCCTGTCGTGGGCGCTAGGCCCACCCACACAAGTGAGGTATCATTTTTATCGGGAGACGTGGAGGAACGCTGGGTAGAAGGAAATTTGTGGCTCCTCTCAGATTCCAGAACTTTCTGCCACAGAAATGTGAGGAACATGTGTTTTTTTAGCCAAATTTTGAGGTTTGCTAAGGATTCTGAGTAACAGAACCTGGTCCCAGCCACACAAGTCACCCCATCTTGGATTCCCCTAGGTCTCTAGTTTTCAGAAATGCACAGGTTTGGTAGGTTTCCCTAGGTGGCGGCTGAGCTACAGGCCAAAATCTACAGGTAGGCACTTTGCAAGAAACACCTCTGTTTTCCTTCAAAAATTTGGTTGTGTCCACGTTGCGCTTTGGGGCGTTTCCTGTCGTGGGCGCTAGGCCTACCCACACAAGTGAGGTATCATTTTTATCGGGAGACGTGGGGGAACGCTGGGTGGAAGGAAATTTGTAGCTCCTCTCAGATTCCAGAACTTTCTGCCACAGAAATGTGAGGAACATGTGTTTTTTTAGCCAAATTTTGAGGTTTGCAAAGGATTCTGGGTAACAGAACCTGGTCCCAGCCACACAAGTCACCCCATCTTGGATTCCCCTAGGTCTCTAGTTTTCAGAAATGCACAGGTTTGGTAGGTTTCCCTAGGTGGCGGCTGAGCTACAGGCCAAAATCCACAGATAGGCACTTTGCTAAAAACAGGTCTGTTTTCTGTGATGTGTCCACGTTGCGCTTTGGGGCGTTTCCTGTCGCGGGCGCTAGGCCTACCCACACAAGTGAGGTATCATTTTTATCGGGAGACGTGGGGGAACGCTGGGTGGAAGGAAATTTGTGGCTCCTCTCAGATTCCAGAACTTTCTGCCACAGAAATGTGAGGAACATGTGTTTTTTTAGCCACATTTTGAGGTTTGCAAAGGATTCTGGGTAACAGAACCTGGTCCCAGCCACACAAGTCACCCCATCCTGGATTCCCCTAGGTCTCTAGTTTTCAGAAATGCACAGGTTTGGTAGGTTTCCCTAGGTGGCGGCTGAGCTACAGGCCAAAATCTACAGGTAGGCACTTTGCAAAAAACACCTCTGTTTTCCTACAAAAATTTGGTTGTGTCTACGTTGCGCTTTGGGGCGTTTCCTGTCGTGGGCGCTAGGCCCACCCACACAAGTGAGGTATCATTTTTATCGGGAGACGTGGAGGAACGCTGGGTAGAAGGAAATTTGTGGCTCCTCTCAGATTCCAGAACTTTCTGCCACAGAAATGTGAGGAACATGTGTTTTTTTAGCCAAATTTTGAGGTTTGCACAGGATTCTGGGTAACAGAACCTGGTAACCAGCCACACACGTCACCCCATCCTGGATTCCCCTAGGTCTCTAGTTTTCAGAAATACACAGGATTGGTAGGTTTCCCTATGTGGCGGCTGAGCTACAGGCCAAAATCCACAGGTAGGCACTTTGCTTAAAACAGGTCTATTTTCTGTGATGTGTCCACGTTGCGCTTTGGGGCGTTTCCTGTCGCGGGCGCTAGGCCTACCCACACAAGTGAGGTATCATTTTTATCGGGAGACGTGGGGGAACGCTGGGTGGAAGGAAATTTGTGGCTCCTCTCAGATTCCAGAACTTTCTGCCACAGAAATGTGAGGAACATGTGTTTTTTTAGCCAAATATTGAGGTTTGCAAAGGATTCTGGGTAACAGAACCTGGTCCCAGCCACACAAGTCACCCCATCTTGGATTCCCCTAGGTCTCTAGTTTTCAGAAATGCACAGGTTTGGTAGGTTTCCCTAGGTGGCGGCTGAGCTACAGGCCAAAATCCACAGGTAGGCACTTTGCTAAAAACAGGTCTGTTTTCTGTGATGTGTCCACGTTGCGCTTTGGGGCGTTTCCTGTCGCGGGCGCTAGGCCTACCCACACAAGTGAGGTATAATTTTTATCGGGAGACGTGGGGGAACGCTGGGTGGAAGGAAATTTGTGGCTCCTCTCAGATTCCAGAACTTTCTGCCACAGAAATGTGAGGAACATGTGTTTTTTTAGCCACATTTTGAGGTTTGCAAAGGATTCTGGGTAACAGAACCTGGTCCCAGCCACACAAGTCACCCCATCTTGGATTCCCCTAGGTCTATAGTTTTCAGAAATGCACAGGTTTGGTAGTTTTCCCAAGGTGGCGGCTGAGCTACAGGCCAAAATCTACAGGTAGGCAATTTGCAAAAACCACCTCTGTTTTCCTTCAAAAATTTGGCTGTGTCCACGTTGCGCTTTGGGGCGTTTCCTGTCACGGGCGCTAGGCCTACCCACACAAGTGAGGTATCATTTTTATCGGGAGACGTGGGGGAACGCTGGGTGGAAGGAAATTTGTGGCTCCTCTCAGATTCCAGAACTTTCTGCCACAGAAATGTGAGGAACATGTGTTTTTTTAGCCAAATTTTGAGGTTTGCAAAGGATTCTGGGTAACAGAACCTGGTCCCAGCCACACAAGTCACCCCATCTTGGATTCCCCTAGGTCTCTAGTTTTCAGAAATGCACAGGTTTGGTAGGTTTCCCTAGGTGGCGGCTGAGCTACAGGCCAAAATCTACAGGTAGGCACTTTGCTAAAAACAGGTCTGTTTTCTGTGATGTGTCCACGTTGCGCTTTGGGGCGTTTCCTGTCGCGGGCGCTAGGCCTACCCACACAAGTGAGGTATCATTTTTATCGGGAGACGTGGAGGAACGCTGGGTAGAAGGAAATTTGTGGCTCCTCTCAGATTCCAGAACTTTCTGCCACAGAAATGTGAGGAACATGTGTTTTTTTAGCCACATTTTGAGGTTTGCAAAGGATTCTGGGTAACAGAACCTGGTCCCAGCCACACAAGTCACCCCATCTTGGATTCCACCAGGTCTCTAGTTTTCAGAAATGCACAGGTTTGGTAGGTTTCCCTAGGTGGCGGCTGAGCTACAGGCCAAAATCTACAGGAAGGCACTTTGCAAAAAACACCTCTGTTTTCCTTCAAAAATTTGGTTGTGTCCACGTTGCGCTTTGGGGCGTTTCCTGTCGTGGGCGCTAGGTCTACCCACACAAGTGAGGTATCATTTTTATCGGGAGACGTGGGGGAACGCTGGGTGGAAGGAAATTTGTGGCTCCTCTCAGATTCCAGAACTTTCTGCCACAGAAATGTGAGGAACATGTGTTTTTTTAGCCACATTTTGAGGTTTGCAAAGGATTCTGGGTAACAGAACCTGGTCCCAGCCACACAAGTCACCCCATCCTGGATTCCCCTATGTCTCTAGTTTTCAGAAATGCACAGGTTTGGTAGGTTTCCCTAGGTGGCGGCTGAGCTACAGGCCAAAATCTACAGGTAGGCACCTTGCAAAAAACACCTCTGTTTTCCTTCAAAAATTTGGTTGTGTCCACGTTGCGCTTTGGGGCGTTTCCTGTCGTGGGCGCTAGGCCCACCCACACAAGTGAGGTATCATTTTTATCGGGAGACGTGGAGGAACGCTGGGTAGAAGGAAATTTGTGGCTCCTCTCAGATTCCAGAACTTTCTGCCACAGAAATGTGAGGAACATGTGTTTTTTTAGCCAAATTTTGAGGTTTGCAAAGGATTCTGAGTAACAGAACCTGGTCCCAGCCACACAAGTCACCCCATCTTGGATTCCCCTAGGTCTCTAGTTTTCAGAAATGCACAGGTTTGGTAGGTTTCCCTAGGTGGCGGCTGAGCTACAGGCCAAAATCTACAGGTAGGCACTTTGCAAAAAACACCTCTGTTTTCCTTCAAAAATTTGGTTGTGTCCACGTTGCGCTTTGGGGCGTTTCCTGTCGTGGGCGCTAGGCCTACCCACACAAGTGAGGTATCATTTTTATCGGGAGACGTGGGGGAACGCTGGGTGGAAGGAAATTTGTGGCTCCTCTCAGATTCCAGAACTTTCTGCCACAGAAATGTGAGGAACTTGTGTTTTTTTAGCCAAATATTGAGGTTTGCAAAGGATTCTGGGTAACAGAACCTGGTCCCAGCCACACAAGTCACCCCATCTTGGATTCCCCTAGGTCTCTAGTTTTCGAAAATGCACAGGTTTGGTAGGTTTCCCTAGGTGGCGGCTGAGCTACAGGCCAAAATCCACAGGTAGGCACTTTGCTAAAAACAGGTCTGTTTTCTGTGATGTGTCCACGTTGCGCTTTGGGGCGTTTCCTGTCGCGGGCGCTAGGCCTACCCACACAAGTGAGGTATAATTTTTATCGGGAGACGTGTGGGAACGCTGGGTGGAAGGAAATTTGTGGCTCCTCTCAGATTCCAGAACTTTCTGCCACAGAAATGTGAGGAACATGTGTTTTTTTAGCCAAATTTTGAGGTTTGCAAAGGATTCTGGGTAACAGAACCTGGTCCCAGCCACACAAGTCACCCCATCTTGGATTCCCCTAGGTCTCTAGTTTTCAGAAATGCACAGGTTTGGTAGGTTTCCCTAGGTGGCGGCTGAGCTACAGGCCAAAATCCACAGATAGGCACTTTGCTAAAAACAGGTCTGTTTTCTGTGATGTGTCCACGTTGCGCTTTGGGGCGTTTCCTGTCGCGGGCGCTAGGCCTACCCACACAAGTGAGGTATTATTTTTATCGGGAGACGTGGGGGAACGCTGGGTGGAAGGAAATTTGTGGCTCCTCTCAGATTCCAGAACTTTCTGCCACAGAAATGTGAGGAACATGTGTTTTTTTAGCCACATTTTGAGGTTTGCAAAGGATTCTGGGTAACAGAACCTGGTCCCAGCCACACAAGTCACCCCATCCTGGATTCCCCTAGGTCTCTAGTTTTCAGAAATGCACAGGTTTGGTAGGTTTCCCTAGGTGGCGGCTGAGCTACAGGCCAAAATCTACAGGTAGGCACTTTGCAAAAAACACCTCTGTTTTCCTTCAAAAATTTGGTTGTGTCCACGTTGCGCTTTGGGGCGTTTCCTGTCGTGGGCGCTAGGCCCACCCACACAAGTGAGGTATCATTTTTATCGGGAGACGTGGAGGAACGCTGGGTAGAAGGAAATTTGTGGCTCCTCTCAGATTCCAGAACTTTCTGCCACAGAAATGTGAGGAACATGTGTTTTTTTAGCCAAATTTTGAGGTTTGCTAAGGATTCTGAGTAACAGAACCTGGTCCCAGCCACACAAGTCACCCCATCTTGGATTCCCCTAGGTCTCTAGTTTTCAGAAATGCACAGGTTTGGTAGGTTTCCCTAGGTGGCGGCTGAGCTACAGGCCAAAATCTACAGGTAGGCACTTTGCAAGAAACACCTCTGTTTTCCTTCAAAAATTTGGTTGTGTCCACGTTGCGCTTTGGGGCGTTTCCTGTCGTGGGCGCTAGGCCTACCCACACAAGTGAGGTATCATTTTTATCGGGAGACGTGGGGGAACGCTGGGTGGAAGGAAATTTGTAGCTCCTCTCAGATTCCAGAACTTTCTGCCACAGAAATGTGAGGAACATGTGTTTTTTTAGCCAAATTTTGAGGTTTGCAAAGGATTCTGGGTAACAGAACCTGGTCCCAGCCACACAAGTCACCCCATCTTGGATTCCCCTAGGTCTCTAGTTTTCAGAAATGCACAGGTTTGGTAGGTTTCCCTAGGTGGCGGCTGAGCTACAGGCCAAAATCCACAGATAGGCACTTTGCTAAAAACAGGTCTGTTTTCTGTGATGTGTCCACGTTGCGCTTTGGGGCGTTTCCTGTCGCGGGCGCTAGGCCTACCCACACAAGTGAGGTATCATTTTTATCGGGAGACGTGGGGGAACGCTGGGTGGAAGGAAATTTGTGGCTCCTCTCAGATTCCAGAACTTTCTGCCACAGAAATGTGAGGAACATGTGTTTTTTTAGCCACATTTTGAGGTTTGCAAAGGATTCTGGGTAACAGAACCTGGTCCCAGCCACACAAGTCACCCCATCCTGGATTCCCCTAGGTCTCTAGTTTTCAGAAATGCACAGGTTTGGTAGGTTTCCCTAGGTGGCGGCTGAGCTACAGGCCAAAATCTACAGGTAGGCACTTTGCAAAAAACACCTCTGTTTTCCTACAAAAATTTGGTTGTGTCTACGTTGCGCTTTGGGGCGTTTCCTGTCGTGGGCGCTAGGCCCACCCACACAAGTGAGGTATCATTTTTATCGGGAGACGTGGAGGAACGCTGGGTAGAAGGAAATTTGTGGCTCCTCTCAGATTCCAGAACTTTCTGCCACAGAAATGTGAGGAACATGTGTTTTTTTAGCCAAATTTTGAGGTTTGCAAAGGATTCTGAGTAACAGAACCTGGTCCCAGCCACACAAGTCACCCCATCTTGGATTCCCCTAGGTCTCTAGTTTTCAGAAATGCACAGGTTTGGTAGGTTTCCCTAGGTGGCGGCTGAGCTACAGGCCAAAATCTACAGGTAGGCACTTTGCAAAAAACACCTCTGTTTTCCTTCAAAAATTTGGTTGTGTCCACGTTGCGCTTTGGGGCGTTTCCTGTCGTGGGCGCTAGGCCTACCCACACAAGTGAGGTATCATTTTTATCGGGAGACGTGGGGGAACGCTGGGTGGAAGGAAATTTGTGGCTCCTCTCAGATTCCAGAACTTTCTGCCACAGAAATGTGAGGAACATGTGTTTTTTTAGCCAAATTTTGAGGTTTGCACAGGATTCTGGGTAACAGAACCTGGTAACCAGCCACACACGTCACCCCATCCTGGATTCCCCTAGGTCTCTAGTTTTCAGAAATACACAGGTTTGGTAGGTTTCCCTATGTGGCGGCTGAGCTACAGGCCAAAATCCACAGGTAGGCACTTTGCTTAAAACAGGTCTATTTTCTGTGATGTGTCCACGTTGCGCTTTGGGGCGTTTCGTGTCGCGGGCGCTAGGCCTACCCACACAAGTGAGGTATCATTTTTATCGGGAGACGTGTGGGAACGCTGGATGGAAGGAAATTTGTGGCTCCTCTCAGATTCCAGAACTTTCTGCCACAGAAATGTGAGGAACATGTGTTTTTTTTGCCAAATTTTGAGGTTTGCTAAGGATTCTGGGTAACAGAACCTGGTCCCAGCCACACAAGTCACCCCATCTTGGATTCCCCTAGGTCTCTAGTTTTCAGAAATGCACAGGTTTGGTAGGTTTCCCTAGGTGGCGGCTGAGCTACAGGCCAAAATCTACAGGTAGGCACTTTGCAAGAAACACCTCTGTTTTCCTTCAAAAATTTGGTTGTGTCCACGTTGCGCTTTGGGGCGTTTCCTGTCGTGGGCGCTAGGCCTACCCACACAAGTGAGGTATCATTTTTATCGGGAGACGTGGGGGAACGCTGGGTGGAAGGAAATTTGTAGCTCCTCTCAGATTCCAGAACTTTCTGCCACAGAAATGTGAGGAACATGTGTTTTTTTAGCCAAATTTTGAGGTTTGCAAAGGATTCTGGGTAACAGAACCTGGTCCCAGCCACACAAGTCACCCCATCTTGGATTCCCCTAGGTCTCTAGTTTTCAGAAATGCACAGGTTTGGTAGGTTTCCCTAGGTGGCGGCTGAGCTACAGGCCAAAATCCACAGATAGGCACTTTGCTAAAAACAGGTCTGTTTTCTGTGATGTGTCCACGTTGCGCTTTGGGGCGTTTCCTGTCGCGGGCGCTAGGCCTACCCACACAAGTGAGGTATCATTTTTATCGGGAGACGTGGGGGAACGCTGGGTGGAAGGAAATTTGTGGCTCCTCTCAGATTCCAGAACTTTCTGCCACAGAAATGTGAGGAACATGTGTTTTTTTAGCCACATTTTGAGGTTTGCAAAGGATTCTGGGTAACAGAACCTGGTCCCAGCCACACAAGTCACCCCATCCTGGATTCCCCTAGGTCTCTAGTTTTCAGAAATGCACAGGTTTGGTAGGTTTCCCTAGGTGGCGGCTGAGCTACAGGCCAAAATCTACAGGTAGGCACTTTGCAAAAAACACCTCTGTTTTCCTTCAAAAATTTGGTTGTGTCTACGTTGCGCTTTGGGGCGTTTCCTGTCGTGGGCGCTAGGCCCACCCACACAAGTGAGGTATCATTTTTATCGGGAGACGTGGAGGAACGCTGGGTAGAAGGAAATTTGTGGCTCCTCTCAGATTCCAGAACTTTCTGCCACAGAAATGTGAGGAACATGTGTTTTTTTAGCCAAATTTTGAGGTTTGCAAAGGATTCTGAGTAACAGAACCTGGTCCCAGCCACACAAGTCACCCCATCTTGGATTCCCCTAGGTCTCTAGTTTTCAGAAATGCACAGGTTTGGTAGGTTTCCCTAGGTGGCGGCTGAGCTACAGGCCAAAATCTACAGGTAGGCACTTTGCAAAAAACACCTCTGTTTTCCTTCAAAAATTTGGTTGTGTCCACGTTGCGCTTTGGGGCGTTTCCTGTCGTGGGCGCTAGGCCTACCCACACAAGTGAGGTATCATTTTTATCGGGAGACGTGGGGGAACGCTGGGTGGAAGGAAATTTGTGGCTCCTCTCAGATTCCAGAACTTTCTGCCACAGAAATGTGAGGAACATGTGTTTTTTTAGCCAAATTTTGAGGTTTGCACAGGATTCTGGGTAACAGAACCTGGTAACCAGCCACACACGTCACCCCATCCTGGATTCCCCTAGGTCTCTAGTTTTCAGAAATACACAGGTTTGGTAGGTTTCCCTATGTGGCGGCTGAGCTACAGGCCAAAATCCACAGGTAGGCACTTTGCTTAAAACAGGTCTATTTTCTGTGATGTGTCCACGTTGCGCTTTGGGGCGTTTCCTGTCGCGGGCGCTAGGCCTACCCACACAAGTGAGGTATCATTTTTATCGGGAGACGTGTGGGAACGCTGGATGGAAGGAAATTCGTGGCTCCTCTCAGATTCCAGAACTTTCTGCCACAGAAATGTGAGGAACATGTGTTTTTTTTGCCAAATTTTGAGGTTTGCAAAGGATTGTGGGTAACAGAACCTGGTCCCAGCCACACAAGTCACCCCATCTTGGATTCCCCTAGGTCTCTAGTTTTCAGAAATGTACAGGTTTGGTAGGTTTCCCTAGGTGGCGGCTGAGCTACAGGCCAAAATCTACAGGTAGGCACTTTGCAAAAAACACCTCTGTTTTCCTTCAAAAATTTGGTTGTGTCCACGTTGCGCTTTGGGGCGTTTCCTGTCGTGGGCCCTAGGCCTACCCACACAAGTGAGGTATCATTTTTATCGGGAGACGTGGGGGAACGCTGGGTGGAAGGAAATTTGTGGCTCCTCTCAGATTCCAGAACTTTCTGCCACAGAAATGTGAGGAACATGTGTTTTTTTAGCCAAATATTGAGGTTTGCAAAGGATTCTGGGTAACAGAACCTGCTCCCAGCCACACAAGTCACCCCATCTTGGATTCCCCTAGGTCTCTAGTTTTCAGAAATGCACAGGTTTGGTAGGTTTCCCTGGGTGGCGGCTGAGCTACAGGCCAAAATCCACAGGTAGGCACTTTGCTAAAAACAGGTCTGTTTTCTGTGATGTGTCCACGTTGCGCTTTGGGGCGTTTCCTGTCGCGGGCGCTAGGCCTACCCACACAAGTGAGGTATAATTTTTATCGGGAGACGTGGGGGAACGCTGGGTGGAAGGAAATTTGTGGCTCCTCTCAGATTCCAGAACTTTCTGCCACAGAAATGTGAGGAACATGTGTTTTTTTAGCCACATTTTGAGGTTTGCAAAGGATTCTGGGTAACAGAACCTGGTCCCAGCCACACAAGTCACCCCATACTGGATTCCCCTAGGTCTCTAGTTTTCAGAAATGCACAGGTTTGGTAGGTTTCCCTAGGTGGCGGCTGAGCTACAGGCCAAAATCTACAGGTAGGCACTTTGCAAAAAACACCTCTGTTTTCCTTCAAAAATTTGGTTGTGTCCACGTTGCGCTTTGGGGCGTTTCCTGTCGTGGGCGCTAGGCCCACCCACACAAGTGAGGTATCATTTTTATCGGGAGACGTGGAGGAACGCTGGGTAGAAGGAAATTTGTGGCTCCTCTCAGATTCCAGAACTTTCTGCCACAGAAATGTGAGGAACATGTGTTTTTTTAGCCAAATTTTGAGGTTTGCAAAGGATTCTGAGTAACAGAACCTGGTCCCAGCCACACAAGTCACCCCATCTTGGATTCCCCTAGGTCTCTAGTTTTCAGAAATGCACAGGTTTGGTAGGTTTCCCTAGGTGGCGGCTGAGCTACAGGCCAAAATCTACAGGTAGGCACTTTGCAAAAAACACCTCTGTTTTCCTTCAAAAATTTGGTTGTGTCCACGTTGCGCTTTGGGGCGTTTCCTGTCGTGGGCGCTAGGCCTACCCACACAAGTGAGGTATCATTTTTATCGGGAGACGTGGGGGAACGCTGGGTGGAAGGAAATTTGTGGCTCCTCTCAGATTCCAGAACTTTCTGCCACAGAAATGTGAGGAACATGTGTTTTTTTAGCCAAATATTGAGGTTTGCAAAGGATTCTGGGTAACCGAACCTGGTCCCAGCCACACAAGTCACCCCATCTTGGATTCCCCTAGGTCTCTAGTTTTCAAAAATGCACAGGTTTGGTAGGTTTCCCTAGGTGGCGGCTGAGCTACAGGCCAAAATCCACAGGTAGGCACTTTGCTAAAAACAGGTCTGTTTTCTGTGATGTGTCCACGTTGCGCTTTGGGGCGTTTCCTGTCGCGGGCGCTAGGCCTACCCACACAAGTGAGGTATAATTTTTATCGGGAGACGTGGGGGAACGCTGGGTGGAAGGAAATTTGTGGCTCCTCTCAGATTCCAGAACTTTCTGCCACAGAAATGTGAGGAACATGTGTTTTTTTAGCCAAATTTTGAGGTTTGCAAAGGATTCTGAGTAACAGAACCTGGTCCCAGCCACACAAGTCACCCCATCTTGGATTCCCCTAGGTCTCTAGTTTTCAGAAATGCACAGGTTTGGTAGGTTTCCCTAGGTGGCGGCTGAGCTACAGGCCAAAATCTACAGGTAGGCACTTTGCAAAAACCACCTCTGTTTTCCTTAAAAAATTTGGCTGTGTCCACGTTGCGCTTTGGGGCGTTTCCTGTCACGGGCGCTAGGCCTACCCACACAAGTGAGGTATCATTTTTATCGGGAGACGTGGGGGAACGCTGGGTGGAAGGAAATTTGTGGCTCCTCTCAGATTCCAGAACTTTCTGCCACAGAAATGTGAGGAACATGTGTTTTTTTAGCCAAATTTTGAGGTTTGCAAAGGATTCTGGGTAACAGAACCTGGTCCCAGCCACACAAGTCACCACATCTTGGATTCCCCTAGGTCTCCAGTTTTCAGAAATGCACAGGTTTGGTAGGTTTCCCTAGGTGGCGGCTGAGCTACAGGCCAAAATCTACAGGTAGGCACTTTGCTAAAAACAGGTCTGTTTTCTGTGATGTGTCCACGTTGCGCTTTGGGGCGTTTCCTGTCGCGGGCGCTAGGCCTACCCACACAAGTGAGGTATCATTTTTATCGGGAGACGTGGGGGAACGCTGGGTGGAAGGAAATTTGTGGCTCCTCTCAGATTCCAGAACTTTCTGCCACAGAAATGTGAGGAACATGTGTTTTTTTAGCCACATTTTGAGGTTTGCAAAGGATTCTGGGTAACAGAACCTGGTCCCAGCCACACAAGTCACCCCATCTTGGATTCCCCCAGGTCTCTAGTTTTCAGAAATGCACAGGTTTGGTAGGTTTCCCTAGGTGGCGGCTGAGCTACAGGCCAAAATCTACAGGTAGGCACTTTGCAAAAAACACCTCTGTTTTCCTTCAAAAATTTGGTTGTGTCCACGTTGCGCTTTGGGGCGTTTCCTGTCGTGGGCGCTAGGCCTACCCACACAAGTGAGGTATCATTTTTATCGGGAGACGTGGGGGAACGCTGGGTGGAAGGAAATTTGTGGCTCCTCTCAGATTCCAGAACTTTCTGCCACAGAAATGTGAGGAACATGTGTTTTTTTAGCCAAATTTTGAGGTTTGCAAAGGATTCTGGGTAACAGAACCTGGTCCCAGCCACACAAGTCACCCCATCTTGGATTCCCCTAGGTCTCTAGTTTTCAGAAATGCACAGGTTTGGTAGGTTTCCCTGGGGGGCGGCTGAGCTACAGGCCAAAATCCACAGATAGGCACTTTGCTAAAAACAGGTCTGTTTTCTGTGATGTGTCCACGTTGCGCTTTGGGGCGTTTCCTGTCGCGGGCGTTAGGCCTTCCCACACAAGTGAGGTATCATTTTTATCGGGAGACGTGGGGGAACGCTGGGTGGAAGGAAATTTGTGGCTCCTCTCAGATTCCAGAACTTTCTGCCACAGAAATGTGAGGAACATGTGTTTTTTTAGCCACATTTTGAGGTTTGCAAAGGATTCTGGGTAACAGAACCTGGTCCCAGTCACACAAGTCACCCCATCTTGGATTCCCCTAGGTCTCTAGTTTTCAGAAATGCACAGGTTTGGTAGTTTTCCCTAGGTGGCGGCTGAGCTACAGGCCAAAATCTACAGGTAGGCACTTTGCAAAAACCACCTCTGTTTTCCTTCAAAAATTTGGCTGTGTCCACGTTGCGCTTTGGGGCGTTTCCTGTCACGGGCGCTAGGCCTACCCACACAAGTGAGGTATCATTTTTATCGGGAGACGTGGGGGAACGCTGGGTGGAAGGAAATTTGTGGCTCCTCTCAGATTCCAGAACTTTCTGCCACAGAAATGTGAGAAACATGTGTTTTGTTAGCCAAATTTTGAGGTTTGCAAAGGATTCTGGGTAACAGAACCTGGTCCCAGCCACACAAGTCACCCCATCTTGGATTCCCCTAGGTCTCTAGTTTTCAGAAATGCACAGGTTTGGTAGGTTTCCCTAGGTGGCGGCTGAGCTACAGGCCAAAATCTACAGGTAGGCACTTTGCTAAAAACAGGTCTGTTTTCTGTGATGTGTCCACGTTGCGCTTTGGGGCGTTTCCTGTCGCGGGCGCTAGGCCTACCCACACAAGTGAGGTATCATTTTTATCGGGAGACGTGGGGGAACGCTGGGTGGAAGGAAATTTGTGGCTCCTCTCAGATTCCAGAACTTTCTGCCACAGAAATGTGAGGAACATGTGTTTTTTTAGCCACATTTTGAGGTTTGCAAAGGATTCTGGGTAACAGAACCTGGTCCCAGCCACACAAGTCACCCCATCTTGGATTCCCCCAGGTCTCTAGTTTTCAGAAATGCACAGGTTTGGTAGGTTTCCCTAGGTGGCGGCTGAGCTACAGGCCAAAATCTACAGGTAGGCACTTTGCAAAAAACACCTCTGTTTTCCTTCAAAAATTTGGTTGTGTCCACGTTGCGCTTTGGGGCGTTTCCTGTCGTGGGCGCTAGGCCTACCCACACAAGTGAGGTATCATTTTTATCGGGAGACGTGGGGGAACGCTGGGTGGAAGGAAATTTGTGGCTCCTCTCAGATTCCAGAACTTTCTGCCACAGAAATGTGAGGAACATGTGTTTTTTTAGCCAAATTTTGAGGTTTGCAAAGGATTCTGGGTAACAGAACCTGGTCCCAGCCACACAAGTCACCCCATCTTGGATTCCCCTAGGTCTCTAGTTTTCAGAAATGCACAGGTTTGGTAGGTTTCCCTAGGTGGCGGCTGAGCTACAGGCCAAAATCCACAGATAGGCACTTTGCTAAAAACAGGTCTGTTTTCTGTGATGTGTCCACGTTGCGCTTTGGGGCGTTTCCTGTCGCGGGCGCTAGGCCTACCCACACAAGTGAGGTATCATTTTTATCGGGAGACGTGGGGGAACGCTGGGTGGAAGGAAATTTGTGGCTCCTCTCAGATTCCAGAACTTTCTGCCACAGAAATGTGAGGAACATGTGTTTTTTTAGCCACATTTTGAGGTTTGCAAAGGATTCTGGGTAACAGAACCTGGTCCCAGCCACACAAGTCACCCCATCCTGGATTCCCCTAGGTCTCTAGTTTTCAGAAATGCACAGGTTTGGTAGGTTTCCCTAGGTGGCGGCTGAGCTACAGGCCAAAATCTACAGGTAGGCACTTTGCTAAAAACACCTCTGTTTTCCTTCAAAAATTTGGATGTGTCCACGTTGCGCTTTGGGGCGTTTCCTGTCGTGGGCGCTAGGCCCACCCACACAAGTGAGGTATCATTTTTATCGGGAGACGTGGAGGAACGCTGGGTAGAAGGAAATTTGTGGCTCTTCTCAGATTCCAGAACTTTCTGCCACAGAAATGTGAGGAACATGTGTTTTTTTAGCCAAATTTTGAGGTTTGCAAAGGATTCTGAGTAACAGAACCTGGTCCCAGCCACACAAGTCACCCCATCTTGGATTCCCCTAGGTCTCTAGTTTTCAGAAATGCACAGGTTTGGTAGGTTTCCCTAGGTGGCGGCTGAGCTACAGGCCAAAATCTACAGGTAGGCACTGTGCAAGAAACACCTCTGTTTTCCTTCAAAAATTTGGTTGTGTCCACGTTGCGCTTTGGGGCGTTTCCTGTCGTGGGCGCTAGGCCTACCCACACAAATGAGGTATCATTTTTATCGGGAGACGTGGGGGAACGCTGGGTGGAAGGAAATTTGTAGGTCCTCTCAGATTCCAGAACTTTCTGCCACAGAAATGTGAGGAACATGTGTTTTTTTAGCCAAATTTTGAGGTTTGCAAAGGATTCTGGGTAACAGAACCTGGTCCCAGCCACAAATGTCACCCCATCTTGGATTCCCCTAGGTCTCTAGTTTTCAGAAATGCACAGGTTTGGTAGGTTTCCCTAGGTGGCGGCTGAGCTACAGGCCAAAATCCACAGATAGGCACTTTGCTAAAAACAGGTCTGTTTTCTGTGATGTGTCCACGTTGCGCTTTGGGGCGTTTCCTGTCCCGGGCGCTAGGCCTACCCACACAAGTGAGGTATCATTTTTATCGGGAGACGTGGGGGAACGCTGGGTGGAAGGAAATTTGTGGCTCCTCTCAGATTCCAGAACTTTCTGCCACAGAAATGTGAGGAACATGTGTTTTTTTAGCCACATTTTGAGGTTTGCAAAGGATTCTGGGTAACAGAACCTGGTCCCAGCCACACAAGTCACCCCATCCTGGATTCCCCTAGGTCTCTAGTTTTCAGAAATGCACAGGTTTGGTAGGTTTCCCTAGGTGGCGGCTGAGCTACAGGCCAAAATCTACAGGTAGGCACTTTGCAAAAAACACCTCGGTTTTCCTTCAAAAATTTGGTTGTGTCTACATTGGGCTTTGGGGCGTTTCCTGTCGTGGGCGCTAGGCCCACCCACACAAGTGAGGTATCATTTTTATCGGGAGACGTGGAGGAACGCTGGGTAGAAGGAAATTTGTGGCTCCTCTCAGATTCCAGAACTTTCTGCCACAGAAATGTGAGGAACATGTGTTTTTTTAGCCAAATTTTGAGGTTTGCACAGGATTCTGGGTAACAGAACCTGGTAACCAGCCACACACGTCACCCCATCCTGGATTCCCCTAGGTCTCTAGTTTTCAGAAATACACAGGATTGGTAGGTTTCCCTATGTGGCGGCTGAGCTACAGGCCAAAATCCACAGGTAGGCACTTTGCTTAAAACAGGTCTATTTTCTGTGATGTGTCCACGTTGCGCTTTGGGGCGTTTCCTGTCGCGGGCGCTAGGCCTACCCACACAAGTGAGGTATCATTTTTATCGGGAGACGTGGGGGAACGCTGGGTGGAAGGAAATTTGTGGCTCCTCTCAGATTCCAGAACTTTCTGCCACAGAAATGTGAGGAACATGTGTTTTTTTAGCCAAATATTGAGGTTTGCAAAGGATTCTGGGTAACAGAACCTGGTCCCAGCCACACAAGTCACCCCATCTTGGATTCCCCTAGGTCTCTAGTTTTCAGAAATGCACAGGTTTGGTAGGTTTCCCTAGGTGGCGGCTGAGCTACAGGCCAAAATCCACAGGTAGGCACTTTGCTAAAAACAGGTCTGTTTTCTGTGATGTGTCCACGTTGCGCTTTGGGGCGTTTCCTGTCGCGGGCGCTAGGCCTACCCACACAAGTGAGGTATAATTTTTATCGGGAGACGTGGGGGAACGCTGGGTGGAAGGAAATTTGTGGCTCCTCTCAGATTCCAGAACTTTCTGCCACAGAAATGTGAGGAACATGTGTTTTTTTAGCCACATTTTGAGGTTTGCAAAGGATTCTGGGTAACAGAACCTGGTCCCAGCCACACAAGTCACCCCATCTTGGATTCCCCTAGGTCTATAGTTTTCAGAAATGCACAGGTTTGGTAGTTTTCCCAAGGTGGCGGCTGAGCTACAGGCCAAAATCTACAGGTAGGCAATTTGCAAAAACCACCTCTGTTTTCCTTCAAAAATTTGGCTGTGTCCACGTTGCGCTTTGGGGCGTTTCCTGTCACGGGCGCTAGGCCTACCCACACAAGTGAGGTATCATTTTTATCGGGAGACGTGGGGGAACGCTGGGTGGAAGGAAATTTGTGGCTCCTCTCAGATTCCAGAACTTTCTGCCACAGAAATGTGAGGAACATGTGTTTTTTTAGCCAAACTTTGAGGTTTGCAAAGGATTCTGGGTAACAGAACCTGGTCCCAGCCACACAAGTCACCCCATCTTGGATTCCCCTAGGTCTCTAGTTTTCAGAAATGCACAGGTTTGGTAGGTTTCCCTAGGTGGCGGCTGAGCTACAGGCCAAAATCTACAGGTAGGCACTTTGCTAAAAACAGGTCTGTTTTCTGTGATGTGTCCACGTTGCGCTTTGGGGCGTTTCCTGTCGCGGGCGCTAGGCCTACCCACACAAGTGAGGTATCATTTTTATCGGGAGACGTGGAGGAACGCTGGGTAGAAGGAAATTTGTGGCTCCTCTCAGATTCCAGAACTTTCTGCCACAGAAATGTGAGGAACATGTGTTTTTTTAGCCACATTTTGAGGTTTGCAAAGGATTCTGGGTAACAGAACCTGGTCCCAGCCACACAAGTCACCCCATCTTGGATTCCACCAGGTCTCTAGTTTTCAGAAATGCACAGGTTTGGTAGGTTTCCCTAGGTGGCGGCTGAGCTACAGGCCAAAATCTACAGGAAGGCACTTTGCAAAAAACACCTCTGTTTTCCTTCAAAAATTTGGTTGTGTCCACGTTGCGCTTTGGGGCGTTTCCTGTCGTGGGCGCTAGGTCTACCCACACAAGTGAGGTATCATTTTTATCGGGAGACGTGGGGGAACGCTGGGTGGAAGGAAATTTGTGGCTCCTCTCAGATTCCAGAACTTTCTGCCACAGAAATGTGAGGAACATGTGTTTTTTTAGCCACATTTTGAGGTTTGCAAAGGATTCTGGGTAACAGAACCTGGTCCCAGCCACACAAGTCACCCCATCCTGGATTCCCCTATGTCTCTAGTTTTCAGAAATGCACAGGTTTGGTAGGTTTCCCTAGGTGGCGGCTGAGCTACAGGCCAAAATCTACAGGTAGGCACCTTGCAAAAAACACCTCTGTTTTCCTTCAAAAATTTGGTTGTGTCCACGTTGCGCTTTGGGGCGTTTCCTGTCGTGGGCGCTAGGCCCACCCACACAAGTGAGGTATCATTTTTATCGGGAGACGTGGAGGAACGCTGGGTAGAAGGAAATTTGTGGCTCCTCTCAGATTCCAGAACTTTCTGCCACAGAAATGTGAGGAACATGTGTTTTTTTAGCCAAATTTTGAGGTTTGCAAAGGATTCTGAGTAACAGAACCTGGTCCCAGCCACACAAGTCACCCCATCTTGGATTCCCCTAGGTCTCTAGTTTTCAGAAATGCACAGGTTTGGTAGGTTTCCCTAGGTGGCGGCTGAGCTACAGGCCAAAATCTACAGGTAGGCACTTTGCAAAAAACACCTCTGTTTTCCTTCAAAAATTTGGTTGTGTCCACGTTGCGCTTTGGGGCGTTTCCTGTCGTGGGCGCTAGGCCTACCCACACAAGTGAGGTATCATTTTTATCGGGAGACGTGGGGGAACGCTGGGTGGAAGGAAATTTGTGGCTCCTCTCAGATTCCAGAACTTTCTGCCACAGAAATGTGAGGAACTTGTGTTTTTTTAGCCAAATATTGAGGTTTGCAAAGGATTCTGGGTAACAGAACCTGGTCCCAGCCACACAAGTCACCCCATCTTGGATTCCCCTAGGTCTCTAGTTTTCGAAAATGCACAGGTTTGGTAGGTTTCCCTAGGTGGCGGCTGAGCTACAGGCCAAAATCCACAGGTAGGCACTTTGCTAAAAACAGGTCTGTTTTCTGTGATGTGTCCACGTTGCGCTTTGGGGCGTTTCCTGTCGCGGGCGCTAGGCCTACCCACACAAGTGAGGTATAATTTTTATCGGGAGACGTGTGGGAACGCTGGGTGGAAGGAAATTTGTGGCTCCTCTCAGATTCCAGAACTTTCTGCCACAGAAATGTGAGGAACATGTGTTTTTTTAGCCAAATTTTGAGGTTTGCAAAGGATTCTGGGTAACAGAACCTGGTCCCAGCCACACAAGTCACCCCATCTTGGATTCCCCTAGGTCTCTAGTTTTCAGAAATGCACAGGTTTGGTAGGTTTCCCTAGGTGGCGGCTGAGCTACAGGCCAAAATCCACAGATAGGCACTTTGCTAAAAACAGGTCTGTTTTCTGTGATGTGTCCACGTTGCGCTTTGGGGCGTTTCCTGTCGCGGGCGCTAGGCCTACCCACACAAGTGAGGTATTATTTTTATCGGGAGACGTGGGGGAACGCTGGGTGGAAGGAAATTTGTGGCTCCTCTCAGATTCCAGAACTTTCTGCCACAGAAATGTGAGGAACATGTGTTTTTTTAGCCACATTTTGAGGTTTGCAAAGGATTCTGGGTAACAGAACCTGGTCCCAGCCACACAAGTCACCCCATCCTGGATTCCCCTAGGTCTCTAGTTTTCAGAAATGCACAGGTTTGGTAGGTTTCCCTAGGTGGCGGCTGAGCTACAGGCCAAAATCTACAGGTAGGCACTTTGCAAAAAACACCTCTGTTTTCCTTCAAAAATTTGGTTGTGTCCACGTTGCGCTTTGGGGCGTTTCCTGTCGTGGGCGCTAGGCCCACCCACACAAGTGAGGTATCATTTTTATCGGGAGACGTGGAGGAACGCTGGGTAGAAGGAAATTTGTGGCTCCTCTCAGATTCCAGAACTTTCTGCCACAGAAATGTGAGGAACATGTGTTTTTTTTAGCCAAATTTTGAGGTTTGCTAAGGATTCTGAGTAACAGAACCTGGTCCCAGCCACACAAGTCACCCCATCTTGGATTCCCCTAGGTCTCTAGTTTTCAGAAATGCACAGGTTTGGTAGGTTTCCCTAGGTGGCGGCTGAGCTACAGGCCAAAATCTACAGGTAGGCACTTTGCAAGAAACACCTCTGTTTTCCTTCAAAAATTTGGTTGTGTCCACGTTGCGCTTTGGGGCGTTTCCTGTCGTGGGCGCTAGGCCTACCCACACAAGTGAGGTATCATTTTTATCGGGAGACGTGGGGGAACGCTGGGTGGAAGGAAATTTGTAGCTCCTCTCAGATTCCAGAACTTTCTGCCACAGAAATGTGAGGAACATGTGTTTTTTTAGCCAAATTTTGAGGTTTGCAAAGGATTCTGGGTAACAGAACCTGGTCCCAGCCACACAAGTCACCCCATCTTGGATTCCCCTAGGTCTCTAGTTTTCAGAAATGCACAGGTTTGGTAGGTTTCCCTAGGTGGCGGCTGAGCTACAGGCCAAAATCCACAGATAGGCACTTTGCTAAAAACAGGTCTGTTTTCTGTGATGTGTCCACGTTGCGCTTTGGGGCGTTTCCTGTCGCGGGCGCTAGGCCTACCCACACAAGTGAGGTATCATTTTTATCGGGAGACGTGGGGGAACGCTGGGTGGAAGGAAATTTGTGGCTCCTCTCAGATTCCAGAACTTTCTGCCACAGAAATGTGAGGAACATGTGTTTTTTTAGCCACATTTTGAGGTTTGCAAAGGATTCTGGGTAACAGAACCTGGTCCCAGCCACACAAGTCACCCCATCCTGGATTCCCCTAGGTCTCTAGTTTTCAGAAATGCACAGGTTTGGTAGGTTTCCCTAGGTGGCGGCTGAGCTACAGGCCAAAATCTACAGGTAGGCACTTTGCAAAAAACACCTCTGTTTTCCTACAAAAATTTGGTTGTGTCTACGTTGCGCTTTGGGGCGTTTCCTGTCGTGGGCGCTAGGCCCACCCACACAAGTGAGGTATCATTTTTATCGGGAGACGTGGAGGAACGCTGGGTAGAAGGAAATTTGTGGCTCCTCTCAGATTCCAGAACTTTCTGCCACAGAAATGTGAGGAACATGTGTTTTTTTAGCCAAATTTTGAGGTTTGCAAAGGATTCTGAGTAACAGAACCTGGTCCCAGCCACACAAGTCACCCCATCTTGGATTCCCCTAGGTCTCTAGTTTTCAGAAATGCACAGGTTTGGTAGGTTTCCCTAGGTGGCGGCTGAGCTACAGGCCAAAATCTACAGGTAGGCACTTTGCAAAAAACACCTCTGTTTTCCTTCAAAAATTTGGTTGTGTCCACGTTGCGCTTTGGGGCGTTTCCTGTCGTGGGCGCTAGGCCTACCCACACAAGTGAGGTATCATTTTTATCGGGAGACGTGGGGGAACGCTGGGTGGAAGGAAATTTGTGGCTCCTCTCAGATTCCAGAACTTTCTGCCACAGAAATGTGAGGAACATGTGTTTTTTTAGCCAAATTTTGAGGTTTGCACAGGATTCTGGGTAACAGAACCTGGTAACCAGCCACACACGTCACCCCATCCTGGATTCCCCTAGGTCTCTAGTTTTCAGAAATACACAGGTTTGGTAGGTTTCCCTATGTGGCGGCTGAGCTACAGGCCAAAATCCACAGGTAGGCACTTTGCTTAAAACAGGTCTATTTTCTGTGATGTGTCCACGTTGCGCTTTGGGGCGTTTCGTGTCGCGGGCGCTAGGCCTACCCACACAAGTGAGGTATCATTTTTATCGGGAGACGTGTGGGAACGCTGGATGGAAGGAAATTTGTGGCTCCTCTCAGATTCCAGAACTTTCTGCCACAGAAATGTGAGGAACATGTGTTTTTTTTGCCAAATTTTGAGGTTTGCTAAGGATTCTGGGTAACAGAACCTGGTCCCAGCCACACAAGTCACCCCATCTTGGATTCCCCTAGGTCTCTAGTTTTCAGAAATGCACAGGTTTGGTAGGTTTCCCTAGGTGGCGGCTGAGCTACAGGCCAAAATCTACAGGTAGGCACTTTGCAAGAAACACCTCTGTTTTCCTTCAAAAATTTGGTTGTGTCCACGTTGCGCTTTGGGGCGTTTCCTGTCGTGGGCGCTAGGCCTACCCACACAAGTGAGGTATCATTTTTATCGGGAGACGTGGGGGAACGCTGGGTGGAAGGAAATTTGTAGCTCCTCTCAGATTCCAGAACTTTCTGCCACAGAAATGTGAGGAACATGTGTTTTTTTAGCCAAATTTTGAGGTTTGCAAAGGATTCTGGGTAACAGAACCTGGTCCCAGCCACACAAGTCACCCCATCTTGGATTCCCCTAGGTCTCTAGTTTTCAGAAATGCACAGGTTTGGTAGGTTTCCCTAGGTGGCGGCTGAGCTACAGGCCAAAATCCACAGATAGGCACTTTGCTAAAAACAGGTCTGTTTTCTGTGATGTGTCCACGTTGCGCTTTGGGGCGTTTCCTGTCGCGGGCGCTAGGCCTACCCACACAAGTGAGGTATCATTTTTATCGGGAGACGTGGGGGAACGCTGGGTGGAAGGAAATTTGTGGCTCCTCTCAGATTCCAGAACTTTCTGCCACAGAAATGTGAGGAACATGTGTTTTTTTAGCCACATTTTGAGGTTTGCAAAGGATTCTGGGTAACAGAACCTGGTCCCAGCCACACAAGTCACCCCATCCTGGATTCCCCTAGGTCTCTAGTTTTCAGAAATGCACAGGTTTGGTAGGTTTCCCTAGGTGGCGGCTGAGCTACAGGCCAAAATCTACAGGTAGGCACTTTGCAAAAAACACCTCTGTTTTCCTTCAAAAATTTGGTTGTGTCTACGTTGCGCTTTGGGGCGTTTCCTGTCGTGGGCGCTAGGCCCACCCACACAAGTGAGGTATCATTTTTATCGGGAGACGTGGAGGAACGCTGGGTAGAAGGAAATTTGTGGCTCCTCTCAGATTCCAGAACTTTCTGCCACAGAAATGTGAGGAACATGTGTTTTTTTAGCCAAATTTTGAGGTTTGCAAAGGATTCTGAGTAACAGAACCTGGTCCCAGCCACACAAGTCACCCCATCTTGGATTCCCCTAGGTCTCTAGTTTTCAGAAATGCACAGGTTTGGTAGGTTTCCCTAGGTGGCGGCTGAGCTACAGGCCAAAATCTACAGGTAGGCACTTTGCAAAAAACACCTCTGTTTTCCTTCAAAAATTTGGTTGTGTCCACGTTGCGCTTTGGGGCGTTTCCTGTCGTGGGCGCTAGGCCTACCCACACAAGTGAGGTATCATTTTTATCGGGAGACGTGGGGGAACGCTGGGTGGAAGGAAATTTGTGGCTCCTCTCAGATTCCAGAACTTTCTGCCACAGAAATGTGAGGAACATGTGTTTTTTTAGCCAAATTTTGAGGTTTGCACAGGATTCTGGGTAACAGAACCTGGTAACCAGCCACACACGTCACCCCATCCTGGATTCCCCTAGGTCTCTAGTTTTCAGAAATACACAGGTTTGGTAGGTTTCCCTATGTGGCGGCTGAGCTACAGGCCAAAATCCACAGGTAGGCACTTTGCTTAAAACAGGTCTATTTTCTGTGATGTGTCCACGTTGCGCTTTGGGGCGTTTCCTGTCGCGGGCGCTAGGCCTACCCACACAAGTGAGGTATCATTTTTATCGGGAGACGTGTGGGAACGCTGGATGGAAGGAAATTCGTGGCTCCTCTCAGATTCCAGAACTTTCTGCCACAGAAATGTGAGGAACATGTGTTTTTTTTGCCAAATTTTGAGGTTTGCAAAGGATTGTGGGTAACAGAACCTGGTCCCAGCCACACAAGTCACCCCATCTTGGATTCCCCTAGGTCTCTAGTTTTCAGAAATGTACAGGTTTGGTAGGTTTCCCTAGGTGGCGGCTGAGCTACAGGCCAAAATCTACAGGTAGGCACTTTGCAAAAAACACCTCTGTTTTCCTTCAAAAATTTGGTTGTGTCCACATTGCGCTTTGGGGCGTTTCCTGTCGTGGGCCCTAGGCCTACCCACACAAGTGAGGTATCATTTTTATCGGGAGACGTGGGGGAACGCTGGGTGGAAGGAAATTTGTGGCTCCTCTCAGATTCCAGAACTTTCTGCCACAGAAATGTGAGGAACATGTGTTTTTTTAGCCAAATATTGAGGTTTGCAAAGGATTCTGGGTAACAGAACCTGCTCCCAGCCACACAAGTCACCCCATCTTGGATTCCCCTAGGTCTCTAGTTTTCAGAAATGCACAGGTTTGGTAGGTTTCCCTAGGTGGCGGCTGAGCTACAGGCCAAAATCCACAGGTAGGCACTTTGCTAAAAACAGGTCTGTTTTCTGTGATGTGTCCACGTTGCGCTTTGGGGCGTTTCCTGTCGCGGGCGCTAGGCCTACCCACACAAGTGAGGTATAATTTTTATCGGGAGACGTGGGGGAACGCTGGGTGGAAGGAAATTTGTGGCTCCTCTCAGATTCCAGAACTTTCTGCCACAGAAATGTGAGGAACATGTGTTTTTTTAGCCACATTTTGAGGTTTGCAAAGGATTCTGGGTAACAGAACCTGGTCCCAGCCACACAAGTCACCCCATACTGGATTCCCCTAGGTCTCTAGTTTTCAGAAATGCACAGGTTTGGTAGGTTTCCCTAGGTGGCGGCTGAGCTACAGGCCAAAATCTACAGGTAGGCACTTTGCAAAAAACACCTCTGTTTTCCTTCAAAAATTTGGTTGTGTCCACGTTGCGCTTTGGGGCGTTTCCTGTCGTGGGCGCTAGGCCCACCCACACAAGTGAGGTATCATTTTTATCGGGAGACGTGGAGGAACGCTGGGTAGAAGGAAATTTGTGGCTCCTCTCAGATTCCAGAACTTTCTGCCACAGAAATGTGAGGAACATGTGTTTTTTTAGCCAAATTTTGAGGTTTGCAAAGGATTCTGAGTAACAGAACCTGGTCCCAGCCACACAAGTCACCCCATCTTGGATTCCCCTAGGTCTCTAGTTTTCAGAAATGCACAGGTTTGGTAGGTTTCCCTAGGTGGCGGCTGAGCTACAGGCCAAAATCTACAGGTAGGCACTTTGCAAAAAACACCTCTGTTTTCCTTCAAAAATTTGGTTGTGTCCACGTTGCGCTTTGGGGCGTTTCCTGTCGTGGGCGCTAGGCCTACCCACACAAGTGAGGTATCATTTTTATCGGGAGACGTGGGGGAACGCTGGGTGGAAGGAAATTTGTGGCTCCTCTCAGATTCCAGAACTTTCTGCCACAGAAATGTGAGGAACATGTGTTTTTTTAGCCAAATATTGAGGTTTGCAAAGGATTCTGGGTAACCGAACCTGGTCCCAGCCACACAAGTCACCCCATCTTGGATTCCCCTAGGTCTCTAGTTTTCAAAAATGCACAGGTTTGGTAGGTTTCCCTAGGTGGCGGCTGAGCTACAGGCCAAAATCCACAGGTAGGCACTTTGCTAAAAACAGGTCTGTTTTCTGTGATGTGTCCACGTTGCGCTTTGGGGCGTTTCCTGTCGCGGGCGCTAGGCCTACCCACACAAGTGAGGTATCATTTTTATCGGGAGACGTGGGGGAACGCTGGGTGGAAGGAAATTTGTGGCTCCTCTCAGATTCCAGAACTTTCTGCCACAGAAATGTGAGGAACATGTGTTTTTTTAGCCACATTTTGAGGTTTGCAAAGGATTCTGGGTAACAGAACCTGGTCCCAGTCACACAAGTCACCCCATCTTGGATTCCCCTAGGTCTCTAGTTTTCAGAAATGCACAGGTTTGGTAGTTTTCCCTAGGTGGCGGCTGAGCTACAGGCCAAAATCTACAGGTAGGCACTTTGCAAAAACCACCTCTGTTTTCCTTAAAAAATTTGGCTGTGTCCACGTTGCGCTTTGGGGCGTTTCCTGTCACGGGCGCTAGGCCTACCCACACAAGTGAGGTATCATTTTTATCGGGAGACGTGGGGGAACGCTGGGTGGAAGGAAATTTGTGGCTCCTCTCAGATTCCAGAACTTTCTGCCACAGAAATGTGAGGAACATGTGTTTTTTTAGCCAAATTTTGAGGTTTGCAAAGGATTCTGGGTAACAGAACCTGGTCCCAGCCACACAAGTCACCACATCTTGGATTCCCCTAGGTCTCCAGTTTTCAGAAATGCACAGGTTTGGTAGGTTTCCCTAGGTGGCGGCTGAGCTACAGGCCAAAATCTACAGGTAGGCACTTTGCTAAAAACAGGTCTGTTTTCTGTGATGTGTCCACGTTGCGCTTTGGGGCGTTTCCTGTCGCGGGCGCTAGGCCTACCCACACAAGTGAGGTATCATTTTTATCGGGAGACGTGGAGGAACGCTGGGTAGAAGGAAATTTGTGGCTCCTCTCAGATTCCAGAACTTTCTGCCACAGAAATGTGAGGAACATGTGTTTTTTTAGCCAAATTTTGAGGTTTGCTAAGGATTCTGAGTAACAGAACCTGGTCCCAGCCACACAAGTCACCCCATCTTGGATTCCCCTAGGTCTCTAGTTTTCAGAAATGCACAGGTTTGGTAGGTTTCCCTAGGTGGCGGCTGAGCTACAGGCCAAAATCTACAGGTAGGCACTTTGCAAGAAACACCTCTGTTTTCCTTCAAAAATTTGGTTGTGTCCACGTTGCGCTTTGGGGCGTTTCCTGTCGTGGGCGCTAGGCCTACCCACACAAGTGAGGTATCATTTTTATCGGGAGACGTGGGGGAACGCTGGGTGGAAGGAAATTTGTAGCTCCTCTCAGATTCCAGAACTTTCTGCCACAGAAATGTGAGGAACATGTGTTTTTTTAGCCAAATTTTGAGGTTTGCAAAGGATTCTGGGTAACAGAACCTGGTCCCAGCCACACAAGTCACCCCATCTTGGATTCCCCTAGGTCTCTAGTTTTCAGAAATGCACAGGTTTGGTAGGTTTCCCTAGGTGGCGGCTGAGCTACAGGCCAAAATCCACAGATAGGCACTTTGCTAAAAACAGGTCTGTTTTCTGTGATGTGTCCACGTTGCGCTTTGGGGCGTTTCCTGTCGCGGGCGCTAGGCCTACCCACACAAGTGAGGTATCATTTTTATCGGGAGACGTGGGGGAACGCTGGGTGGAAGGAAATTTGTGGCTCCTCTCAGATTCCAGAACTTTCTGCCACAGAAATGTGAGGAACATGTGTTTTTTTAGCCACATTTTGAGGTTTGCAAAGGATTCTGGGTAACAGAACCTGGTCCCAGCCACACAAGTCACCCCATCCTGGATTCCCCTAGGTCTCTAGTTTTCAGAAATGCACAGGTTTGGTAGGTTTCCCTAGGTGGCGGCTGAGCTACAGGCCAAAATCTACAGGTAGGCACTTTGCAAAAAACACCTCTGTTTTCCTACAAAAATTTGGTTGTGTCTACGTTGCGCTTTGGGGCGTTTCCTGTCGTGGGCGCTAGGCCCACCCACACAAGTGAGGTATCATTTTTATCGGGAGACGTGGAGGAACGCTGGGTAGAAGGAAATTTGTGGCTCCTCTCAGATTCCAGAACTTTCTGCCACAGAAATGTGAGGAACATGTGTTTTTTTAGCCAAATTTTGAGGTTTGCAAAGGATTCTGAGTAACAGAACCTGGTCCCAGCCACACAAGTCACCCCATCTTGGATTCCCCTAGGTCTCTAGTTTTCAGAAATGCACAGGTTTGGTAGGTTTCCCTAGGTGGCGGCTGAGCTACAGGCCAAAATCTACAGGTAGGCACTTTGCAAAAAACACCTCTGTTTTCCTTCAAAAATTTGGTTGTGTCCACGTTGCGCTTTGGGGCGTTTCCTGTCGTGGGCGCTAGGCCTACCCACACAAGTGAGGTATCATTTTTATCGGGAGACGTGGGGGAACGCTGGGTGGAAGGAAATTTGTGGCTCCTCTCAGATTCCAGAACTTTCTGCCACAGAAATGTGAGGAACATGTGTTTTTTTAGCCAAATTTTGAGGTTTGCACAGGATTCTGGGTAACAGAACCTGGTAACCAGCCACACACGTCACCCCATCCTGGATTCCCCTAGGTCTCTAGTTTTCAGAAATACACAGGTTTGGTAGGTTTCCCTATGTGGCGGCTGAGCTACAGGCCAAAATCCACAGGTAGGCACTTTGCTTAAAACAGGTCTATTTTCTGTGATGTGTCCACGTTGCGCTTTGGGGCGTTTCGTGTCGCGGGCGCTAGGCCTACCCACACAAGTGAGGTATCATTTTTATCGGGAGACGTGTGGGAACGCTGGATGGAAGGAAATTTGTGGCTCCTCTCAGATTCCAGAACTTTCTGCCACAGAAATGTGAGGAACATGTGTTTTTTTTGCCAAATTTTGAGGTTTGCTAAGGATTCTGGGTAACAGAACCTGGTCCCAGCCACACAAGTCACCCCATCTTGGATTCCCCTAGGTCTCTAGTTTTCAGAAATGCACAGGTTTGGTAGGTTTCCCTAGGTGGCGGCTGAGCTACAGGCCAAAATCTACAGGTAGGCACTTTGCAAGAAACACCTCTGTTTTCCTTCAAAAATTTGGTTGTGTCCACGTTGCGCTTTGGGGCGTTTCCTGTCGTGGGCGCTAGGCCTACCCACACAAGTGAGGTATCATTTTTATCGGGAGACGTGGGGGAACGCTGGGTGGAAGGAAATTTGTAGCTCCTCTCAGATTCCAGAACTTTCTGCCACAGAAATGTGAGGAACATGTGTTTTTTTAGCCAAATTTTGAGGTTTGCAAAGGATTCTGGGTAACAGAACCTGGTCCCAGCCACACAAGTCACCCCATCTTGGATTCCCCTAGGTCTCTAGTTTTCAGAAATGCACAGGTTTGGTAGGTTTCCCTAGGTGGCGGCTGAGCTACAGGCCAAAATCCACAGATAGGCACTTTGCTAAAAACAGGTCTGTTTTCTGTGATGTGTCCACGTTGCGCTTTGGGGCGTTTCCTGTCGCGGGCGCTAGGCCTACCCACACAAGTGAGGTATCATTTTTATCGGGAGACGTGGGGGAACGCTGGGTGGAAGGAAATTTGTGGCTCCTCTCAGATTCCAGAACTTTCTGCCACAGAAATGTGAGGAACATGTGTTTTTTTAGCCACATTTTGAGGTTTGCAAAGGATTCTGGGTAACAGAACCTGGTCCCAGCCACACAAGTCACCCCATCCTGGATTCCCCTAGGTCTCTAGTTTTCAGAAATGCACAGGTTTGGTAGGTTTCCCTAGGTGGCGGCTGAGCTACAGGCCAAAATCTACAGGTAGGCACTTTGCAAAAAACACCTCTGTTTTCCTTCAAAAATTTGGTTGTGTCTACGTTGCGCTTTGGGGCGTTTCCTGTCGTGGGCGCTAGGCCCACCCACACAAGTGAGGTATCATTTTTATCGGGAGACGTGGAGGAACGCTGGGTAGAAGGAAATTTGTGGCTCCTCTCAGATTCCAGAACTTTCTGCCACAGAAATGTGAGGAACATGTGTTTTTTTAGCCAAATTTTGAGGTTTGCAAAGGATTCTGAGTAACAGAACCTGGTCCCAGCCACACAAGTCACCCCATCTTGGATTCCCCTAGGTCTCTAGTTTTCAGAAATGCACAGGTTTGGTAGGTTTCCCTAGGTGGCGGCTGAGCTACAGGCCAAAATCTACAGGTAGGCACTTTGCAAAAAACACCTCTGTTTTCCTTCAAAAATTTGGTTGTGTCCACGTTGCGCTTTGGGGCGTTTCCTGTCGTGGGCGCTAGGCCTACCCACACAAGTGAGGTATCATTTTTATCGGGAGACGTGGGGGAACGCTGGGTGGAAGGAAATTTGTGGCTCCTCTCAGATTCCAGAACTTTCTGCCACAGAAATGTGAGGAACATGTGTTTTTTTAGCCAAATTTTGAGGTTTGCACAGGATTCTGGGTAACAGAACCTGGTAACCAGCCACACACGTCACCCCATCCTGGATTCCCCTAGGTCTCTAGTTTTCAGAAATACACAGGTTTGGTAGGTTTCCCTATGTGGCGGCTGAGCTACAGGCCAAAATCCACAGGTAGGCACTTTGCTTAAAACAGGTCTATTTTCTGTGATGTGTCCACGTTGCGCTTTGGGGCGTTTCCTGTCGCGGGCGCTAGGCCTACCCACACAAGTGAGGTATCATTTTTATCGGGAGACGTGTGGGAACGCTGGATGGAAGGAAATTCGTGGCTCCTCTCAGATTCCAGAACTTTCTGCCACAGAAATGTGAGGAACATGTGTTTTTTTTGCCAAATTTTGAGGTTTGCAAAGGATTGTGGGTAACAGAACCTGGTCCCAGCCACACAAGTCACCCCATCTTGGATTCCCCTAGGTCTCTAGTTTTCAGAAATGTACAGGTTTGGTAGGTTTCCCTAGGTGGCGGCTGAGCTACAGGCCAAAATCTACAGGTAGGCACTTTGCAAAAAACACCTCTGTTTTCCTTCAAAAATTTGGTTGTGTCCACATTGCGCTTTGGGGCGTTTCCTGTCGTGGGCCCTAGGCCTACCCACACAAGTGAGGTATCATTTTTATCGGGAGACGTGGGGGAACGCTGGGTGGAAGGAAATTTGTGGCTCCTCTCAGATTCCAGAACTTTCTGCCACAGAAATGTGAGGAACATGTGTTTTTTTAGCCAAATATTGAGGTTTGCAAAGGATTCTGGGTAACAGAACCTGCTCCCAGCCACACAAGTCACCCCATCTTGGATTCCCCTAGGTCTCTAGTTTTCAGAAATGCACAGGTTTGGTAGGTTTCCCTAGGTGGCGGCTGAGCTACAGGCCAAAATCCACAGGTAGGCACTTTGCTAAAAACAGGTCTGTTTTCTGTGATGTGTCCACGTTGCGCTTTGGGGCGTTTCCTGTCGCGGGCGCTAGGCCTACCCACACAAGTGAGGTATAATTTTTATCGGGAGACGTGGGGGAACGCTGGGTGGAAGGAAATTTGTGGCTCCTCTCAGATTCCAGAACTTTCTGCCACAGAAATGTGAGGAACATGTGTTTTTTTAGCCACATTTTGAGGTTTGCAAAGGATTCTGGGTAACAGAACCTGGTCCCAGCCACACAAGTCACCCCATACTGGATTCCCCTAGGTCTCTAGTTTTCAGAAATGCACAGGTTTGGTAGGTTTCCCTAGGTGGCGGCTGAGCTACAGGCCAAAATCTACAGGTAGGCACTTTGCAAAAAACACCTCTGTTTTCCTTCAAAAATTTGGTTGTGTCCACGTTGCGCTTTGGGGCGTTTCCTGTCGTGGGCGCTAGGCCCACCCACACAAGTGAGGTATCATTTTTATCGGGAGACGTGGAGGAACGCTGGGTAGAAGGAAATTTGTGGCTCCTCTCAGATTCCAGAACTTTCTGCCACAGAAATGTGAGGAACATGTGTTTTTTTAGCCAAATTTTGAGGTTTGCAAAGGATTCTGAGTAACAGAACCTGGTCCCAGCCACACAAGTCACCCCATCTTGGATTCCCCTAGGTCTCTAGTTTTCAGAAATGCACAGGTTTGGTAGGTTTCCCTAGGTGGCGGCTGAGCTACAGGCCAAAATCTACAGGTAGGCACTTTGCAAAAAACACCTCTGTTTTCCTTCAAAAATTTGGTTGTGTCCACGTTGCGCTTTGGGGCGTTTCCTGTCGTGGGCGCTAGGCCTACCCACACAAGTGAGGTATCATTTTTATCGGGAGACGTGGGGGAACGCTGGGTGGAAGGAAATTTGTGGCTCCTCTCAGATTCCAGAACTTTCTGCCACAGAAATGTGAGGAACATGTGTTTTTTTAGCCAAATATTGAGGTTTGCAAAGGATTCTGGGTAACCGAACCTGGTCCCAGCCACACAAGTCACCCCATCTTGGATTCCCCTAGGTCTCTAGTTTTCAAAAATGCACAGGTTTGGTAGGTTTCCCTAGGTGGCGGCTGAGCTACAGGCCAAAATCCACAGGTAGGCACTTTGCTAAAAACAGGTCTGTTTTCTGTGATGTGTCCACGTTGCGCTTTGGGGCGTTTCCTGTCGCGGGCGCTAGGCCTACCCACACAAGTGAGGTATCATTTTTATCGGGAGACGTGGGGGAACGCTGGGTGGAAGGAAATTTGTGGCTCCTCTCAGATTCCAGAACTTTCTGCCACAGAAATGTGAGGAACATGTGTTTTTTTAGCCACATTTTGAGGTTTGCAAAGGATTCTGGGTAACAGAACCTGGTCCCAGTCACACAAGTCACCCCATCTTGGATTCCCCTAGGTCTCTAGTTTTCAGAAATGCACAGGTTTGGTAGTTTTCCCTAGGTGGCGGCTGAGCTACAGGCCAAAATCTACAGGTAGGCACTTTGCAAAAACCACCTCTGTTTTCCTTAAAAAATTTGGCTGTGTCCACGTTGCGCTTTGGGGCGTTTCCTGTCACGGGCGCTAGGCCTACCCACACAAGTGAGGTATCATTTTTATCGGGAGACGTGGGGGAACGCTGGGTGGAAGGAAATTTGTGGCTCCTCTCAGATTCCAGAACTTTCTGCCACAGAAATGTGAGGAACATGTGTTTTTTTAGCCAAATTTTGAGGTTTGCAAAGGATTCTGGGTAACAGAACCTGGTCCCAGCCACACAAGTCACCACATCTTGGATTCCCCTAGGTCTCCAGTTTTCAGAAATGCACAGGTTTGGTAGGTTTCCCTAGGTGGCGGCTGAGCTACAGGCCAAAATCTACAGGTAGGCACTTTGCTAAAAACAGGTCTGTTTTCTGTGATGTGTCCACGTTGCGCTTTGGGGCGTTTCCTGTCGCGGGCGCTAGGCCTACCCACACAAGTGAGGTATCATTTTTATCGGGAGACGTGGGGGAACGCTGGGTGGAAGGAAATTTGTGGCTCCTCTCAGATTCCAGAACTTTCTGCCACAGAAATGTGAGGAACATGTGTTTTTTTAGCCACATTTTGAGGTTTGCAAAGGATTCTGGGTAACAGAACCTGGTCCCAGCCACACAAGTCACCCCATCTTGGATTCCCCCAGGTCTCTAGTTTTCAGAAATGCACAGGTTTGGTAGGTTTCCCTAGGTGGCGGCTGAGCTACAGGCCAAAATCTACAGGTAGGCACTTTGCAAAAAACACCTCTGTTTTCCTTCAAAAATTTGGTTGTGTCCACGTTGCGCTTTGGGGCGTTTCCTGTCGTGGGCGCTAGGCCTACCCACACAAGTGAGGTATCATTTTTATCGGGAGACGTGGGGGAACGCTGGGTGGAAGGAAATTTGTGGCTCCTCTCAGATTCCAGAACTTTCTGCCACAGAAATGTGAGGAACATGTGTTTTTTTAGCCAAATTTTGAGGTTTGCAAAGGATTCTGGGTAACAGAACCTGGTCCCAGCCACACAAGTCACCCCATCTTGGATTCCCCTAGGTCTCTAGTTTTCAGAAATGCACAGGTTTGGTAGGTTTCCCTGGGTGGCGGCTGAGCTACAGGCCAAAATCCACAGATAGGCACTTTGCTAAAAACAGGTCTGTTTTCTGTGATGTGTCCACGTTGCGCTTTGGGGCGTTTCCTGTCGCGGGCGCTAGGCCTACCCACACAAGTGAGGTATCATTTTTATCGGGAGACGTGGGGGAACGCTGGGTGGAAGGAAATTTGTGGCTCCTCTCAGATTCCAGAACTTTCTGCCACAGAAATGTGAGGAACATGTGTTTTTTTAGCCACATTTTGAGGTTTGCAAAGGATTCTGGGTAACAGAACCTGGTCCCAGCCACACAAGTCACCCCATCCTGGATTCCCCTAGGTCTCTAGTTTTCAGAAATGCACAGGTTTGGTAGGTTTCCCTAGGTGGCGGCTGAGCTACAGGCCAAAATCTACAGGTAGGCACTTTGCTAAAAACACCTCTGTTTTCCTTCAAAAATTTGGTTATGTCCACGTTGCGCTTTGGGGCGTTTCCTGTCGTGGGCGCTAGGCCCACCCACACAAGTGAGGTATCATTTTTATCGGGAGACGTGGAGGAACGCTGGGTAGAAGGAAATTTGTGGCTCCTCTCAGATTCCAGAACTTTCTGCCACAGAAATGTGAGGAACATGTGTTTTTTTAGCCAAATTTTGAGGTTTGCAAAGGATTCTGAGTAACAGAACCTGGTCCCAGCCACACAAGTCACCCCATCTTGGATTCCCCTAGGTCTCTAGTTTTCAGAAATGCACAGGTTTGGTAGGTTTCCCTAGGTGGCGGCTGAGCTACAGGCCAAAATCTACAGGTAGGCACTTTGCAAGAAACACCTCTGTTTTCCTTCAAAAATTTGGTTGTGTCCACGTTGCGCTTTGGGGCGTTTCCTGTCGTTGGCGCTAGGCCTACCCACACAAGTGAGGTATCATTTTTATCGGGAGACGTGGGGGAACGCTGGGTGGAAGGAAATTTGTAGGTCCTCTCAGATTCCAGAACTTTCTGCCACAGAAATGTGAGGAACATGTGTTTTTTTAGCCAAATTTTGAGGTTTGCAAAGGATTCTGGGTAACAGAACCTGGTCCCAGCCACACAAGTCACCCCATCTTGGATTCCCCTAGGTCTCTAGTTTTCAGAAATGCACAGGTTTGGTAGGTTTCCCTAGGTGGCGGCTGAGCTACAGGCCAAAATCCACAGATAGGCACTTTGCTAAAAACAGGTCTGTTTTCTGTGATGTGTCCACGTTGCGCTTTGGGGCGTTTCCTGTCGCGGGGCGCTAGGCCTACCCACACAAGTGAGGTATCATTTTTATCGGGAGACGTGGGGGAACGCTGGGTGGAAGGAAATTTGTGGCTCCTCTCAGATTCCAGAACTTTCTGCCACAGAAATGTGAGGAACATGTGTTTTTTTAGCCACATTTTGAGGTTTGCAAAGGATTCTGGGTAACAGAACCTGGTCCCAGCCACACAAGTCACCCCATCCTGGATTCCCCTAGGTCTCTAGTTTTCAGAAATGCACAGGTTTGGTAGGTTTCCCTAGGTGGCGGCTGAGCTACAGGCCAAAATCTACAGGTAGGCACTTTGCAAAAAACACCTCGGTTTTCCTTCAAAAATTTGGTTGTGTCTACATTGCGCTTTGGGGCGTTTCCTGTCGTGGGCGCTAGGCCCACCCACACAAGTGAGGTATCATTTTTATCGGGAGACGTGGAGGAACGCTGGGTAGAAGGAAATTTGTGGCTCCTCTCAGATTCCAGAACTTTCTGCCACAGAAATGTGAGGAACATGTGTTTTTTTAGCCACATTTTGAGGTTTGCACAGGATTCTGGGTAACAGAACCTGGTAACCAGCCACACACGTCACCCCATCCTGGATTCCCCTAGGTCTCTAGTTTTCAGAAATACACAGGTTTGGTAGGTTTCCCTATGTGGCGGCTGAGCTCAGGCCAAAATCCACAGGTAGGCACTTTGCTTAAAACAGGTCTATTTTCTGTGATGTGTCCACGTTGCGCTTTGGGGCGTTTCCTGTCGCGGGCGCTAGGCCTACCCACACAAGTGAGGTATCATTTTTATCGGGAGACGTGGGGGAACGCTGGGTGGAAGGAAATTTGTGGCTCCTCTCAGATTCCAGAACTTTCTGCCACAGAAATGTGAGGAACATGTGTTTTTTTAGCCAAATATTGAGGTTTGCAAAGGATTCTGGGTAACAGAACCTGGTCCCAGCCACACAAGTCACCCCATCTTGGATTCCCCTAGGTCTCTAGTTTTCAGAAATGCACAGGTTTGGTAGGTTTCCCTAGGTGGCGGCTGAGCTACAGGCCAAAATCCACAGGTAGGCACTTTGCTAAAAACAGGTCTGTTTTCTGTGATGTGTCCACGTTGCGCTTTGGGGCGTTTCCTGTCGCGGGCGCTAGGCCTACCCACACAAGTGAGGTATAATTTTTATCGGGAGACGTGGGGGAACGCTGGGTGGAAGGAAATTTGTGGCTCCTCTCAGATTCCAGAACTTTCTGCCACAGAAATGTGAGGAACATGTGTTTTTTTAGCCACATTTTGAGGTTTGCAAAGGATTCTGGGTAACAGAACCTGGTCCCAGCCACACAAGTCACCCCATCTTGGATTCCCCTAGGTCTCTAGTTTTCAGAAATGCACAGGTTTGGTAGTTTTCCCAAGTCGGCGGCTGAGCTACAGGCCAAAATCTACAGGTAGGCAATTTGCAAAAACCACCTCTGTTTTCCTTCAAAAATTTGTCTGTGTCCACGTTGCGCTTTGGGGCGTTTCCTGTCACGGGCGCTAGGCCTACCCACACAAGTGAGGTATCATTTTTATCGGGAGACGTGGGGGAACGCTGGGAGGAAGGAAATTTGTGGCTCCTCTCAGATTCCAGAACTTTCTGCCACAGAAATGTGAGGAACATGTGTTTTTTTAGCCAAATTTTGAGGTTTGCAAAGGATTCTGGGTAACAGAACCTGGTCCCAGCCACACAAGTCACCCCATCTTGGATTCCCCTAGGTCTCTAGTTTTCAGAAATGCACAGGTTTGGTAGGTTTCCCTAGGTGGCGGCTGAGCTACAGGCCAAAATCTACAGGTAGGCACTTTGCTAAAAACAGGTCTGTTTTCTGTGATGTGTCCACGTTGCGCTTTGGGGCGTTTCCTGTCGCGGGCGCTAGGCCTACCCACACAAGTGAGGTATCATTTTTATCGGGAGACGTGGAGGAACGCTGGGTAGAAGGAAATTTGTGGCTCCTCTCAGATTCCAGAACTTTCTGCCACAGAAATGTGAGGAACATGTGTTTTTTTAGCCACATTTTGAGGTTTGCAAAGGATTCTGGGTAACAGAACCTGGTCCCAGCCACACAAGTCACCCCATCTTGGATTCCACCAGGTCTCTAGTTTTCAGAAATGCACAGGTTTGGTAGGTTTCCCTAGGTGGCGGCTGAGCTACAGGCCAAAATCTACAGGTAGGCACTTTGCAAAAAACACCTCTGTTTTCCTTCAAAAATTTGGTTGTGTCCACGTTGCGCTTTGGGGCGTTTCCTGTCGTGGGCGCTAGGCCTACCCACACAAGTGAGGTATCATTTTTATCGGGAGACGTGGGGGAACGCTGTGTGGAAGGAAATTTGTGGCTCCTCTCAGATTCCAGAACTTTCTGCCACAGAAATGTGAGGAACATGTGTTTTTTTAGCCACATTTTGAGGTTTGCAAAGGATTCTGGGTAACAGAACCTGGTCCCAGCCACACAAGTCACCCCATCCTGGATTCCCCTAGGTCTCTAGTTTTCAGAAATGCACAGGTTTGGTAGGTTTCCCTAGGTGGCGGCTGAGCTACAGGCCAAAATCTACAGGTAGGCACCTTGCAAAAAACACCTCTGTTTTCCTTCAAAAATGTGGTTGTGTCCACGTTGCGCTTTGGGGCGTTTCCTGTCGTGGGCGCTAGGCCCACCCACACAAGTGAGGTATCATTTTTATCGGGAGACGTGGAGGAACGCTGGGTAGAAGGAAATTTGTGGCTCCTCTCAGATTCCAGAACTTTCTGCCACAGAAATGTGAGGAACATGTGTTTTTTTAGCCAAATTTTGAGGTTTGCAAAGGATTCTGAGTAACAGAACCTGGTCCCAGCCACACAAGTCACCCCATCTTGGATTCCCCTAGGTCTCTAGTTTTCAGAAATGCACAGGTTTGGTAGGTTTCCCTAGGTGGCGGCTGAGCTACAGGCCAAAATCTACAGGTAGGCACTTTGCAAAAAACACCTCTGTTTTCCTTCAAAAATTTGGTTGTGTCCACGTTGCGCTTTGGGGCGTTTCCTGTCGTGGGCGCTAGGCCTACCCACACAAGTGAGGTATCATTTTTATCGGGAGACGTGGGGGAACGCTGGGTGGAAGGAAATTTGTGGCTCCTCTCAGATTCCAGAACTTTCTGCCACAGAAATGTGAGGAACATGTGTTTTTTTAGCCAAATATTGAGGTTTGCAAAGGATTCTGGGTAACAGAACCTGGTCCCAGCCACACAAGTCACCCCATCTTGGATTCCCCTAGGTCTCTAGTTTTCAAAAATGCACAGGTTTGGTAGGTTTCCCTAGGTGGCGGCTGAGCTACAGGCCAAAATCCACAGGTAGGCACTTTGCTAAAAACAGGTCTGTTTTCTGTGATGTGTCCACGTTGCGCTTTGGGGCGTTTCCTGTCGCGGGCGCTAGGCCTACCCACACAAGTGAGGTATAATTTTTATCGGGAGACGTGTGGGAACGCTGGGTGGAAGGAAATTTGTGGCTCCTCTCAGATTGCAGAACTTTCTGCCACAGAAATGTGAGGAACATGTGTTTTTTTAGCCAAATTTTGAGGTTTGCAAAGGATTCTGGGTAACAGAACCTGGTCCCAGCCACACAAGTCACCCCATCTTGGATTCCCCTAGGTCTCTAGTTTTCAGAAATGCACAGGTTTGGTAGGTTTCCCTAGGTGGCGGTTGAGCTACAGGCCAAAATCCACAGATAGGCACTTTGCTAAAAACAGGTCTGTTTTCTGTGATGTGTCCACGTTGCGCTTTGGGGCGTTTCCTGTCGCGGGCGCTAGGCCTACCCACACAAGTGAGGTATTATTTTTATCGGGAGACGTGGGGGAACGCTGGGTGGAAGGAAATTTGTGGCTCCTCTCAGATTCCAGAACTTTCTGCCACAGAAATGTGAGGAACATGTGTTTTTTTAGCCACATTTTGAGGTTTGCAAAGGATTCTGGGTAACAGAACCTGGTCCCAGCCACACAAGTCACCCCATCCTGGATTCCCCTAGGTCTCTAGTTTTCAGAAATGCACAGGTTTGGTAGGTTTCCCTAGGTGGCGGCTGAGCTACAGGCCAAAATCTACAGGTAGGCACTTTGCAAAAAACACCTCTGTTTTCCTTCAAAAATTTGGTTGTGTCCACGTTGCGCTTTGGGGCGTTTCCTGTCGTGGGCGCTAGGCCCACCCACACAAGTGAGGTATCATTTTTATCGGGAGACGTGGAGGAACGCTGGGTAGAAGGAAATTTGTGGCTCCTCTCAGATTCCAGAACTTTCTGCCACAGAAATGTGAGGAACATGTGTTTTTTTAGCCAAATTTTGAGGTTTGCTAAGGATTCTGAGTAACAGAACCTGGTCCCAGCCACACAAGTCACCCCATCTTGGATTCCCCTAGGTCTCTAGTTTTCAGAAATGCACAGGTTTGGTAGGTTTCCCTAGGTGGCGGCTGAGCTACAGGCCAAAATCTACAGGTAGGCACTTTGCAAGAAACACCTCTGTTTTCCTTCAAAAATTTGGTTGTGTCCACGTTGCGCTTTGGGGCGTTTCCTGTCGTGGGCGCTAGGCCTACCCACACAAGTGAGGTATCATTTTTATCGGGAGACGTGGGGGAACGCTGGGTGGAAGGAAATTTGTAGCTCCTCTCAGATTCCAGAACTTTCTGCCACAGAAATGTGAGGAACATGTGTTTTTTTAGCCAAATTTTGAGGTTTGCAAAGGATTCTGGGTAACAGAACCTGGTCCCAGCCACACAAGTCACCCCATCTTGGATTCCCCTAGGTCTCTAGTTTTCAGAAATGCACAGGTTTGGTAGGTTTCCCTAGGTGGCGGCTGAGCTACAGGCCAAAATCCACAGATAGGCACTTTGCTAAAAACAGGTCTGTTTTCTGTGATGTGTCCACGTTGCGCTTTGGGGCGTTTCCTGTCGCGGGCGCTAGGCCTACCCACACAAGTGAGGTATCATTTTTATCGGGAGACGTGGGGGAACGCTGGGTGGAAGGAAATTTGTGGCTCCTCTCAGATTCCAGAACTTTCTGCCACAGAAATCTGAGGAACATGTGTTTTTTTAGCCACATTTTGAGGTTTGCAAAGGATTCTGGGTAACAGAACCTGGTCCCAGCCACACAAGTCACCCCATCCTGGATTCCCCTAGGTCTCTAGTTTTCAGAAATGCACAGGTTTGGTAGGTTTCCCTAGGTGGCGGCTGAGCTACAGGCCAAAATCTACAGGTAGGCACTTTGCAAAAAACACCTCTGTTTTCCTTCAAAAATGTGGTTGTGTCTACGTTGCGCTTTGGGGCGTTTCCTGTCGTGGGCGCTAGGCCCACCCACACAAGTGAGGTATCATTTTTATCGGGAGACGTGGAGGAACGCTGGGTAGAAGGAAATTTGTGGCTCCTCTCAGATTCCAGAACTTTCTGCCACAGAAATGTGAGGAACATGTGTTTTTTTAGCCAAATTTTGAGGTTTGCAAAGGATTCTGAGTAACAGAACCTGGTCCCAGCCACACAAGTCACCCCATCTTGGATTCCCCTAGGTCTCTAGTTTTCAGAAATGCACAGGTTTGGTAGGTTTCCCTAGGTGGCGGCTGAGCTACAGGCCAAAATCTACAGGTAGGCACTTTGCAAAAAACACCTCTGTTTTCCTTCAAAAATTTGGTTGTGTCCACGTTGCGCTTTGGGGCGTTTCCTGTCGTGGGCGCTAGGCCTACCCACACAAGTGAGGTATCATTTTTATCGGGAGACGTGGGGGAACGCTGGGTGGAAGGAAATTTGTGGCTCCTCTCAGATTCCAGAACTTTCTGCCACAGAAATGTGAGGAACATGTGTTTTTTTAGCCAAATTTTGAGGTTTGCACAGGATTCTGGGTAACAGAACCTGGTAACCAGCCACACACGTCACCCCATCCTGGATTCCCCTAGGTCTCTAGTTTTCAGAAATACACAGGTTTGGTAGGTTTCCCTATGTGGCGGCTGAGCTACAGGCCAAAATCCACAGGTAGGCACTTTGCTTAAAACAGGTCTATTTTCTGTGATGTGTCCACGTTGCGCTTTGGGGCGTTTCCTGTCGCGGGCGCTAGGCCTACCCACACAAGTGAGGTATCATTTTTATCGGGAGACGTGTGGGAACGCTGGATGGAAGGAAATTTGTGGCTCCTCTCAGATTCCAGAACTTTCTGCCACAGAAATGTGAGGAACATGTGTTTTTTTTGCCAAATTTTGAGGTTTGCAAAGGATTGTGGGTAACAGAACCTGGTCACAGCCACACAAGTCACCCCATCTTGGATTCCCCTAGGTCTCTAGTTTTCAGAAATGCACAGGTTTGGTAGGTTTCCCTAGGTGGCGGCTGAGCTACAGGCCAAAATCTACAGGTAGGCACTTTGCAAAAAACACCTCTGTTTTCCTTCAAAAATTTGGTTGTGTCCGCGTTGCGCTTTGGGGCGTTTCCTGTCGTGGGCGCTAGGCCTACCCACACAAGTGAGGTATCATTTTTATCGGGAGACGTGGGGGAACGCTGGGTGGAAGGAAATTTGTGGCTCCTCTCAGATTCCAGAACTTTCTGCCACAGAAATGTGAGGAACATGTGTTTTTTTAGCCAAATATTGAGGTTTGCAAAGGATTCTGGGTAACAGAACCTGCTCCCAGCCACACAAGTCACCCCATCTTGGATTCCCCTAGGTCTCTAGTTTTCAGAAATGCACAGGTTTGGTAGGTTTCCCTAGGTGGCGGCTGAGCTACAGGCCAAAATCCACAGGTAGGCACTTTGCTAAAAACAGGTCTGTTTTCTGTGATGTGTCCACGTTGCGCTTTGGGGCGTTTCCTGTCGCGGGCGCTAGGCCTACCCACACAAGTGAGGTATAATTTTTATCGGGAGACGTGGGGGAACGCTGGGTGGAAGGAAATTTGTGGCTCCTCTCAGATTCCAGAACTTTCTGCCACAGAAATGTGAGGAACATGTGTTTTTTTAGCCACATTTTGAGGTTTGCAAAGGATTCTGGGTAACAGAACCTGGTCCCAGCCACACAAGTCACCCCATCTTGGATTCCCCTAGGTCTCTAGTTTTCAGAAATGCACAGGTTTGGTAGTTTTCCCTAGGTGGCGGCTGAGCTACAGGCCAAAATCTACAGGTAGGCACTTTGCAAAAACCACCTCTGTTTTCCTTAAAAAATTTGGCTGTGTCCACGTTGCGCTTTGGGGCGTTTCCTGTCACGGGCGCTAGGCCTACCCACACAAGTGAGGTATCATTTTTATCGGGAGACGTGGGGGAACGCTGGGTGGAAGGAAATTTGTGGCTCCTCTCAGATTCCAGAACTTTCTGCCACAGAAATGTGAGGAACATGTGTTTTTTTAGCCAAATTTTGAGGTTTGCAAAGGATTCTGGGTAACAGAACCTGGTCCCAGCCACACAAGTCACCCCATCTTGGATTCCCCTAGGTCTCTAGTTTTCAGAAATGCACAGGTTTGGTAGGTTTCCCTAGGTGGCGGCTGAGCTACAGGCCAAAATCTACAGGTAGGCACTTTGCTAAAAACAGGTCTGTTTTCTGTGATGTGTCCACGTTGCGCTTTGGGGCGTTTCCTGTCGTGGGCGCTAGGCCTACCCACACAAGTGAGGTATCATTTTTATCGGGAGACGTGGGGGAACGCTGGGTGGAAGGAAATTTGTGGCTCCTCTCAGATTCCAGAACTTTCTGCCACAGAAATGTGAGGAACATGTGTTTTTTTAGCCACATTTTGAGGTTTGCAAAGGATTCTGGGTAACAGAACCTGGTCCCAGCCACACAAGTCCCCCTATCTTGGATTCCCCCAGGTCTCTAGTTTTCAGAAATGCACAGGTTTGGTAGGTTTCCCTAGGTGGCGGCTGAGCTACAGGCCAAGATCTACAGGTAGGCACTTTGCAAAAAACACCTCTGTTTTCCTTCAAAAATTTGGTTGTGTCCACGTTGGGCTTTGGGGCGTTTCCTGTCGTGGGCGCTAGGCCTACCCACACAAGTGAGGTATCATTTTTATCGGGAGGCGTGGGGGAACGCTGGGTGGAAGGAAATTTGTGGCTCCTCTCAGATTCCAGAACTTTCTGCCACAGAAATGTGAGGAACATGTGTTTTTTTAGCCACATTTTGAGGTTTGCAAAGGATTCTGGGTAACAGAACCTGGTCCCAGCCACACAAGTCACCCCATCCTGGATTCCCCTAGGTCTCTAGTTTTCAGAAATGCACAGGATTGGTAGGTTTCCCTAGGTGGCGGCTGAGCTACAGGCCAAAATCTACAGGTAGGCACTTTGCAAAAAACACCTCTGTTTTCCTTCAAAAATTTGGTTGTGTCCACGTTGCGCTTTGGGGCGTTTCCTGTCGTGGGCGCTAGGCCCACCCACACAAGTGAGGTATCATTTTTATCGGGAGACGTGGAGGAACGCTGGGTAGAAGGAAATTTGTGGCTCCTCTCAGATTCCAGAACTTTCTGCCACAGAAATGTGAGGAACATGTGTTTTTTTAGCCACATTTTGAGGTTTGCAAAGGATTCTGAGTAACAGAACCTGGTCCCAGCCACACAAGTCACCCCATCTTGGATTCCCCTAGGTCTCTAGTTTTCAGAAATGCACAGGTTTGGTAGGTTTCCCTAGGTGGCGGCTGAGCTACAGGCCAAAATCTACAGGTAGGCACTTTGCAAAAAACACCTCTGTTTTCCTTCAAAAATTTGGTTGTGTCCACGTTGCGCTTTGGGGCGTTTCCTGTCGTGGGCGCTAGGCCTACCCACACAAGTGAGGTATCATTTTTATCGGGAGACATGGGGGAACGCTGGGTGGAAGGAAATTTGTAGCTCCTCTCAGATTCCAGAACTTTCTGCCACAGAAATGTGAGGAACATGTGTTTTTTTAGCCAAATTTTGAGGTTTGCAAAGGATTCTGGGTAACAGAACCTGGTCCCAGCCACACAAGTCACCCCATCTTGGATTCCCCTAGGTCTCTAGTTTTCAGAAATGCACAGGTTTGGTAGGTTTCCCTAGGTGGCGGCTGAGCTACAGGCCAAAATCCACAGATAGGCACTTTGCTAAAAACAGGTCTGTTTTCTGTGATGTGTCCACGTTGCGCTTTGGGGCGTTTCCTGTCGCGGGCGCTAGGCCTACCCACACAAGTGAGGTATCATTTTTATCGGGAGACGTGGGGGAACGCTGGGTGGAAGGAAATTTGTGGCTCCTCTCAGATTCCAGAACTTTCTGCCACAGAAATGTGAGGAACATGTGTTTTTTTAGCCACATTTTGAGGTTTGCAAAGGATTCTGGGTAACAGAACCTGGTCCCAGCCACACAAGTCACCCCATCCTGGATTCCCCTAGGTCTCTAGTTTTCAGAAATGCACAGGTTTGGTAGGTTTCCCTAGGTGGCGGCTGAGCTACAGGCCAAAATCTACAGGTAGGCACTTTGCAAAAAACACCTCTGTTTTCCTTCAAAAATTTGGTTGTGTCTACGTTGCGCTCTGGGGCGTTTCCTGTCGTGGGCGCTAGGCCCACCCACACAAGTGAGGTATCATTTTTATCGGGAGACGTGGAGGAACGCTGGGTAGAAGGAAATTTGTGGCTCCTCTCAGATTCCAGAACTTTCTGCCACAGAAATGTGAGGAACATGTGTTTTTTTAGCCAAATTTTGAGGTTTGCAAAGGATTCTGAGTAACAGAACCTGGTCCCAGCCACACAAGTCACCCCATCTTGGATTCCCCTAGGTCTCTAGTTTTCAGAAATGCACAGGTTTGGTAGGTTTCCCTAGGTGGCGGCTGAGCTACAGGCCAAAATCTACAGGTAGGCACTTTGCAAAAAACACCTCTGTTTTCCTTCAAAAATTTGGTTGTGTCCACGTTGCGCTTTGGGGCGTTTCCTGTCGTGGGCGCTAGGCCTACCCACACAAGTGAGGTATCATTTTTATCGGGAGACGTGGGGGAACGCTGGGTGGAAGGAAATTTGTGGCTCCTCTCAGATTCCAGAACTTTCTGCCACAGAAATGTGAGGAACATGTGTTTTTTTAGCCAAATATTGAGGTTTGCAAAGGATTCTGGGTAACAGAACCTGGTCCCAGCCACACAAGTCACCCCATCTTGGATTCCCCTAGGTCTCTAGTTTTCAAAAATGCACAGGTTTGGTAGGTTTCCCTAGGTGGCGGCTGAGCTACAGGCCAAAATCCACAGGTAGGCACTTTGCTAAAAACAGGTCTGTTTTCTGTGATGTGTCCACGTTGCGCTTTGGGGCGTTTCCTGTCGCGGGCGCTAGGCCTACCCACACAAGTGAGGTATAATTTTTATCGGGAGACGTGTGGGAACGCTGGGTGGAAGGAAATTTGTGGCTCCTCTCAGATTCCAGAACTTTCTGCCACAGAAATGTGAGGAACATGTGTTTTTTTAGCCAAATTTTGAGGTTTGCAAAGGATTCTGGGTAACAGAACCTGGTCCCAGCCACACAAGTCACCCCATCTTGGATTCCCCTAGGTCTCTAGTTTTCAGAAATGCACAGGTTTGGTAGGTTTCCCTAGGTGGCGGTTGAGCTACAGGCCAAAATCCACAGATAGGCACTTTGCTAAAAACAGGTCTGTTTTCTGTGATGTGTCCACGTTGCGCTTTGGGGCGTTTCCTGTCGCGGGCGCTAGGCCTACCCACACAAGTGAGGTATCATTTTTATCGGGAGACGTGTGGGAACGCTGGGTGGAAGGAAATTTGTGGCTCCTCTCAGATTCCAGAACTTTCTGCCACAGAAATGTGAGGAACATGTGTTTTTTTAGCCAAATTTTGAGGTTTGCAAAGGATTCTGGGTAACAGAACCTGGTCCCAGCCACACAAGTCACCCCATCTTGGATTCCCCTAGGTCTCTAGTTTTCAGAAATGCACAGGTTTGGTAGGTTTCCCTAGGTGGCGGTTGAGCTACAGGCCAAAATCCACAGATAGGCACTTTGCTAAAAACAGGTCTGTTTTCTGTGATGTGTCCACGTTGCGCTTTGGGGCGTTTCCTGTCGCGGGCGCTAGGCCTACCCACACAAGTGAGGTATTATTTTTATCGGGAGACGTGGGGGAACGCTGGGTGGAAGGAAATTTGTGGCTCCTCTCAGATTCCAGAACTTTCTGCCACAGAAATGTGAGGAACATGTGTTTTTTTAGCCACATTTTGAGGTTTGCAAAGGATTCTGGGTAACAGAACCTGGTCCCAGCCACACAAGTCACCCCATCCTGGATTCCCCTAGGTCTCTAGTTTTCAGAAATGCACAGGTTTGGTAGGTTTCCCTAGGTGGCGGCTGAGCTACAGGCCAAAATCTACAGGTAGGCACTTTGCAAAAAACACCTCTGTTTTCCTTCAAAAATTTGGTTGTGTCCACGTTGCGCTTTGGGGCGTTTCCTGTCGTGGGCGCTAGGCCCACCCACACAAGTGAGGTATCATTTTTATCGGGAGACGTGGAGGAACGCTGGGTAGAAGGAAATTTGTGGCTCCTCTCAGATTCCAGAACTTTCTGCCACAGAAATGTGAGGAACATGTGTTTTTTTAGCCACATTTTGAGGTTTGCAAAGGATTCTGGGTAACAGAACCTGGTCCCAGCCACACAAGTCACCCCATCTTGGATTCCCCTAGGTCTCTAGTTTTCAGAAATGCACAGGTTTGGTAGTTTTCCCTAGGTGGCGGCTGAGCTACAGGCCAAAATCTACAGGTAGGCACTTTGCAAAAACCACCTCTGTTTTCCTTAAAAAATTTGGCTGTGTCCACGTTGCGCTTTGGGGCGTTTCCTGTCACGGGCGCTAGGCCTACCCACACAAGTGAGGTATCATTTTTATCGGGAGACGTGGGGGAACGCTGGGTGGAAGGAAATTTGTGGCTCCTCTCAGATTCCAGAACTTTCTGCCACAGAAATGTGAGGAACATGTGTTTTTTTAGCCAAATTTTAGGTTTGCAAAGGATTCTGGGTAACAGAACCTGGTCCCAGCCACACAAGTCACCCCATCTTGGATTCCCCTAGGTCTCTAGTTTTCAGAAATGCACAGGTTTGGTAGGTTTCCCTAGGTGGCGGCTGAGCTACAGGCCAAAATCTACAGGTAGGCACTTTGCTAAAAACAGGTCTGTTTTCTGTGATGTGTCCACGTTGCGCTTTGGGGCGTTTCCTGTCGTGGGCGCTAGGCCTACCCACACAAGTGAGGTATCATTTTTATCGGGAGACGTGGGGGGAACGCTGGGTGGAAGGAAATTTGTGGCTCCTCTCAGATTCCAGAACTTTCTGCCACAGAAATGTGAGGAACATGTGTTTTTTTAGCCACATTTTGAGGTTTGCAAAGGATTCTGGGTAACAGAACCTGGTCCCAGCCACACAAGTCCCCCTATCTTGGATTCCCCCAGGTCTCTAGTTTTCAGAAATGCACAGGTTTGGTAGGTTTCCCTAGGTGGCGGCTGAGCTACAGGCCAAAATCTACAGGTAGGCACTTTGCAAAAAACACCTCTGTTTTCCTTCAAAAATTTGGTTGTGTCCACGTTGCGCTTTGGGGCGTTTCCTGTCGTGGGCGCTAGGCCTACCCACACAAGTGAGGTATCATTTTTATCGGGAGACATGGGGGAACGCTGGGTGGAAGGAAATTTGTAGCTCCTCTCAGATTCCAGAACTTTCTGCCACAGAAATGTGAGGAACATGTGTTTTTTTAGCCAAATTTTGAGGTTTGCAAAGGATTCTGGGTAACAGAACCTGGTCCCAGCCACACAAGTCACCCCATCTTGGATTCCCCTAGGTCTCTAGTTTTCAGAAATGCACAGGTTTGGTAGGTTTCCCTAGGTGGCGGCTGAGCTACAGGCCAAAATCCACAGATAGGCACTTTGCTAAAAACAGGTCTGTTTTCTGTGATGTGTCCACGTTGCGCTTTGGGGCGTTTCCTGTCGCGGGCGCTAGGCCTACCCACACAAGTGAGGTATCATTTTTATCGGGAGACGTGGGGGAACGCTGGGTGGAAGGAAATTTGTGGCTCCTCTCAGATTCCAGAACTTTCTGCCACAGAAATGTGAGGAACATGTGTTTTTTTAGCCACATTTTGAGGTTTGCAAAGGATTCTGGGTAACAGAACCTGGTCCCAGCCACACAAGTCACCCCATCCTGGATTCCCCTAGGTCTCTAGTTTTCAGAAATGCACAGGTTTGGTAGGTTTCCCTAGGTGGCGGCTGAGCTACAGGCCAAAATCTACAGGTAGGCACTTTGCAAAAAACACCTCTGTTTTCCTTCAAAAATTTGGTTGTGTCTACGTTGCGCTCTGGGGCGTTTCCTGTCGTGGGCGCTAGGCCCACCCACACAAGTGAGGTATCATTTTTATCGGGAGACGTGGAGGAACGCTGGGTAGAAGGAAATTTGTGGCTCCTCTCAGATTCCAGAACTTTCTGCCACAGAAATGTGAGGAACATGTGTTTTTTTAGCCAAATTTTGAGGTTTGCAAAGGATTCTGAGTAACAGAACCTGGTCCCAGCCACACAAGTCACCCCATCTTGGATTCCCCTAGGTCTCTAGTTTTCAGAAATGCACAGGTTTGGTAGGTTTCCCTAGGTGGCGGCTGAGCTACAGGCCAAAATCTACAGGTAGGCACTTTGCAAAAAACACCTCTGTTTTCCTTCAAAAATTTGGTTGTGTCCACGTTGCGCTTTGGGGCGTTTCCTGTCGTGGGCGCTAGGCCTACCCACACAAGTGAGGTATCATTTTTATCGGGAGACGTGGGGGAACGCTGGGTGGAAGGAAATTTGTGGCTCCTCTCAGATTCCAGAACTTTCTGCCACAGAAATGTGAGGAACATGTGTTTTTTTAGCCAAATATTGAGGTTTGCAAAGGATTCTGGGTAACAGAACCTGGTCCCAGCCACACAAGTCACCCCATCTTGGATTCCCCTAGGTCTCTAGTTTTCAAAAATGCACAGGTTTGGTAGGTTTCCCTAGGTGGCGGCTGAGCTACAGGCCAAAATCCACAGGTAGGCACTTTGCTAAAAACAGGTCTGTTTTCTGTGATGTGTCCACGTTGCGCTTTGGGGCGTTTCCTGTCGCGGGCGCTAGGCCTACCCACACAAGTGAGGTATAATTTTTATCGGGAGACGTGTGGGAACGCTGGGTGGAAGGAAATTTGTGGCTCCTCTCAGATTCCAGAACTTTCTGCCACAGAAATGTGAGGAACATGTGTTTTTTTAGCCAAATTTTGAGGTTTGCAAAGGATTCTGGGTAACAGAACCTGGTCCCAGCCACACAAGTCACCCCATCTTGGATTCCCCTAGGTCTCTAGTTTTCAGAAATGCACAGGTTTGGTAGGTTTCCCTAGGTGGCGGTTGAGCTACAGGCCAAAATCCACAGATAGGCACTTTGCTAAAAACAGGTCTGTTTTCTGTGATGTGTCCACGTTGCGCTTTGGGGCGTTTCCTGTTGCGGGCGCTAGGCCTACCCACACAAGTGAGGTATAATTTTTATCGGGAGACGTGTGGGAACGCTGGGTGGAAGGAAATTTGTGGCTCCTCTCAGATTCCAGAACTTTCTGCCACAGAAATGTGAGGAACATGTGTTTTTTTAGCCAAATTTTGAGGTTTGCAAAGGATTCTGGGTAACAGAACCTGGTCCCAGCCACACAAGTCACCCCATCTTGGATTCCCCTAGGTCTCTAGTTTTCAGAAATGCACAGGTTTGGTAGGTTTCCCTAGGTGGCGGTTGAGCTACAGGCCAAAATCCACAGATAGGCACTTTGCTAAAAACAGGTCTGTTTTCTGTGATGTGTCCACGTTGCGCTTTGGGGCGTTTCCTGTCGCGGGCGCTAGGCCTACCCACACAAGTGAGGTATTATTTTTATCGGGAGACGTGGGGGAACGCTGGGTGGAAGGAAATTTGTGGCTCCTCTCAGATTCCAGAACTTTCTGCCACAGAAATGTGAGGAACATGTGTTTTTTTAGCCACATTTTGAGGTTTGCAAAGGATTCTGGGTAACAGAACCTGGTCCCAGCCACACAAGTCACCCCATCCTGGATTCCCCTAGGTCTCTAGTTTTCAGAAATGCACAGGTTTGGTAGGTTTCCCTAGGTGGCGGCTGAGCTACAGGCCAAAATCTACAGGTAGGCACTTTGCAAAAAACACCTCTGTTTTCCTTCAAAAATTTGGTTGTGTCCACGTTGCGCTTTGGGGCGTTTCCTGTCGTGGGCGCTAGGCCCACCCACACAAGTGAGGTATCATTTTTATCGGGAGACGTGGAGGAACGCTGGGTAGAAGGAAATTTGTGGCTCCTCTCAGATTCCAGAACTTTCTGCCACAGAAATGTGAGGAACATGTGTTTTTTTAGCCAAATTTTGAGGTTTGCAAAGGATTCTGAGTAACAGAACCTGGTCCCAGCCACACAAGTCACCCCATCTTGGATTCCCCTAGGTCTCTAGTTTTCAGAAATGCACAGGTTTGGTAGGTTTCCCTAGGTGGCGGCTGAGCTACAGGCCAAAATCTACAGGTAGGCACTTTGCAAAAAACACCTCTGTTTTCCTTCAAAAATTTGGTTGTGTCCACGTTGCGCTTTGGGGCGTTTCCTGTCGTGGGCGCTAGGCCTACCCACACAAGTGAGGTATCATTTTTATCGGGAGACGTGGGGGAACGCTGGGTGGAAGGAAATTTGTGGCTCCTCTCAGATTCCAGAACTTTCTGCCACAGAAATGTGAGGAACATGTGTTTTTTTAGCCAAATATTGAGGTTTGCAAAGGATTCTGGGTAACAGAACCTGGTCCCAGCCACACAAGTCACCCCATCTTGGATTCCCCTAGGTCTCTAGTTTTCAAAAATGCACAGGTTTGGTAGGTTTCCCTAGGTGGCGGCTGAGCTACAGGCCAAAATCCACAGGTAGGCACTTTGCTAAAAACAGGTCTGTTTTCTGTGATGTGTCCACGTTGCGCTTTGGGGCGTTTCCTGTCGCGGGCGCTAGGCCTACCCACACAAGTGAGGTATAATTTTTATCGGGAGACGTGTGGGAACGCTGGGTGGAAGGAAATTTGTGGCTCCTCTCAGATTGCAGAACTTTCTGCCACAGAAATGTGAGGAACATGTGTTTTTTTAGCCAAATTTTGAGGTTTGCAAAGGATTCTGGGTAACAGAACCTGGTCCCAGCCACACAAGTCACCCCATCTTGGATTCCCCTAGGTCTCTAGTTTTCAGAAATGCACAGGTTTGGTAGGTTTCCCTAGGTGGCGGTTGAGCTACAGGCCAAAATCCACAGATAGGCACTTTGCTAAAAACAGGTCTGTTTTCTGTGATGTGTCCACGTTGCGCTTTGGGGCGTTTCCTGTCGCGGGCGCTAGGCCTACCCACACAAGTGAGGTATTATTTTTATCGGGAGACGTGGGGGAACGCTGGGTGGAAGGAAATTTGTGGCTCCTCTCAGATTCCAGAACTTTCTGCCACAGAAATGTGAGGAACATGTGTTTTTTTAGCCACATTTTGAGGTTTGCAAAGGATTCTGGGTAACAGAACCTGGTCCCAGCCACACAAGTCACCCCATCTTGGATTCCCCTAGGTCTCTAGTTTTCAGAAATGCACAGGTTTGGTAGGTTTCCCTAGGTGGCGGCTGAGCTACAGGCCAAAATCTACAGGTAGGCACTTTGCAAGAAACACCTCTGTTTTCCTTCAAAAATTTGGTTGTGTCCACGTTGCGCTTTGGGGCGTTTCCTGTCGTGGGCGCTAGGCCTACCCACACAAGTGAGGTATCATTTTTATCGGGAGACGTGGGGGAACGCTGGGTGGAAGGAAATTTGTAGCTCCTCTCAGATTCCAGAACTTTCTGCCACAGAAATGTGAGGAACATGTGTTTTTTTAGCCAAATTTTGAGGTTTGCAAAGGATTCTGGGTAACAGAACCTGGTCCCAGCCACACAAGTCACCCCATCTTGGATTCCCCTAGGTCTCTAGTTTTCAGAAATGCACAGGTTTGGTAGGTTTCCCTAGGTGGCGGCTGAGCTACAGGCCAAAATCCACAGATAGGCACTTTGCTAAAAACAGGTCTGTTTTCTGTGATGTGTCCACGTTGCGCTTTGGGGCGTTTCCTGTCGCGGGCGCTAGGCCTACCCACACAAGTGAGGTATCATTTTTATCGGGAGACGTGGGGGAACGCTGGGTGGAAGGAAATTTGTGGCTCCTCTCAGATTCCAGAACTTTCTGCCACAGAAATCTGAGGAACATGTGTTTTTTTAGCCACATTTTGAGGTTTGCAAAGGATTCTGGGTAACAGAACCTGGTCCCAGCCACACAAGTCACCCCATCCTGGATTCCCCTAGGTCTCTAGTTTTCAGAAATGCACAGGTTTGGTAGGTTTCCCTAGGTGGCGGCTGAGCTACAGGCCAAAATCTACAGGTAGGCACTTTGCAAAAAACACCTCTGTTTTCCTTCAAAAATGTGGTTGTGTCTACGTTGCGCTTTGGGGCGTTTCCTGTCGTGGGCGCTAGGCCCACCCACACAAGTGAGGTATCATTTTTATCGGGAGACGTGGAGGAACGCTGGGTAGAAGGAAATTTGTGGCTCCTCTCAGATTCCAGAACTTTCTGCCACAGAAATGTGAGGAACATGTGTTTTTTTAGCCAAATTTTGAGGTTTGCAAAGGATTCTGAGTAACAGAACCTGGTCCCAGCCACACAAGTCACCCCATCTTGGATTCCCCTAGGTCTCTAGTTTTCAGAAATGCACAGGTTTGGTAGGTTTCCCTAGGTGGCGGCTGAGCTACAGGCCAAAATCTACAGGTAGGCACTTTGCAAAAAACACCTCTGTTTTCCTTCAAAAATTTGGTTGTGTCCACGTTGCGCTTTGGGGCGTTTCCTGTCGTGGGCGCTAGGCCTACCCACACAAGTGAGGTATCATTTTTATCGGGAGACGTGGGGGAACGCTGGGTGGAAGGAAATTTGTGGCTCCTCTCAGATTCCAGAACTTTCTGCCACAGAAATGTGAGGAACATGTGTTTTTTTAGCCAAATTTTGAGGTTTGCACAGGATTCTGGGTAACAGAACCTGGTAACCAGCCACACACGTCACCCCATCCTGGATTCCCCTAGGTCTCTAGTTTTCAGAAATGCACAGGTTTGGTAGGTTTCCCTATGTGGCGGCTGAGCTACAGGCCAAAATCCACAGGTAGGCACTTTGCTTAAAACAGGTCTATTTTCTGTGATGTGTCCACGTTGCGCTTTGGGGCGTTTCCTGTCGCGGGCGCTAGGCCTACCCACACAAGTGAGGTATCATTTTTATCGGGAGACGTGTGGGAACGCTGGATGGAAGGAAATTTGTGGCTCCTCTCAGATTCCAGAACTTTCTGCCACAGAAATGTGAGGAACATGTGTTTTTTTTGCCAAATTTTGAGGTTTGCAAAGGATTGTGGGTAACAGAACCTGGTCACAGCCACACAAGTCACCCCATCTTGGATTCCCCTAGGTCTCTAGTTTTCAGAAATGCACAGGTTTGGTAGGTTTCCCTAGGTGGCGGCTGAGCTACAGGCCAAAATCTACAGGTAGGCACTTTGCAAAAAACACCTCTGTTTTCCTTCAAAAATTTGGTTGTGTCCGCGTTGCGCTTTGGGGCGTTTCCTGTCGTGGGCGCTAGGCCTACCCACACAAGTGAGGTATCATTTTTATCGGGAGACGTGGGGGAACGCTGGGTGGAAGGAAATTTGTGGCTCCTCTCAGATTCCAGAACTTTCTGCCACAGAAATGTGAGGAACATGTGTTTTTTTAGCCAAATATTGAGGTTTGCAAAGGATTCTGGGTAACAGAACCTGCTCCCAGCCACACAAGTCACCCCATCTTGGATTCCCCTAGGTCTCTAGTTTTCAGAAATGCACAGGTTTGGTAGGTTTCCCTAGGTGGCGGCTGAGCTACAGGCCAAAATCCACAGGTAGGCACTTTGCTAAAAACAGGTCTGTTTTCTGTGATGTGTCCACGTTGCGCTTTGGGGCGTTTCCTGTCGCGGGCGCTAGGCCTACCCACACAAGTGAGGTATAATTTTTATCGGGAGACGTGGGGGAACGCTGGGTGGAAGGAAATTTGTGGCTCCTCTCAGATTCCAGAACTTTCTGCCACAGAAATGTGAGGAACATGTGTTTTTTTAGCCACATTTTGAGGTTTGCAAAGGATTCTGGGTAACAGAACCTGGTCCCAGCCACACAAGTCACCCCATCTTGGATTCCCCTAGGTCTCTAGTTTTCAGAAATGCACAGGTTTGGTAGTTTTCCCTAGGTGGCGGCTGAGCTACAGGCCAAAATCTACAGGTAGGCACTTTGCAAAAACCACCTCTGTTTTCCTTAAAAAATTTGGCTGTGTCCACGTTGCGCTTTGGGGCGTTTCCTGTCACGGGCGCTAGGCCTACCCACACAAGTGAGGTATCATTTTTATCGGGAGACGTGGGGGAACGCTGGGTGGAAGGAAATTTGTGGCTCCTCTCAGATTCCAGAACTTTCTGCCACAGAAATGTGAGGAACATGTGTTTTTTTAGCCAAATTTTGAGGTTTGCAAAGGATTCTGGGTAACAGAACCTGGTCCCAGCCACACAAGTCACCCCATCTTGGATTCCCCTAGGTCTCTAGTTTTCAGAAATGCACAGGTTTGGTAGGTTTCCCTAGGTGGCGGCTGAGCTACAGGCCAAAATCTACAGGTAGGCACTTTGCTAAAAACAGGTCTGTTTTCTGTGATGTGTCCACGTTGCGCTTTGGGGCGTTTCCTGTCGTGGGCGCTAGGCCTACCCACACAAGTGAGGTATCATTTTTATCGGGAGACGTGGGGGAACGCTGGGTGGAAGGAAATTTGTGGCTCCTCTCAGATTCCAGAACTTTCTGCCACAGAAATGTGAGGAACATGTGTTTTTTTAGCCACATTTTGAGGTTTGCAAAGGATTCTGGGTAACAGAACCTGGTCCCAGCCACACAAGTCCCCCTATCTTGGATTCCCCCAGGTCTCTAGTTTTCAGAAATGCACAGGTTTGGTAGGTTTCCCTAGGTGGCGGCTGAGCTACAGGCCAAGATCTACAGGTAGGCACTTTGCAAAAAACACCTCTGTTTTCCTTCAAAAATTTGGTTGTGTCCACGTTGCGCTTTGGGGCGTTTCCTGTCGTGGGCGCTAGGCCTACCCACACAAGTGAGGTATCATTTTTATCGGGAGACGTGGGGGAACGCTGGGTGGAAGGAAATTTGTGGCTCCTCTCAGATTCCAGAACTTTCTGCCACAGAAATGTGAGGAACATGTGTTTTTTTAGCCACATTTTGAGGTTTGCAAAGGATTCTGGGTAACAGAACCTGGTCCCAGCCACACAAGTCACCCCATCCTGGATTCCCCTAGGTCTCTAGTTTTCAGAAATGCACAGGATTGGTAGGTTTCCCTAGGTGGCGGCTGAGCTACAGGCCAAAATCTACAGGTAGGCACTTTGCAAAAAACACCTCTGTTTTCCTTCAAAAATTTGGTTGTGTCCACGTTGCGCTTTGGGGCGTTTCCTGTCGTGGGCGCTAGGCCCACCCACACAAGTGAGGTATCATTTTTATCGGGAGACGTGGAGGAACGCTGGGTAGAAGGAAATTTGTGGCTCCTCTCAGATTCCAGAACTTTCTGCCACAGAAATGTGAGGAACATGTGTTTTTTTAGCCAAATTTTGAGGTTTGCAAAGGATTCTGAGTAACAGAACCTGGTCCCAGCCACACAAGTCACCCCATCTTGGATTCCCCTAGGTCTCTAGTTTTCAGAAATGCACAGGTTTGGTAGGTTTCCCTAGGTGGCGGCTGAGCTACAGGCCAAAATCTACAGGTAGGCACTTTGCAAAAAACACCTCTGTTTTCCTTCAAAAATTTGGTTGTGTCCACGTTGCGCTTTGGGGCGTTTCCTGTCGTGGGCGCTAGGCCTACCCACACAAGTGAGGTATCATTTTTATCGGGAGACATGGGGGAACGCTGGGTGGAAGGAAATTTGTAGCTCCTCTCAGATTCCAGAACTTTCTGCCACAGAAATGTGAGGAACATGTGTTTTTTTAGCCAAATTTTGAGGTTTGCAAAGGATTCTGGGTAACAGAACCTGGTCCCAGCCACACAAGTCACCCCATCTTGGATTCCCCTAGGTCTCTAGTTTTCAGAAATGCACAGGTTTGGTAGGTTTCCCTAGGTGGCGGCTGAGCTACAGGCCAAAATCCACAGATAGGCACTTTGCTAAAAACAGGTCTGTTTTCTGTGATGTGTCCACGTTGCGCTTTGGGGCGTTTCCTGTCGCGGGCGCTAGGCCTACCCACACAAGTGAGGTATCATTTTTATCGGGAGACGTGGGGGAACGCTGGGTGGAAGGAAATTTGTGGCTCCTCTCAGATTCCAGAACTTTCTGCCACAGAAATGTGAGGAACATGTGTTTTTTTAGCCACATTTTGAGGTTTGCAAAGGATTCTGGGTAACAGAACCTGGTCCCAGCCACACAAGTCACCCCATCCTGGATTCCCCTAGGTCTCTAGTTTTCAGAAATGCACAGGTTTGGTAGGTTTCCCTAGGTGGCGGCTGAGCTACAGGCCAAAATCTACAGGTAGGCACTTTGCAAAAAACACCTCTGTTTTCCTTCAAAAATTTGGTTGTGTCTACGTTGCGCTCTGGGGCGTTTCCTGTCGTGGGCGCTAGGCCCACCCACACAAGTGAGGTATCATTTTTATCGGGAGACGTGGAGGAACGCTGGGTAGAAGGAAATTTGTGGCTCCTCTCAGATTCCAGAACTTTCTGCCACAGAAATGTGAGGAACATGTGTTTTTTTAGCCAAATTTTGAGGTTTGCAAAGGATTCTGAGTAACAGAACCTGGTCCCAGCCACACAAGTCACCCCATCTTGGATTCCCCTAGGTCTCTAGTTTTCAGAAATGCACAGGTTTGGTAGGTTTCCCTAGGTGGCGGCTGAGCTACAGGCCAAAATCTACAGGTAGGCACTTTGCAAAAAACACCTCTGTTTTCCTTCAAAAATTTGGTTGTGTCCACGTTGCGCTTTGGGGCGTTTCCTGTCGTGGGCGCTAGGCCTACCCACACAAGTGAGGTATCATTTTTATCGGGAGACGTGGGGGAACGCTGGGTGGAAGGAAATTTGTGGCTCCTCTCAGATTCCAGAACTTTCTGCCACAGAAATGTGAGGAACATGTGTTTTTTTAGCCAAATATTGAGGTTTGCAAAGGATTCTGGGTAACAGAACCTGGTCCCAGCCACACAAGTCACCCCATCTTGGATTCCCCTAGGTCTCTAGTTTTCAAAAATGCACAGGTTTGGTAGGTTTCCCTAGGTGGCGGCTGAGCTACAGGCCAAAATCCACAGGTAGGCACTTTGCTAAAAACAGGTCTGTTTTCTGTGATGTGTCCACGTTGCGCTTTGGGGCGTTTCCTGTCGCGGGCGCTAGGCCTACCCACACAAGTGAGGTATAATTTTTATCGGGAGACGTGTGGGAACGCTGGGTGGAAGGAAATTTGTGGCTCCTCTCAGATTCCAGAACTTTCTGCCACAGAAATGTGAGGAACATGTGTTTTTTTAGCCAAATTTTGAGGTTTGCAAAGGATTCTGGGTAACAGAACCTGGTCCCAGCCACACAAGTCACCCCATCTTGGATTCCCCTAGGTCTCTAGTTTTCAGAAATGCACAGGTTTGGTAGGTTTCCCTAGGTGGCGGTTGAGCTACAGGCCAAAATCCACAGATAGGCACTTTGCTAAAAACAGGTCTGTTTTCTGTGATGTGTCCACGTTGCGCTTTGGGGCGTTTCCTGTCGCGGGCGCTAGGCCTACCCACACAAGTGAGGTATTATTTTTATCGGGAGACGTGGGGGAACGCTGGGTGGAAGGAAATTTGTGGCTCCTCTCAGATTCCAGAACTTTCTGCCACAGAAATGTGAGGAACATGTGTTTTTTTAGCCACATTTTGAGGTTTGCAAAGGATTCTGGGTAACAGAACCTGGTCCCAGCCACACAAGTCACCCCATCCTGGATTCCCCTAGGTCTCTAGTTTTCAGAAATGCACAGGTTTGGTAGGTTTCCCTAGGTGGCGGCTGAGCTACAGGCCAAAATCTACAGGTAGGCACTTTGCAAAAAACACCTCTGTTTTCCTTCAAAAATTTGGTTGTGTCCACGTTGCGCTTTGGGGCGTTTCCTGTCGTGGGCGCTAGGCCCACCCACACAAGTGAGGTATCATTTTTATCGGGAGACGTGGAGGAACGCTGGGTAGAAGGAAATTTGTGGCTCCTCTCAGATTCCAGAACTTTCTGCCACAGAAATGTGAGGAACATGTGTTTTTTTAGCCAAATTTTGAGGTTTGCTAAGGATTCTGAGTAACAGAACCTGGTCCCAGCCACACAAGTCACCCCATCTTGGATTCCCCTAGGTCTCTAGTTTTCAGAAATGCACAGGTTTGGTAGGTTTCCCTAGGTGGCGGCTGAGCTACAGGCCAAAATCTACAGGTAGGCACGTTGCAAGAAACACCTCTGTTTTCCTTCAAAAATTTGGTTGTGTCCACGTTGCGCTTTGGGGCGTTTCCTGTCGTGGGCGCTAGGCCTACCCACACAAGTGAGGTATCATTTTTATCGGGAGACGTGGGGGAACGCTGGGTGGAAGGAAATTTGTAGCTCCTCTCAGATTCCAGAACTTTCTGCCACAGAAATGTGAGGAACATGTGTTTTTTTAGCCAAATTTTGAGGTTTGCAAAGGATTCTGGGTAACAGAACCTGGTCCCAGCCACACAAGTCACCCCATCTTGGATTCCCCTAGGTCTCTAGTTTTCAGAAATGCACAGGTTTGGTAGGTTTCCCTCGGTGGCGGCTGACCTACAGCCCAAAATCCACAGATAGGCACTTTGCTAAAAACAGGTCTGTTTTCTGTGATGTGTCCACGTTGCGCTTTGGGGCGTTTCCTGTGCGGGCGCTAGGCCTACCCACACAAGTGAGGTATCATTTTTATCGGGAGACGTGGGGGAACGCTGGGTGGAAGGAAATTTGTGGCTCCTCTCAGATTCCAGAACTTTCTGCCACAGAAATCTGAGGAACATGTGTTTTTTTAGCCACATTTTGAGGTTTGCAAAGGATTCTGGGTAACAGAACCTGGTCCCAGCCACACAAGTCACCCCATCCTGGATTCCCCTAGGTCTCTAGTTTTCAGAAATGCACAGGTTTGGTAGGTTTCCCTAGGTGGCGGCTGAGCTACAGGCCAAAATCTACAGGTAGGCACTTTGCAAAAAACACCTCTGTTTTCCTTCAAAAATTTGGTTGTGTCTACGTTGCGCTTTGGGGCGTTTCCTGTCGTGGGCGCTAGGCCCACCCACACAAGTGAGGTATCATTTTTATCGGGAGACGTGGAGGAACGCTGGGTAGAAGGAAATTTGTGGCTCCTCTCAGATTCCAGAACTTTCTGCCACAGAAATGTGAGGAACATGTGTTTTTTTAGCCAAATTTTGAGGTTTGCAAAGGATTCTGAGTAACAGAACCTGGTCCCAGCCACACAAGTCACCCCATCTTGGATTCCCCTAGGTCTCTAGTTTTCAGAAATGCACAGGTTTGGTAGGTTTCCCTAGGTGGCGGCTGAGCTACAGGCCAAAATCTACAGGTAGGCACTTTGCAAAAAACACCTCTGTTTTCCTTCAAAAATTTGGTTGTGTCCACGTTGCGCTTTGGGGCGTTTCCTGTCGTGGGCGCTAGGCCTACCCACACAAGTGAGGTATCATTTTTATCGGGAGACGTGGGGGAACGCTGGGTGGAAGGAAATTTGTGGCTCCTCTCAGATTCCAGAACTTTCTGCCACAGAAATGTGAGGAACATGTGTTTTTTTAGCCAAATTTTGAGGTTTGCACAGGATTCTGGGTAACAGAACCTGGTAACCAGCCACACACGTCACCCCATCCTGGATTCCCCTAGGTCTCTAGTTTTCAGAAATACACAGGTTTGGTAGGTTTCCCTATGTGGCGGCTGAGCTACAGGCCAAAATCCACAGGTAGGCACTTTGCTTAAAACAGGTCTATTTTCTGTGATGTGTCCACGTTGCGCTTTGGGGCGTTTCCTGTCGCGGGCGCTAGGCCTACCCACACAAGTGAGGTATCATTTTTATCGGGAGACGTGTGGGAACGCTGGATGGAAGGAAATTTGTGGCTCCTCTCAGATTCCAGAACTTTCTGCCACAGAAATGTGAGGAACATGTGTTTTTTTTGCCAAATTTTGAGGTTTGCAAAGGATTGTGGGTAACAGAACCTGGTCCCAGCCACACAAGTCACCCCATCTTGGATTCCCCTAGGTCTCTAGTTTTCAGAAATGCACAGGTTTGGTAGGTTTCCCTAGGTGGCGGCTGAGCTACAGGCCAAAATCTACAGGTAGGCACTTTGCAAAAAACACCTCTGTTTTCCTTCAAAAATTTGGTTGTGTCCGCGTTGCGCTTTGGGGCGTTTCCTGTCGTGGGCGCTAGGCCTACCCACACAAGTGAGGTATCATTTTTATCGGGAGACGTGGGGGAACGCTGGGTGGAAGGAAATTTGTGGCTCCTCTCAGATTCCAGAACTTTCTGCCACAGAAATGTGAGGAACATGTGTTTTTTTAGCCAAATATTGAGGTTTGCAAAGGATTCTGGGTAACAGAACCTGCTCCCAGCCACACAAGTCACCCCATCTTGGATTCCCCTAGGTCTCTAGTTTTCAGAAATGCACAGGTTTGGTAGGTTTCCCTAGGTGGCGGCTGAGCTACAGGCCAAAATCCACAGGTAGGCACTTTGCTAAAAACAGGTCTGTTTTCTGTGATGTGTCCACGTTGCGCTTTGGGGCGTTTCCTGTCGCGGGCGCTAGGCCTACCCACACAAGTGAGGTATAATTTTTATCGGGAGACGTGGGGGAACGCTGGGTGGAAGGAAATTTGTGGCTCCTCTCAGATTCCAGAACTTTCTGCCACAGAAATGTGAGGAACATGTGTTTTTTTAGCCACATTTTGAGGTTTGCAAAGGATTCTGGGTAACAGAACCTGGTCCCAGCCACACAAGTCACCCCATCTTGGATTCCCCTAGGTCTCTAGTTTTCAGAAATGCACAGGTTTGGTAGTTTTTCCTAGGTGGCGGCTGAGCTACAGGCCAAAATCTACAGGTAGGCACTTTGCAAAAACCACCTCTGTTTTCCTTAAAAAATTTGGCTGTGTCCACGTTGCGCTTTGGGGCGTTTCCTGTCACGGGCGCTAGGCCTACCCACACAAGTGAGGTATCATTTTTATCGGGAGACGTGGGGGAACGCTGGGTGGAAGGAAATTTGTGGCTCCTCTCAGATTCCAGAACTTTCTGCCACAGAAATGTGAGGAACATGTGTTTTTTTAGCCAAATTTTGAGGTTTGCAAAGGATTCTGGGTAACAGAACCTGGTCCCAGCCACACAAGTCCCCCTATCTTGGATTCCCCCAGGTCTCTAGTTTTCAGAAATGCACAGGTTTGGTAGGTTTCCCTAGGTGGCGGCTGAGCTACAGGCCAAGATCTACAGGTAGGCACTTTGCAAAAAACACCTCTGTTTTCCTTCAAAAATTTGGTTGTGTCCACGTTGCGCTTTGGGGCGTTTCCTGTCGTGGGCGCTAGGCCTACCCACACAAGTGAGGTATCATTTTTATCGGGAGACATGGGGGAACGCTGGGTGGAAGGAAATTTGTGGCTCCTCTCAGATTCCAGAACTTTCTGCCACAGAAATGTGAGGAACATGTGTTTTTTTAGCCACATTTTGAGGTTTGCAAAGGATTCTGGGTAACAGAACCTGGTCCCAGCCACACAAGTCACCCCATCCTGGATTCCCCTAGGTCTCTAGTTTTCAGAAATGCACAGGATTGGTAGGTTTCCCTAGGTGGCGGCTGAGCTACAGGCCAAAATCTACAGGTAGGCACTTTGCAAAAAACACCTCTGTTTTCCTTCAAAAATTTGGTTGTGTCCACGTTGCGCTTTGGGGCGTTTCCTGTCGTGGGCGCTAGGCCCACCCACACAAGTGAGGTATCATTTTTATCGGGAGACGTGGAGGAACGCTGGGTAGAAGGAAATTTGTGGCTCCTCTCAGATTCCAGAACTTTCTGCCACAGAAATGTGAGGAACATGTGTTTTTTTAGCCAAATTTTGAGGTTTGCAAAGGATTCTGAGTAACAGAACCTGGTCCCAGCCACACAAGTCACCCCATCTTGGATTCCCCTAGGTCTCTAGTTTTCAGAAATGCACAGGTTTGGTAGGTTTCCCTAGGTGGCGGCTGAGCTACAGGCCAAAATCTACAGGTAGGCACTTTGCAAAAAACACCTCTGTTTTCCTTCAAAAATTTGGTTGTGTCCACGTTGCGCTTTGGGGCGTTTCCTGTCGTGGGCGCTAGGCCTACCCACACAAGTGAGGTATCATTTTTATCGGGAGACATGGGGGAACGCTGGGTGGAAGGAAATTTGTAGCTCCTCTCAGATTCCAGAACTTTCTGCCACAGAAATGTGAGGAACATGTGTTTTTTTAGCCAAATTTTGAGGTTTGCAAAGGATTCTGGGTAACAGAACCTGGTCCCAGCCACACAAGTCACCCCATCTTGGATTCCCCTAGGTCTCTAGTTTTCAGAAATGCACAGGTTTGGTAGGTTTCCCTAGGTGGCGGCTGAGCTACAGGCCAAAATCCACAGATAGGCACTTTGCTAAAAACAGGTCTGTTTTCTGTGATGTGTCCACGTTGCGCTTTGGGGCGTTTCCTGTCGCGGGCGCTAGGCCTACCCACACAAGTGAGGTATCATTTTTATCGGGAGACGTGGGGGAACGCTGGGTGGAAGGAAATTTGTGGCTCCTCTCAGATTCCAGAACTTTCTGCCACAGAAATGTGAGGAACATGTGTTTTTTTAGCCACATTTTGAGGTTTGCAAAGGATTCTGGGTAACAGAACCTGGTCCCAGCCACACAAGTCACCCCATCCTGGATTCCCCTAGGTCTCTAGTTTTCAGAAATGCACAGGTTTGGTAGGTTTCCCTAGGTGGCGGCTGAGCTACAGGCCAAAATCTACAGGTAGGCACTTTGCAAAAAACACCTCTGTTTTCCTTAAAAAATTTGGTTGTGTCTACGTTGCGCTCTGGGGCGTTTCCTGTCGTGGGCGCTAGGCCCACCCACACAAGTGAGGTATCATTTTTATCGGGAGACGTGGAGGAACGCTGGGTAGAAGGAAATTTGTGGCTCCTCTCAGATTCCAGAACTTTCTGCCACAGAAATGTGAGGAACATGTGTTTTTTTAGCCAAATTTTGAGGTTTGCAAAGGATTCTGAGTAACAGAACCTGGTCCCAGCCACACAAGTCACCCCATCTTGGATTCCCCTAGGTCTCTAGTTTTCAGAAATGCACAGGTTTGGTAGGTTTCCCTAGGTGGCGGCTGAGCTACAGGCCAAAATCTACAGGTAGGCACTTTGCAAAAAACACCTCTGTTTTCCTTCAAAAATTTGGTTGTGTCCACGTTGCGCTTTGGGGCGTTTCCTGTCGTGGGCGCTAGGCCTACCCACACAAGTGAGGTATCATTTTTATCGGGAGACGTGGGGGAACGCTGGGTGGAAGGAAATTTGTGGCTCCTCTCAGATTCCAGAACTTTCTGCCACAGAATTGTGAGGAACATGTGTTTTTTTAGCCAAATTTTGAGGTTTGCACAGGATTCTGGGTAACAGAACCTGGTAACCAGCCACACACGTCACCCCATCCTGGATTCCCCTAGGTCTCTAGTTTTCAGAAATACACAGGTTTGGTAGGTTTCCCTATGTGGCGGCTGAGCTACAGGCCAAAATCCACAGGTAGGCACTTTGCTTAAAACAGGTCTATTTTCTGTGATGTGTCCACGTTGCGCTTTGGGGCGTTTCCTGTCGCGGGCGCTAGGCCTACCCACACAAGTGAGGTATCATTTTTATCGGGAGACGTGGGGGAACGCTGGATGGAAGGAAATTTGTGGCTCCTCTCAGATTCCAGAACTTTCTGCCACAGAAATGTGAGGAACATGTGTTTTTTTTGCCAAATTTTGAGGTTTGCAAAGGATTGTGGGTAACAGAACCTGGTCCCAGCCACACAAGTCACCCCATCTTGGATTCCCCCAGGTCTCTAGTTTTCAGAAATGTACAGGTTTGGTAGGTTTCCCTCGGTGGCGGCTGAGCTACAGGCCAAAATCTACAGGTAGGCACTTTGCAAAAAACACCTCTGTTTTCCTTCAAAAATTTGGTTGTGTCCACGTTGCGCTTTGGGGCGTTTCCTGTCGTGGGCGCTAGGCCTACCCACACAAGTGAGGTATCATTTTTATCGGGAGACGTGGGGGAACGCTGGGTGGAAGGAAATTTGTGGCTCCTCTCAGATTCCAGAACTTTCTGCCACAGAAATGTGAGGAACATGTGTTTTTTTAGCCAAATATTGAGGTTTGCAAAGGAGTCTGGGTAACAGAACCTGGTCCCAGCCACACAAGTCACCCCATCTTGGATTCCCCTAGGTCTCTAGTTTTCAGAAATGCACAGGTTTGGTAGGTTTCCCTAGGTGGCGGCTGAGCTACAGGCCAAAATCCACAGGTAGGCACTTTGCTAAAAACAGGTCTGTTTTCTGTGATGTGTCCACGTTGCGCTTTGGGGCGTTTCCTGTCGCGGGCGCTAGGCCTACGCACACAAGTGAGGTATCATTTTTATCGGGAGACGTGGGGGAACACTGGGTGGAAGGAAATTTGTGGCTCCTCTCAGATTCCAGAACTTTCTGCCACAGAAATGTGAGGAACATGTGTTTTTTTAGCCACATTTTGAGGTTTGCAAAGGATTCTGGGTAACAGAACCTGGTCCCAGCCACACAAGTCACCCCATCTTGGATTCCCCCAGGTCTCTAGTTTTCAGAAATGCACAGGTTTGGTAGGTTTCCCTAGGTGGCGGCTGAGCTACAGGCCAAAATCTACAGGTAGGCACTTTGCAAAAAACACCTCTGTTTTCCTTCAAAAATTTGGTTGTGTCCACGTTGCGCTTTGGGGCGTTTCCTGTCGTGGGCGCTAGGCCTACCCACACAAGTGAGGTATCATTTTTATCGGGAGACGTGGGGGAACGCTGGGTGGAAGGAAATTTGTGGCTCCTCTCAGATTCCAGAACTTTCTGCCACAGAAATGTGAGGAACATGTGTTTTTTTAGCCAAATTTTGAGGTTTGCAAAGGATTCTGGGTAACAGAACCTGGTCCCAGCCACACAAGTCACCCCATCTTGGATTCCCCTAGGTCTCTAGTTTTCAGAAATGCACAGGTTTGGTAGGTTTCCCTAGGTGGCGGCTGAGCTACAGGCCAAAATCCACAGATAGGCACTTTGCTAAAAACAGGTCTGTTTTCTGTGATGTGTCCACGTTGCGCTTTGGGGCGTTTCCTGTCGCGGGCGCTAGGCCTACCCACACAAGTGAGGTATCATTTTTATCGGGAGACGTGGGGGAATGCTGGGTGGAAGGAAATTTGTGGCTCCTCTCAGATTCCAGAACTTTCTGCCACAGAAATGTGAGGAACATGTGTTTTTTTAGCCACATTTTGAGGTTTGCAAAGGATTCTGGGTAACAGAACCTGGTCCCAGCCACACAAGTCACCCCATCCTGGATTCCCCTAGGTCTCTAGTTTTCAGAAATGCACAGGTTTGGTAGGTTTCCCTAGGTGGCGGCTGAGCTACAGGCCAAAATCTACAGGTAGGCACTTTGCAAAAAACACCTCTGTTTTCCTTCAAAAATTTGGTTGTGTCCACGTTGCGCTTTGGGGCGTTTCCTGTCGTGGGCGCTAGGCCCACCCACACAAGTGAGGTATCATTTTTATCGGGAGACGTGGAGGAACGCTGGGTAGAAGGAAATTTGTGGCTCCTCTCAGATTCCAGAACTTTCTGCCACAGAAATGTGAGGAACATGTGTTTTTTTAGCCAAATTTTGAGGTTTGCTAAGGATTCTGAGTAACAGAACCTGGTCCCAGCCACACAAGTCACCCCATCTTGGATTCCCCTAGGTCTCTAGTTTTCAGAAATGCACAGGTTTGGTAGGTTTCCCTAGGTGGCGGCTGAGCTACAGGCCAAAATCTACAGGTAGGCACTTTGCAAGAAACACCTCTGTTTTCCTTCAAAAATTTGGTTGTGTCCACGTTGCACTTTGGGGCGTTTCCTGTCGTGGGCGCTAGGCCTACCCACACAAGTGAGGTATCATTTTTATCGGGAGACGTGGGGGAACGCTGGGTGGAAGGAAATTTGTAGCTCCTCTCAGATTCCAGAACTTTCTGCCACAGAAATGTGAGGAACATGTGTTTTTTTAGCCAAATTTTGAGGTTTGCAAAGGATTCTGGGTAACAGAACCTGGTCCCAGCCACACAAGTCACCCCATCTTGGATTCCCCTAGGTCTCTAATTTTCAGAAATGCACAGGTTTGGTAGGTTTCCCTAGGTGGCGGCTGAGCTACAGGCCAAAATCCACAGATAGGCACTTTGCTAAAAACAGGTCTGTTTTCTGTGATGTGTCCACGTTGCGCTTTGGGGCGTTTCCTGTCGCGGGCGCTAGGCCTACCCACACAAGTGAGGTATCATTTTTATCGGGAGACGTGGGGGAACGCTGGGTGGAAGGAAATTTGTGGCTCCTCTCAGATTCCAGAACTTTCTGCCACAGAAATGTGAGGAACATGTGTTTTTTTAGCCACATTTTGAGGTTTGCAAAGGATTCTGGGTAACAGAACCTGGTCCCAGCCACACAAGTCACCCCATCCTGGATTCCCCTAGGTCTCTAGTTTTCAGAAATGCACAGGTTTGGTAGGTTTCCCTAGGTGGCGGCTGAGCTACAGGCCAAAATCTACAGGTAGGCACTTTGCAAAAAACACCTCTGTTTTCCTTCAAAAATTTGGTTGTGTCTACGTTGCGCTTTGGGGCGTTTCCTGTCGTGGGCGCTAGGCCCACCCACACAAGTGAGGTATCATTTTTATCGGGAGACGTGGAGGAACGCTGGGTAGAAGGAAATTTGTGGCTCCTCTCAGATTCCAGAACTTTCTGCCACAGAAATGTGAGGAACATGTGTTTTTTTAGCCAAATTTTGAGGTTTGCAAAGGATTCTGAGTAACAGAACCTGGTCCCAGCCACACAAGTCACCCCATCTTGGATTCCCCTAGGTCTCTAGTTTTCAGAAATGCCCAGGTTTGGTAGGTTTCCCTAGGTGGCGGCTGAGCTACAGGCCAAAATCTACAGGTAGGCACTTTGCAAAAAACACCTCTGTTTTCCTTCAAAAATTTGGTTGTGTCCACGTTGCGCTTTGGGGCGTTTCCTGTCGTGGGCGCTAGGCCTACCCACACAAGTGAGGTATCATTTTTATCGGGAGACGTGGGGGAACGCTGGGTGGAAGGAAATTTGTGGCTCCTCTCAGATTCCAGAACTTTCTGCCACAGAAATGTGAGGATCATGTGTTTTTTTAGCCAAATTTTGAGGTTTGCACAGGATTCTGGGTAACAGAACCTGGTAACCAGCCACACACGTCACCCCATCCTGGATTCCCCTAGGTCTCTAGTTTTCAGAAATACACAGGTTTGGTAGGTTTCCCTATGTGGCGGCTGAGCTACAGGCCAAAATCCACAGGTAGGCACTTTGCTTAAAACAGGTCTATTTTCTGTGATGTGTCCACGTTGCGCTTTGGGGCGTTTCCTGTCGCGGGTGCTAGGCCTACCCACACAAGTGAGGTATCATTTTTATCGGGAGACGTGTGGGAACGCTGGATGGAAGGAAATTTGTGGCTCCTCTCAGATTCCAGAACTTTCTGCCACAGAAATGTGAGGAACATGTGTTTTTTTTGCCAAATTTTGAGGTTTGCAAAGGATTGTGGGTAACAGAACCTGGTCCCAGCCACACAAGTCACCCCATCTTGGATTCCCCTAGGTCTCTAGTTTTCAGAAATGTACAGGTTTGGTAGGTTTCCCTAGGTGGCGGCTGAGCTACAGGCCAAAATCTACAGGTAGGCACTTTGCAAAAAACACCTCTGTTTTCCTTCAAAAATTTGGTTGTGTCCACGTTGCGCTTTGGGGCGTTTCCTGTCGTGGGCGCTAGGCCTACCCACACAAGTGAGGTATCATTTTTATCGGGAGACGTGGGGGAACGCTGGGTGGAAGGAAATTTGTGGCTCCTCTCAGATTCCAGAACTTTCTGCCACAGAAATGTGAGGAACATGTGTTTTTTTAGCCAAATATTGAGGTTTGCAAAGGATTCTGGGTAACAGAACCTGCTCCCAGCCACACAAGTCACCCCATCTTGGATTCCCCTAGGTCTCTAGTTTTCAGAAATGCACAGGTTTGGTAGGTTTCCCTAGGTGGCGGCTGAGCTACAGGCCAAAATCCACAGGTAGGCACTTTGCTAAAAACAGGTCTGTTTTCTGTGATGTGTCCACGTTGCGCTTTGGGGCGTTTCCTGTCGCGGGCGCTAGGCCTACCCACACAAGTGAGGTATAATTTTTATCGGGAGACGTGGGGGAACGCTGGGTGGAAGGAAATTTGTGGCTCCTCTCAGATTCCAGAACTTTCTGCCACAGAAATGTGAGGAACATGTGTTTTTTTAGCCACATTTTGAGGTTTGCAAAGGATTCTGGGTAACAGAACCTGGTCCCAGCCACACAAGTCACCCCATCTTGGATTCCCCTAGGTCTCTAGTTTTCAGAAATGCACAGGTTTGGTAGTTTTCCCTAGGTGGCGGCTGAGCTACAGGCCAAAATCTACAGGTAGGCACTTTGCAAAAACCACCTCTGTTTTCCTTCAAAAATTTGGCTGTGTCCACGTTGCGCTTTGGGGCGTTTCCTGTCACGGGCGCTAGGCCTACCCACACAAGTGAGGTATCATTTTTATCGGGAGACGTGGGGGAACGCTGGGTGGAAGGAAATTTGTGGCTCCTCTCAGATTCCAGAACTTTCTGCCACAGAAAAGTGAGGAACATGTGTTTTTTTAGCCAAATTTTGAGGTTTGCAAAGGATTCTGGGTAACAGAACCTGGTCCCAGCCACACAAGTCACCCCATCTTGGATTCCCCTAGGTCTCTAGTTTTCAGAAGTGCACAGGTTTGGTAGGTTTCCCTAGGTGGCGGCTGAGCTACAGGCCAAAATCTACAGGTAGGCACTTTGCTAAAAACAGGTCTGTTTTCTGTGATGTGTCCACGTTGCGCTTTGGGGCGTTTCCTGTCGCGGGCGCTAGGCCTACCCACACAAGTGAGGTATCATTTTTATCGGGAGACGTGGGGGAACGCTGGGTGGAAGGAAATTTGTGGCTCCTCTCAGATTCCAGAACTTTCTGTCACAGAAATGTGAGGAACATGTGTTTTTTTAGCCACATTTTGAGGTTTGCAAAGGATTCTGGGTAACAGAACCTGGTCCCAGCCACACAAGTCCCCCTATCTTGGATTCCCCCAGGTCTCTAGTTTTCAGAAATGCACAGGTTTGGTAGGTTTCCCTAGGTGGCGGCTGAGCTACAGGCCAAGATCTACAGGTAGGCACTTTGCAAAAAACACCTCTGTTTTCCTTCAAAAATTTGGTTGTGTCCACGTTGCGCTTTGGGGCGTTTCCTGTCGTGGGCGCTAGGCCTACCCACACAAGTGAGGTATCATTTTTATCGGGAGACATGGGGGAACGCTGGGTGGAAGGAAATTTGTGGCTCCTCTCAGATTCCAGAACTTTCTGCCACAGAAATGTGAGGAACATGTGTTTTTTTAGCCACATTTTGAGGTTTGCAAAGGATTCTGGGTAACAGAACCTGGTCCCAGCCACACAAGTCACCCCATCCTGGATTCCCCTAGGTCTCTAGTTTTCAGAAATGCACAGGATTGGTAGGTTTCCCTAGGTGGCGGCTGAGCTACAGGCCAAAATCTACAGGTAGGCACTTTGCAAAAAACACCTCTGTTTTCCTTCAAAAATTTGGTTGTGTCCACGTTGCGCTTTGGGGCGTTTCCTGTCGTGGGCGCTAGGCCCACCCACACAAGTGAGGTATCATTTTTATCGGGAGACGTGGAGGAACGCTGGGTAGAAGGAAATTTGTGGCTCCTCTCAGATTCCAGAACTTTCTGCCACAGAAATGTGAGGAACATGTGTTTTTTTAGCCAAATTTTGAGGTTTGCAAAGGATTCTGAGTAACAGAACCTGGTCCCAGCCACACAAGTCACCCCATCTTGGATTCCCCTAGGTCTCTAGTTTTCAGAAATGCACAGGTTTGGTAGGTTTCCCTAGGTGGCGGCTGAGCTACAGGCCAAAATCTACAGGTAGGCACTTTGCAAAAAACACCTCTGTTTTCCTTCAAAAATTTGGTTGTGTCCACGTTGAGCTTTGGGGCGTTTCCTGTCGTGGGCGCTAGGCCTACCCACACAAGTGAGGTATCATTTTTATCGGGAGACGTGGGGGAACGCTGGGTGGAAGGAAATTTGTAGCTCCTCTCAGATTCCAGAACTTTCTGCCACAGAAATGTGAGGAACATGTGTTTTTTTAGCCAAATTTTGAGGTTTGCAAAGGATTCTGGGTAACAGAACCTGGTCCCAGCCACACAAGTCACCCCATCTTGGATTCCCCTAGGTCTCTAGTTTTCAGAAATGCACAGGTTTGGTAGGTTTCCCTAGGTGGCGGCTGAGCTACAGGCCAAAATCCACAGATAGGCACTTTGCTAAAAACAGGTCTGTTTTCTGTGATGTGTCCACGTTGCGCTTTGGGGCGTTTCCTGTCGCGGGCGCTAGGCCTACCCACACAAGTGAGGTATAATTTTTATCGGGAGACGTGGGGGAACGCTGGGTGGAAGGAAATTTGTGGCTCCTCTCAGATTCCAGAACTTTCTGCCACAGAAATGTGAGGAACATGTGTTTTTTTTGCCAAATTTTGAGGTTTGCAAAGGATTGTGGGTAACAGAACCTGGTCCCAGCCACACAAGTCACCCCATCTTGGATTCCCCTAGGTCTCTAGTTTTCAGAAATGTACAGGTTTGGTAGGTTTCCCTCGGTGGCGGCTGAGCTACAGGCCAAAATCTACAGGTAGGCACTTTGCAAAAAACACCTCTGTTTTCCTTCAAAAATTTGGTTGTGTCCACGTTGCGCTTTGGGGCGTTTCCTGTCGTGGGCGCTAGGCCTACCCACACAAGTGAGGTATCATTTTTATCGGGAGACGTGGGGGAACGCTGGGTGGAAGGAAATTTGTGGCTCCTCTCAGATTCCAGAACTTTCTGCCACAGAAATGTGAGGAACATGTGTTTTTTTAGCCAAATATTGAGGTTTGCAAAGGATTCTGGGTAACAGAACCTGGTCCCAGCCCACAAGTCACCCCATCTTGGATTCCCCTAGGTCTCTAGTTTTCAGAAATGCACAGGTTTGGTAGGTTTCCCTAGGTGGCGGCTGAGCTACAGGCCAAAATCCACAGGTAGGCACTTTGCTAAAAACAGGTCTGTTTTCTGTGATGTGTCCACGTTGCGCTTTGGGGCGTTTCCTGTCGCGGGCGCTAGGCCTACCCACACAAGTGAGGTATAATTTTTATCGGGAGACGTGGGGGAACGCTGGGTGGAAGGAAATTTGTGGCTCCTCTCAGATTCCAGAACTTTCTGCCACAGAAATGTGAGGAACATGTGTTTTTTTAGCCACATTTTGAGGTTTGCAAAGGATTCTGGGTAACAGAACCTGGTCCCAGCCACACAAGTCACCCCATCTTGGATTCCCCCAGGTCTCTAGTTTTCAGAAATGCACAGGTTTGGTAGGTTTCCCTAGGTGGCGGCTGAGCTACAGGCCAAAATCTACAGGTAGGCACTTTGCAAAAAACACCTCTGTTTTCCTTCAAAAATTTGGTTGTGTCCACGTTGCGCTTTGGGGCGTTTCCTGTCGTGGGCGCTAGGCCTACCCACACAAGTGAGGTATCATTTTTATCGGGAGACGTGGGGGAACGCTGGGTGGAATGAAATTTGTGGCTCCTCTCAGATTCCAGAACTTTCTGCCACAGAAATGTGAGGAACATGTGTTTTTTTAGCCAAATTTTGAGGTTTGCAAAGGATTCTGGGTAACAGAACCTGGTCCCAGCCACACAAGTCACCCCATCTTGGATTCCCCTAGGTCTCTAGTTTTCAGAAATGCACAGGTTTGGTAGGTTTCCCTAGGTGGCGGCTGAGCTACAGGCCAAAATCCACAGATAGGCACTTTGCTAAAAACAGGTCTGTTTTCTGTGATGTGTCCACGTTGCGCTTTGGGGCGTTTCCTGTCGCGGGCGCTAGGCCTACCCACACAAGTGAGGTATCATTTTTATCGGGAGACGTGGGGGAATGCTGGGTGGAAGGAAATTTGTGGCTCCTCTCAGATTCCAGAACTTTCTGCCACAGAAATGTGAGGAACATGTGTTTTTTTAGCCACATTTTGAGGTTTGCAAAGGATTCTGGGTAACAGAACCTGGTCCCAGCCACACAAGTCACCCCATCCTGGATTCCCCTAGGTCTCTAGTTTTCAGAAATGCACAGGTTTGGTAGGTTTCCCTAGGTGGCGGCTGAGCTACAGGCCAAAATCTACAGGTAGGCACTTTGCAAAAAACACCTCTGTTTTCCTTCAAAAATTTGGTTGTGTCCACGTTGCGCTTTGGGGCGTTTCCTGTCGTGGGCGCTAGGCCCACCCACACAAGTGAGGTATCATTTTTATCGGGAGACGTGGAGGAACGCTGGGTAGAAGGAAATTTGTGGCTCCTCTCAGATTCCAGAACTTTCTGCCACAGAAATGTGAGGAACATGTGTTTTTTTAGCCAAATTTTGAGGTTTGCTAAGGATTCTGAGTAACAGAACCTGGTCCCAGCCACACAAGTCACCCCATCTTGGATTCCCCTAGGTCTCTAGTTTTCAGAAATGCACAGGTTTGGTAGGTTTCCCTAGGTGGCGGCTGAGCTACAGGCCAAAATCTACAGGTAGGCACTTTGCAAGAAACACCTCTGTTTTCCTTCAAAAATTTGGTTGTGTCCACGTTGCGCTTTGGGGCGTTTCCTGTCGTGGGCGCTAGGCCTACCCACACAAGTGAGGTATCATTTTTATCGGGAGACGTGGGGGAACGCTGGGTGGAAGGAAATTTGTAGCTCCTCTCAGATTCCAGAACTTTCTGCCACAGAAATGTGAGGAACATGTGTTTTTTTAGCCAAATTTTGAGGTTTGCAAAGGATTCTGGGTAACAGAACCTGGTCCCAGCCACACAAGTCACCCCATCTTGGATTCCCCTAGGTCTCTAATTTTCAGAAATGCACAGGTTTGGTAGGTTTCCCTAGGTGGCGGCTGAGCTACAGGCCAAAATCCACAGATAGGCACTTTGCTAAAAACAGGTCTGTTTTCTGTGATGTGTCCACGTTGCGCTTTGGGGCGTTTCCTGTCGCGGGCGCTAGGCCTACCCACACAAGTGAGGTATCATTTTTATCGGGAGACGTGGGGGAACGCTGGGTGGAAGGAAATTTGTGGCTCCTCTCAGATTCCAGAACTTTCTGCCACAGAAATGTGAGGAACATGTGTTTTTTTAGCCACATTTTGAGGTTTGCAAAGGATTCTGGGTAACAGAACCTGGTCCCAGCCACACAAGTCACCCCATCCTGGATTCCCCTAGGTCTCTAGTTTTCAGAAATGCACAGGTTTGGTAGGTTTCCCTAGGTGGCGGCTGAGCTACAGGCCAAAATCTACAGGTAGGCACTTTGCAAAAAACACCTCTGTTTTCCTTCAAAAATTTGGTTGTGTCTACGTTGCGCTTTGGGGCGTTTCCTGTCGTGGGCGCTAGGCCCACCCACACAAGTGAGGTATCATTTTTATCGGGAGACGTGGAGGAACGCTGGGTAGAAGGAAATTTGTGGCTCCTCTCAGATTCCAGAACTTTCTGCCACAGAAATGTGAGGAACATGTGTTTTTTTAGCCAAATTTTGAGGTTTGCAAAGGATTCTGAGTAACAGAACCTGGTCCCAGCCACACAAGTCACCCCATCTTGGATTCCCCTAGGTCTCTAGTTTTCAGAAATGCCCAGGTTTGGTAGGTTTCCCTAGGTGGCGGCTGAGCTACAGGCCAAAATCTACAGGTAGGCACTTTGCAAAAAACACCTCTGTTTTCCTTCAAAAATTTGGTTGTGTCCACGTTGCGCTTTGGGGCGTTTCCTGTCGTGGGCGCTAGGCCTACCCACACAAGTGAGGTATCATTTTTATCGGGAGACGTGGGGGAACGCTGGGTGGAAGGAAATTTGTGGCTCCTCTCAGATTCCAGAACTTTCTGCCACAGAAATGTGAGGATCATGTGTTTTTTTAGCCAAATTTTGAGGTTTGCACAGGATTCTGGGTAACAGAACCTGGTAACCAGCCACACACGTCACCCCATCCTGGATTCCCCTAGGTCTCTAGTTTTCAGAAATACACAGGTTTGGTAGGTTTCCCTATGTGGCGGCTGAGCTACAGGCCAAAATCCACAGGTAGGCACTTTGCTTAAAACAGGTCTATTTTCTGTGATGTGTCCACGTTGCGCTTTGGGGCGTTTCCTGTCGCGGGTGCTAGGCCTACCCACACAAGTGAGGTATCATTTTTATCGGGAGACGTGTGGGAACGCTGGATGGAAGGAAATTTGTGGCTCCTCTCAGATTCCAGAACTTTCTGCCACAGAAATGTGAGGAACATGTGTTTTTTTTGCCAAATTTTGAGGTTTGCAAAGGATTGTGGGTAACAGAACCTGGTCCCAGCCACACAAGTCACCCCATCTTGGATTCCCCTAGGTCTCTAGTTTTCAGAAATGTACAGGTTTGGTAGGTTTCCCTAGGTGGCGGCTGAGCTACAGGCCAAAATCTACAGGTAGGCACTTTGCAAAAAACACCTCTGTTTTCCTTCAAAAATTTGGTTGTGTCCACGTTGCGCTTTGGGGCGTTTCCTGTCGTGGGCGCTAGGCCTACCCACACAAGTGAGGTATCATTTTTATCGGGAGACGTGGGGGAACGCTGGGTGGAAGGAAATTTGTGGCTCCTCTCAGATTCCAGAACTTTCTGCCACAGAAATGTGAGGAACATGTGTTTTTTTAGCCAAATATTGAGGTTTGCAAAGGATTCTGGGTAACAGAACCTGCTCCCAGCCACACAAGTCACCCCATCTTGGATTCCCCTAGGTCTCTAGTTTTCAGAAATGCACAGGTTTGGTAGGTTTCCCTAGGTGGCGGCTGAGCTACAGGCCAAAATCCACAGGTAGGCACTTTGCTAAAAACAGGTCTGTTTTCTGTGATGTGTCCACGTTGCGCTTTGGGGCGTTTCCTGTCGCGGGCGCTAGGCCTACCCACACAAGTGAGGTATAATTTTTATCGGGAGACGTGGGGGAACGCTGGGTGGAAGGAAATTTGTGGCTCCTCTCAGATTCCAGAACTTTCTGCCACAGAAATGTGAGGAACATGTGTTTTTTTAGCCACATTTTGAGGTTTGCAAAGGATTCTGGGTAACAGAACCTGGTCCCAGCCACACAAGTCACCCCATCTTGGATTCCCCTAGGTCTCTAGTTTTCAGAAATGCACAGGTTTGGTAGTTTTCCCTAGGTGGCGGCTGAGCTACAGGCCAAAATCTACAGGTAGGCACTTTGCAAAAACCACCTCTGTTTTCCTTCAAAAATTTGGCTGTGTCCACGTTGCGCTTTGGGGCGTTTCCTGTCACGGGCGCTAGGCCTACCCACACAAGTGAGGTATCATTTTTATCGGGAGACGTGGGGGAACGCTGGGTGGAAGGAAATTTGTGGCTCCTCTCAGATTCCAGAACTTTCTGCCACAGAAAAGTGAGGAACATGTGTTTTTTTAGCCAAATTTTGAGGTTTGCAAAGGATTCTGGGTAACAGAACCTGGTCCCAGCCACACAAGTCACCCCATCTTGGATTCCCCTAGGTCTCTAGTTTTCAGAAGTGCACAGGTTTGGTAGGTTTCCCTAGGTGGCGGCTGAGCTACAGGCCAAAATCTACAGGTAGGCACTTTGCTAAAAACAGGTCTGTTTTCTGTGATGTGTCCACGTTGCGCTTTGGGGCGTTTCCTGTCGCGGGCGCTAGGCCTACCCACACAAGTGAGGTATCATTTTTATCGGGAGACGTGGGGGAACGCTGGGTGGAAGGAAATTTGTGGCTCCTCTCAGATTCCAGAACTTTCTGTCACAGAAATGTGAGGAACATGTGTTTTTTTAGCCACATTTTGAGGTTTGCAAAGGATTCTGGGTAACAGAACCTGGTCCCAGCCACACAAGTCCCCCTATCTTGGATTCCCCCAGGTCTCTAGTTTTCAGAAATGCACAGGTTTGGTAGGTTTCCCTAGGTGGCGGCTGAGCTACAGGCCAAGATCTACAGGTAGGCACTTTGCAAAAAACACCTCTGTTTTCCTTCAAAAATTTGGTTGTGTCCACGTTGCGCTTTGGGGCGTTTCCTGTCGTGGGCGCTAGGCCTACCCACACAAGTGAGGTATCATTTTTATCGGGAGACGTGGGGGAACGCTGGGTGGAAGGAAATTTGTGGCTCCTCTCAGATTCCAGAACTTTCTGCCACAGAAATGTGAGGAACATGTGTTTTTTTAGCCACATTTTGAGGTTTGCAAAGGATTCTGGGTAACAGAACCTGGTCCCAGCCACACAAGTCACCCCATCCTGGATTCCCCTAGGTCTCTAGTTTTCAGAAATGCACAGGATTGGTAGGTTTCCCTAGGTGGCGGCTGAGCTACAGGCCAAAATCTACAGGTAGGCACTTTGCAAAAAACACCTCTGTTTTCCTTCAAAAATTTGGTTGTGTCCACGTTGCGCTTTGGGGCGTTTCCTGTCGTGGGCGCTAGGCCCACCCACACAAGTGAGGTATCATTTTTATCGGGAGACGTGGAGGAACGCTGGGTAGAAGGAAATTTGTGGCTCCTCTCAGATTCCAGAACTTTCTGCCACAGAAATGTGAGGAACATGTGTTTTTTTAGCCAAATTTTGAGGTTTGCAAAGGATTCTGAGTAACAGAACCTGGTCCCAGCCACACAAGTCACCCCATCTTGGATTCCCCTAGGTCTCTAGTTTTCAGAAATGCACAGGTTTGGTAGGTTTCCCTAGGTGGCGGCTGAGCTACAGGCCAAAATCTACAGGTAGGCACTTTGCAAAAAACACCTCTGTTTTCCTTCAAAAATTTGGTTGTGTCCACGTTGAGCTTTGGGGCGTTTCCTGTCGTGGGCGCTAGGCCTACCCACACAAGTGAGGTATCATTTTTATCGGGAGACGTGGGGGAACGCTGGGTGGAAGGAAATTTGTAGCTCCTCTCAGATTCCAGAACTTTCTGCCACAGAAATGTGAGGAACATGTGTTTTTTTAGCCAAATTTTGAGGTTTGCAAAGGATTCTGGGTAACAGAACCTGGTCCCAGCCACACAAGTCACCCCATCTTGGATTCCCCTAGGTCTCTAGTTTTCAGAAATGCACAGGTTTGGTAGGTTTCCCTAGGTGGCGGCTGAGCTACAGGCCAAAATCCACAGATAGGCACTTTGCTAAAAACAGGTCTGTTTTCTGTGATGTGTCCACGTTGCGCTTTGGGGCGTTTCCTGTCGCGGGCGCTAGGCCTACCCACACAAGTGAGGTATAATTTTTATCGGGAGACGTGGGGGAACGCTGGGTGGAAGGAAATTTGTGGCTCCTCTCAGATTCCAGAACTTTCTGCCACAGAAATGTGAGGAACATGTGTTTTTTTTGCCAAATTTTGAGGTTTGCAAAGGATTGTGGGTAACAGAACCTGGTCCCAGCCACACAAGTCACCCCATCTTGGATTCCCCTAGGTCTCTAGTTTTCAGAAATGTACAGGTTTGGTAGGTTTCCCTCGGTGGCGGCTGAGCTACAGGCCAAAATCTACAGGTAGGCACTTTGCAAAAAACACCTCTGTTTTCCTTCAAAAATTTGGTTGTGTCCACGTTGCGCTTTGGGGCGTTTCCTGTCGTGGGCGCTAGGCCTACCCACACAAGTGAGGTATCATTTTTATCGGGAGACGTGGGGGAACGCTGGGTGGAAGGAAATTTGTGGCTCCTCTCAGATTCCAGAACTTTCTGCCACAGAAATGTGAAGAACATGTGTTTTTTTAGCCAAATATTGAGGTTTGCAAAGGATTCTGGGTAACAGAACCTGGTCCCAGCCCACAAGTCACCCCATCTTGGATTCCCCTAGGTCTCTAGTTTTCAGAAATGCACAGGTTTGGTAGGTTTCCCTAGGTGGCGGCTGAGCTACAGGCCAAAATCCACAGGTAGGCACTTTGCTAAAAACAGGTCTGTTTTCTGTGATGTGTCCACGTTGCGCTTTGGGGCGTTTCCTGTCGCGGGCGCTAGGCCTACCCACACAAGTGAGGTATAATTTTTATCGGGAGACGTGGGGGAACGCTGGGTGGAAGGAAATTTGTGGCTCCTCTCAGATTCCAGAACTTTCTGCCACAGAAATGTGAGGAACATGTGTTTTTTTAGCCACATTTTGAGGTTTGCAAAGGATTCTGGGTAACAGAACCTGGTCCCAGCCACACAAGTCACCCCATCTTGGATTCCCCCAGGTCTCTAGTTTTCAGAAATGCACAGGTTTGGTAGGTTTCCCTAGGTGGCGGCTGAGCTACAGGCCAAAATCTACAGGTAGGCACTTTGCAAAAAACACCTCTGTTTTCCTTCAAAAATTTGGTTGTGTCCACGTTGCGCTTTGGGGCGTTTCCTGTCGTGGGCGCTAGGCCTACCCACACAAGTGAGGTATCATTTTTATCGGGAGACGTGGGGGAACGCTGGGTGGAATGAAATTTGTGGCTCCTCTCAGATTCCAGAACTTTCTGCCACAGAAATGTGAGGAACATGTGTTTTTTTAGCCAAATTTTGAGGTTTGCAAAGGATTCTGGGTAACAGAACCTGGTCCCAGCCACACAAGTCACCCCATCTTGGATTCCCCTAGGTCTCTAGTTTTCAGAAATGCACAGGTTTGGTAGGTTTCCCTAGGTGGCGGCTGAGCTACAGGCCAAAATCCACAGATAGGCACTTTGCTAAAAACAGGTCTGTTTTCTGTGATGTGTCCACGTTGCGCTTTGGGGCGTTTCCTGTCGCGGGCGCTAGGCCTACCCACACAAGTGAGGTATCATTTTTATCGGGAGACGTGGGGGAATGCTGGGTGGAAGGAAATTTGTGGCTCCTCTCAGATTCCAGAACTTTCTGCCACAGAAATGTGAGGAACATGTGTTTTTTTAGCCACATTTTGAGGTTTGCAAAGGATTCTGGGTAACAGAACCTGGTCCCAGCCACACAAGTCACCCCATCCTGGATTCCCCTAGGTCTCTAGTTTTCAGAAATGCACAGGTTTGGTAGGTTTCCCTAGGTGGCGGCTGAGCTACAGGCCAAAATCTACAGGTAGGCACTTTGCAAAAAACACCTCTGTTTTCCTTCAAAAATTTGGTTGTGTCCACGTTGCGCTTTGGGGCGTTTCCTGTCGTGGGCGCTAGGCCCACCCACACAAGTGAGGTATCATTTTTATCGGGAGACGTGGAGGAACGCTGGGTAGAAGGAAATTTGTGGCTCCTCTCAGATTCCAGAACTTTCTGCCACAGAAATGTGAGGAACATGTGTTTTTTTAGCCAAATTTTGAGGTTTGCTAAGGATTCTGAGTAACAGAACCTGGTCCCAGCCACACAAGTCACCCCATCTTGGATTCCCCTAGGTCTCTAGTTTTCAGAAATGCACAGGTTTGGTAGGTTTCCCTAGGTGGCGGCTGAGCTACAGGCCAAAATCTACAGGTAGGCACTTTGCAAGAAACACCTCTGTTTTCCTTCAAAAATTTGGTTGTGTCCACGTTGCGCTTTGGGGCGTTTCCTGTCGTGGGCGCTAGGCCTACCCACACAAGTGAGGTATCATTTTTATCGGGAGACGTGGGGGAACGCTGGGTGGAAGGAAATTTGTAGCTCCTCTCAGATTCCAGAACTTTCTGCCACAGAAATGTGAGGAACATGTGTTTTTTTAGCCAAATTTTGAGGTTTGCAAAGGATTCTGGGTAACAGAACCTGGTCCCAGCCACACAAGTCACCCCATCTTGGATTCCCCTAGGTCTCTAATTTTCAGAAATGCACAGGTTTGGTAGGTTTCCCTAGGTGGCGGCTGAGCTACAGGCCAAAATCCACAGATAGGCACTTTGCTAAAAACAGGTCTGTTTTCTGTGATGTGTCCACGTTGCGCTTTGGGGCGTTTCCTGTCGCGGGCGCTAGGCCTACCCACACAAGTGAGGTATCATTTTTATCGGGAGACGTGGGGGAACGCTGGGTGGAAGGAAATTTGTGGCTCCTCTCAGATTCCAGAACTTTCTGCCACAGAAATGTGAGGAACATGTGTTTTTTTAGCCACATTTTGAGGTTTGCAAAGGATTCTGGGTAACAGAACCTGGTCCCAGCCACACAAGTCACCCCATCCTGGATTCCCCTAGGTCTCTAGTTTTCAGAAATGCACAGGTTTGGTAGGTTTCCCTAGGTGGCGGCTGAGCTACAGGCCAAAATCTACAGGTAGGCACTTTGCAAAAAACACCTCTGTTTTCCTTCAAAAATTTGGTTGTGTCTACGTTGCGCTTTGGGGCGTTTCCTGTCGTGGGCGCTAGGCCCACCCACACAAGTGAGGTATCATTTTTATCGGGAGACGTGGAGGAACGCTGGGTAGAAGGAAATTTGTGGCTCCTCTCAGATTCCAGAACTTTCTGCCACAGAAATGTGAGGAACATGTGTTTTTTTAGCCAAATTTTGAGGTTTGCAAAGGATTCTGAGTAACAGAACCTGGTCCCAGCCACACAAGTCACCCCATCTTGGATTCCCCTAGGTCTCTAGTTTTCAGAAATGCACAGGTTTGGTAGGTTTCCCTAGGTGGCGGCTGAGCTACAGGCCAAAATCTACAGGTAGGCACTTTGCAAAAAACACCTCTGTTTTCCTTCAAAAATTTGGTTGTGTCCACGTTGCGCTTTGGGGCGTTTCCTGTCGTGGGCGCTAGGCCTACCCACACAAGTGAGGTATCATTTTTATCGGGAGACGTGGGGGAACGCTGGGTGGAAGGAAATTTGTGGCTCCTCTCAGATTCCAGAACTTTCTGCCACAGAAATGTGAGGATCATGTGTTTTTTTAGCCAAATTTTGAGGTTTGCACAGGATTCTGGGTAACAGAACCTGGTAACCAGCCACACACGTCACCCCATCCTGGATTCCCCTAGGTCTCTAGTTTTCAGAAATACACAGGTTTGGTAGGTTTCCCTATGTGGCGGCTGAGCTACAGGCCAAAATCCACAGGTAGGAACTTTGCTTAAAACAGGTCTATTTTCTGTGATGTGTCCACGTTGCGCTTTGGGGCGTTTCCTGTCGCGGGTGCTAGGCCTACCCACACAAGTGAGGTATCATTTTTATCGGGAGACGTGTGGGAACGCTGGATGGAAGGAAATTTGTGGCTCCTCTCAGATTCCAGAACTTTCTGCCACAGAAATGTGAGGAACATGTGGTTTTTTTGCCAAATTTTGAGGTTTGCAAAGGATTGTGGGTAACAGAACCTGGTCCCAGCCACACAAGTCACCCCATCTTGGATTCCCCTAGGTCTCTAGTTTTCAGAAATGTACAGGTTTGGTAGGTTTCCCTAGGTGGCGGCTGAGCTACAGGCCAAAATCTACAGGTAGGCACTTTGCAAAAAACACCTCTGTTTTCCTTCAAAAATTTGGTTGTGTCCACGTTGCGCTTTGGGGCGTTTCCTGTCGTGGGCGCTAGGCCTACCCACACAAGTGAGGTATCATTTTTATCGGGAGACGTGGGGGAACGCTGGGTGGAAGGAAATTTGTGGCTCCTCTCAGATTCCAGAACTTTCTGCCACAGAAATGTGAGGAACATGTGTTTTTTTAGCCAAATATTGAGGTTTGCAAAGGATTCTGGGTAACAGAACCTGCTCCCAGCCACACAAGTCACCCCATCTTGGATTCCCCTAGGTCTCTAGTTTTCAGAAATGCACAGGTTTGGTAGGTTTCCCTAGGTGGCGGCTGAGCTACAGGCCAAAATCCACAGGTAGGCACTTTGCTAAAAACAGGTCTGTTTTCTGTGATGTGTCCACGTTGCGCTTTGGGGCGTTTCCTGTCGCGGGCGCTAGGCCTACCCACACAAGTGAGGTATCATTTTTATCGGGAGACGTGGGGGAACGCTGGGTGGAAGGAAATTTGTGGCTCCTCTCAGATTCCAGAACTTTCTGCCACAGAAATGTGAGGAACATGTGTTTTTTTAGCCACATTTTGAGGTTTGCAAAGGATTCTGGGTAACAGAACCTGGTCCCAGCCACACAAGTCACCCCATCTTGGATTCCCCTAGGTCTCTAGTTTTCAGAAATGCACAGGTTTGGTAGTTTTCCCTAGGTGGCGGCTGAGCTACAGGCCAAAATCTACAGGTAGGCACTTTGCAAAAACCACCTCTGTTTTCCTTCAAAAGTTTGGCTGTGTCCACGTTGCGCTTTGGGGCGTTTCCTGTCACGGGCGCTAGGCCTACCCACACAAGTGAGGTATCATTTTTATCGGGAGACGTGGGGGAACGCTGGGTGGAAGGAAATTTGTGGCTCCTCTCAGATTCCAGAACTTTCTGCCACAGAAATGTGAGGAACATGTGTTTTTTTAGCCAAATTTTGAGGTTTGCAAAGGATTCTGGGTAACAGAACCTGGTCCCTGCCACACAAGTCACCCCATCTTGGATTCCCCTAGGTCTCTAGTTTTCAGAAATGCACAGGTTTGGTAGGTTTCCCTAGGTGGCGGCTGAGCTACAGGCCAAAATCTACAGGTAGGCACTTTGCTAAAAACAGGTCTGTTTTCTGTGATGTGTCCACGTTGCGCTTTGGGGCGTTTCCTGTCGCGGGCGCTAGGCCTACCCACACAAGTGAGGTATCATTTTTATCGGGAGACGTGGGGGAACGCTGGGTGGAAGGAAATTTGTGGCTCCTCTCAGATTCCAGAACTTTCTGCCACAGAAATGTGAGGAACATGTGTTTTTATAGCCACATTTTGAGGTTTGCAAAGGATTCTGGGTAACAGAACCTGGTCCCAGCCACACAAGTCCCCCTATCTTGGATTCCCCCAGGTCTCTAGTTTTCAGAAATGCACAGGTTTGGTAGGTTTCCCTAGGTGGCGGCTGAGCTACAGGCCAAGATCTACAGGTAGGCACTTTGCAAAAAACACCTCTGTTTTCCTTCAAAAATTTGGTTGTGTCCACGTTGCGCTTTGGGGCGTTTCCTGTCGTGGGCGCTAGGCCTACCCACACAAGTGAGGTATCATTTTTATCGGGAGACGTGGGGGAACGCTGGGTGGAAGGAAATTTGTGGCTCCTCTCAGATTCCAGAACTTTCTGCCACAGAAATGTGAGGAACATGTGTTTTTTTAGCCACATTTTGAGGTTTGCAAAGGATTCTGGGTAACAGAACCTGGTCCCAGCCACATAAGTCACCCCATCCTGGATTCCCCTAGGTCTCTAGTTTTCAGAAATGCACAGGATTGGTAGGTTTCCCTAGGTGGCGGCTGAGCTACAGGCCAAAATCTACAGGTAGGCACTTTGCAAAAAACACCTCTGTTTTCCTTCAAAAATTTGGTTGTGTCCACGTTGCGCTTTGGGGCGTTTCCTGTCGTGGGCGCTAGGCCCACCCACACAAGTGAGGTATCATTTTTATCGGGAGACGTGGAGGAACGCTGGGTAGAAGGAAATTTGTGGCTCCTCTCAGATTCCAGAACTTTCTGCCACAGAAATGTGAGGAACATGTGTTTTTTTAGCCAAATTTTGAGGTTTGCAAAGGATTCTGAGTAACAGAACCTGGTCCCAGCCACACAAGTCACCCCATCTTGGATTCCCCTAGGTCTCTAGTTTTCAGAAATGCACAGGTTTGGTAGGTTTCCCTAGGTGGCGGCTGAGCTACAGGCCAAAATCTACAGGTAGGCACTTTGCAAAAAACACCTCTGTTTTCCTTCAAAAATTTGGTTGTGTCCACGTTGAGCTTTGGGGCGTTTCCTGTCGTGGGCGCTAGGCCTACCCACACAAGTGAGGTATCATTTTTATCGGGAGACGTGGGGGAACGCTGGGTGGAAGGAAATTTGTAGCTCCTCTCAGATTCCAGAACTTTCTGCCACAGAAATGTGAGGAACATGTGTTTTTTTAGCCAAATTTTGAGGTTTGCAAAGGATTCTGGGTAACAGAACCTGGTCCCAGCCACACAAGTCACCCCATCTTGGATTCCCCTAGGTCTCTAGTTTTCAGAAATGCACAGGTTTGGTAGGTTTCCCTAGGTGGCGGCTGAGCTACAGGCCAAAATCCACAGATAGGCACTTTGCTAAAAACAGGTCTGTTTTCTGTGATGTGTCCACGTTGCGCTTTGGGGCGTTTCCTGTCGCGGGCGCTAGGCCTACCCACACAAGTGAGGTATCATTTTTATCGGGAGACGTGGGGGAACGCTGGGTGGAAGGAAATTTGTGGCTCCTCTCAGATTCCAGAACTTTCTGCCACAGAAATGTGAGGAACATGTGTTTTTTTAGCCACATTTTGAGGTTTGCAAAGGATTCTGGGTAACAGAACCTGGTCCCAGCCACACAAGTCACCCCATCCTGGATTCCCCTAGGTCTCTAGTTTTCAGAAATGCACAGGTTTGGTAGGTTTCCCTAGGTGGCGGCTGAGCTACAGGCCAAAATCTACAGGTAGGCACTTTGCAAAAAACACCTCTGTTTTCCTTCAAAAATTTGGTTGTGTCTACGTTGCGCTTTGGGGCGTTTCCTGTCGTGGGCGCTAGGCCCACCCACACAAGTGAGGTATCATTTTTATCGGGAGACGTGGAGGAACGCTGGGTAGAAGGAAATTTGTGGCTCCTCTCAGATTCCAGAACTTTCTGCCACAGAAATGTGAGGAACATGTGTTTTTTTAGCCAAATTTTGAGGTTTGCAAAGGATTCTGAGTAACAGAACCTGGTCCCAGCCACACAAGTCACCCCATCTTGGATTCCCCTAGGTCTCTAGTTTTCAGAAATGCACAGGTTTGGTAGGTTTCCCTAGGTGGCGGCTGAGCTACAGGCCAAAATCTACAGGTAGGCACTTTGCAAAAAATACCTCTGTTTTCCTTCAAAAATTTGGTTGTGTCCACGTTGCGCTTTGGGGCGTTTCCTGTCGTGGGCGCTAGGCCTACCCACACAAGTGAGGTATCATTTTTATCGGAAGACGTGGGGGAACGCTGGGTGGAAGGAAATTTGTGGCTCCTCTCAGATTCCAGAACTTTCTGCCACAGAATTGTGAGGAACATGTGTTTTTTTAGCCAAATTTTGAGGTTTGCACAGGATTCTGGGTAACAGAACCTGGTAACCAGCCACACACGTCACCCCATCCTGGATTCCCCTAGGTCTCTAGTTTTCAGAAATACACAGGTTTGGTAGGTTTCCCTATGTGGCGGCTGAGCTACAGGCCAAAATCCACAGGTAGGCACTTTGCTTAAAACAGGTCTATTTTCTGTGATGTGTCCACGTTGCGCTTTGGGGCGTTTCCTGTTGCGGGCGCTAGGCCTACCCACACAAGTGAGGTATCATTTTTATCGGGAGACGTGGGGGAACGCTGGATGGAAGGAAATTTGTGGCTCCTCTCAGATTCCAGAACTTTCTGCCACAGAAATGTGAGGAACATGTGTTTTTTTTGCCAAATTTTGAGGTTTGCAAAGGATTGTGGGTAACAGAACCTGGTCCCAGCCACACAAGTCACCCCATCTTGGATTCCCCTAGGTCTCTAGTTTTCAGAAATGTACAGGTTTGGTAGGTTTCCCTCGGTGGCGGCTGAGCTACAGGCCAAAATCTACAGGTAGGCACTTTGCAAAAAACACCTCTGTTTTCCTTCAAAAATTTGGTTGTGTCCACGTTGCGCTTTGGGGCGTTTCCTGTCGTGGGCGCTAGGCCTACCCACACAAGTGAGGTATCATTTTTATCGGGAGACGTGGGGGAACGCTGGGTGGAAGGAAATTTGTGGCTCCTCTCAGATTCCAGAACTTTCTGCCACAGAAATGTGAGGAACATGTGTTTTTTTAGCCAAATATTGAGGTTTGCAAAGGATTCTGGGTAACAGAACCTGGTCCCAGCCACACAAGTCACCCCATCTTGGATTCCCCTAGGTCTCTAGTTTTCAGAAATGCACAGGTTTGGTAGGTTTCCCTAGGTGGCGGCTGAGCTACAGGCCAAAATCCACAGGTAGGCACTTTGCTAAAAACAGGTCTGTTTTCTGTGATGTGTCCACGTTGCGCTTTGGGGCGTTTCCTGTCGCGGGCGCTAGGCCTACCCACACAAGTGAGGTATAATTTTTATCGGGAGACGTGGGGGAACGCTGGGTGGAAGGAAATTTGTGGCTCCTCTCAGATTCCAGAACTTTCTGCCACAGAAATGTGAGGAACATGTGTTTTTTTAGCCACATTTTGAGGTTTGCAAAGGATTCTGGGTAACAGAACCTGGTCCCAGCCACACAAGTCACCCCATCTTGGATTCCCCTAGGTCTCTAGTTTTCAGAAATGCACAGGTTTGGTAGTTTTCCCTAGGTGGCGGCTGAGCTACAGGCCAAAATCTACAGGTAGGCACTTTGCAAAAACCACCTCTGTTTTCCTTCAAAAATTTGGCTGTGTCCACGTTGCGCTTTGGGGCGTTTCCTGTCACGGGCGCTAGGCCTACCCACACAAGTGAGGTATCATTTTTATCGGGAGACGTGGGGGAACGCTGGGTGGAAGGAAATTTGTGGCTCCTCTCAGATTCCAGAACTTTCTGCCACAGAAATGTGAGGAACATGTGTTTTTTTAGCCAAATTTTGAGGTTTGCAAAGGATTCTGGGTAACAGAACCTGGTCCCAGCCACACAAGTCACCCCATCTTGGATTCCCCTAGGTCTCTAGTTTTCAGAACTGCACAGGTTTGGTAGGTTTCCCTAGGTGGCGGCTGAGCTACAGGCCAAAATCTACAGGTAGGCACTTTGCTAAAAACAGGTCTGTTTTCTGTGATGTGTCCACGTTGCGCTTTGGGGCGTTTCCTGTCGCGAGCGCTAGGCCTACCCACACAAGTGAGGTATCATTTTTATCGGGAGACGTGGGGGAACGCTGGGTGGAAGGAAATTTGTGGCTCCTCTCAGATTCCAGAACTTTCTGCCACAGAAATGTGAGGAACATGTGTTTTTTTAGCCACATTTTGAGGTTTGCAAAGGATTCTGGGTAACAGAACCTGGTCCCAGCCACACAAGTCACCCCATCTTGGATTCCCCCAGGTCTCTAGTTTTCAGAAATGCACAGGTTTGGTAGGTTTCCCTAGGTGGCGGCTGAGCTACAGGCCAAAATCTACAGGTAGGCACTTTGCAAAAAACACCTCTGTTTTCCTTCAAAAATTTGGTTGTGTCCACGTTGCACTTTGGGGCGTTTCCTGTCGTGGGCGCTAGGCCTACCCACACAAGTGAGGTATCATTTTTATCGGGAGACGTGGGGGAACGCTGGGTGGAAGGAAATTTGTGGCTCCTCTCAGATTCCAGAACTTTCTGCCACAGAAATGTGAGGAACATGTGTTTTTTTTGCCAAATTTTGAGGTTTGCAAAGGATTGTGGGTAACAGAACCTGGTCCCAGCCACACAAGTCACCTCATCTTGGATTCCCCTAGGTCTCTAGTTTTCAGAAATGTACAAGTTTGGTAGGTTTCCCTCGGTGGCGGCTGAGCTACAGGCCAAAATCTACAGGTAGGCACTTTGCAAAAAACACCTCTGTTTTCCTTCAAAAATTTGGTTGTGTCCACGTTGCGCTTTGGGGCGTTTCCTGTCGTGGGCGCTAGGCCTACCCACACAAGTGAGGTATCATTTTTATCGGGAGACGTGGGGGAACGCTGGGTGGAAGGAAATTTGTGGCTCCTCTCAGATTCCAGAACTTTCTGCCACAGAAATGTGAGGAACATGTGTTTTTTTAGCCAAATATTGAGGTTTGCAAAGGATTCTGGGTAACAGAACCTGGTCCCAGCCACACAAGTCACCCCATCTTGGATTCCCCTAGGTCTCTAGTTTTCAGAAATGCACAGGTTTGGTAGGTTTCCCTAGGTGGCGGCTGAGCTACAGGCCAAAATCCACAGGTAGGCACTTTGCTAAAAACAGGTCTGTTTTCTGTGATGTGTCCACGTTGCGCTTTGGGGCGTTTCCTGTCGCGGGCGCTAGGCCTACCCACACAAGTGAGGTATAATTTTTATCGGGAGACGTGGGGGAACGCTGGGTGGAAGGAAATTTGTGGCTCCTCTCAGATTCCAGAACTTTCTGCCACAGAAATGTGAGGAACATGTGTTTTTTTAGCCACATTTTGAGGTTTGCAAAGGATTCTGGGTAACAGAACCTGGTCCCAGCCACACAAGTCACCCCATCTTGGATTCCCCTAGGTCTCTAGTTTTCAGAAATGCACAGGTTTGGTAGTTTTCCCTAGGTGGCGGCTGAGCTACAGGCCAAAATCTACAGGTAGGCACTTTGCAAAAACCACCTCTGTTTTCCTTCAAAAATTTGGCTGTGTCCACGTTGCGCTTTGGGGCGTTTCCTGTCACGGGCGCTAGGCCTACCCACACAAGTGAGGTATCATTTTTATCGGGAGACGTGGGGGAACGCTGGGTGGAAGGAAATTTGTGGCTCTCTCAGATTCCAGAACTTTCTGCCACAGAAATGTGAGGAACATGTGTTTTTTTAGCCAAATTTTGAGGTTTGCAAAGGATTCTGGGTAACAGAACCTGGTCCCAGCCACACAAGTCACCCCATCTTGGATTCCCCTAGGTCTCTAGTTTTCAGAAATGCACAGGTTTGGTAGGTTTCCCTAGGTGGCGGCTGAGCTACAGGCCAAAATCTACAGGTAGGCACTTTGCTAAAAACAGGTCTGTTTTCTGTGATGTGTCCACGTTGCGCTTTGGGGCATTTCCTGTCGCGGGCGCTAGGCCTACCCACACAAGTGAGGTATCATTTTTATCGGGAGACGTGGGGGAACGCTGGGTGGAAGGAAATTTGTGGCTCCTCTCAGATTCCAGAACTTTCTGCCACAGAAATGTGAGGAACATGTGTTTTTTTAGCCACATTTTGAGGTTTGCAAAGGATTCTGGGTAACAGAACCTGGTCCCAGCCACACAAGTCACCCCATCTTGGATTCCCCCAGGTCTCTAGTTTTCAGAAATGCACAGGTTTGGTAGGTTTCCCTAGGTGGCGGCTGAGCTACAGGCCAAAATCTACAGGTAGGCACTTTGCAAAAAACACCTCTGTTTTCCTTCAAAAATTTGGTTGTGTCCACGTTGCGCTTTGGGGCGTTTCCTGTCGTGGGCGCTAGGCCTACCCACACAAGTGAGGTATCATTTTTATCGGGAGACGTGGGGGAACGCTGGGTGGAAGGAAATTTGTGGCTCCTCTCAGATTCCAGAACTTTCTGCCACAGAAATGTGAGGAACATGTGTTTTTTTAGCCAAATTTTGAGGTTTGCAAAGGATTCTGGGTAACAGAACCTGGTCCCAGCCACACAAGTCGCCCCATCTTGGATTCCCCTAGGTCTCTAGTTTTCAGAAATGCACAGGTTTGGTAGGTTTCCCTAGGTGGCGGCTGAGCTACAGGCCAAAATCCACAGATAGGCACTTTGCTAAAAACAGGTCTGTTTTCTGTGATGTGTCCACGTTGCGCTTTGGGGCGTTTCCTGTCGCGGGCGCTAGGCCTACCCACACAAGTGAGGTATCATTTTTATCGGGAGACGTGGGGGAACGCTGCGTGGAAGGAAATTTGTGGCTCCTCTCAGATTCCAGAACTTTCTGCCACAGAAATGTGAGGAACATGTGTTTTTTTAGCCACATTTTGAGGTTTGCAAAGGATTCTGGGTAACAGAACCTGGTCCCAGCCACACAAGTCACCCCATCCTGGATTCCCCTAGGTCTCTAGTTTTCAGAAATGCACAGGTTTGGTAGGTTTCCCTAGGTGGCGGCTGAGCTACAGGCCAAAATCTACAGGTAGGCACTTTGCAAAAAACACCTCTGTTTTCCTTCAAAAATTTGGTTGTGTCCACGTTGCGCTTTGGGGCGTTTCCTGTCGTGGGCGCTAGGCCCACCCACACAAGTGAGGTATCATTTTTATCGGGAGACGTGGAGGAACGCTGGGTAGAAGGAAATTTGTGGCTCCTCTCAGATTCCAGAACTTTCTGCCACAGAAATGTGAGGAACATGTGTTTTTTTAGCCAAATTTTGAGGTTTGCAAAGGATTCTGAGTAACAGAACCTGGTCCCAGCCACACAAGTCACCCCATCTTGGATTCCCCTAGGTCTCTAGTTTTCAGAAATGCACAGGTTTGGTAGGTTTCCCTAGGTGGCGGCTGAGCTACAGGCCAAAATCCACAGATAGGCACTTTGCTAAAAACAGGTCTGTTTTCTGTGATGTGTCCACTTTGCGCTTTGGGGCGTTTCCTGTCACGGGCGCTAGGCCTACCCACACAAGTGAGGTATCATTTTTATCGGGAGACGTGGGGGAACGCTGGGTGGAAGGAAATTTGTGGCTCTCTCAGATTCCAGAACTTTCTGCCACAGAAATGTGAGGAACATGTGTTTTTTTAGCCAAATTTTGAGGTTTGCAAAGGATTCTGGGTAACAGAACCTGGTCCCAGCCACACAAGTCACCCCATCTTGGATTCCCCTAGGTCTCTAGTTTTCAGAAATGCACAGGTTTGGTAGGTTTCCCTAGGTGGCGGCTGAGCTACAGGCCAAAATCTACAGGTAGGCACTTTGCTAAAAACAGGTCTGTTTTCTGTGATGTGTCCACGTTGCGCTTTGGGGCATTTCCTGTCGCGGGCGCTAGGCCTACCCACACAAGTGAGGTATCATTTTTATCGGGAGACGTGGGGGAACGCTGGGTGGAAGGAAATTTGTGGCTCCTCTCAGATTCCAGAACTTTCTGCCACAGAAATGTGAGGAACATGTGTTTTTTTAGCCACATTTTGAGGTTTGCAAAGGATTCTGGGTAACAGAACCTGGTCCCAGCCACACAAGTCACCCCATCTTGGATTCCCCCAGGTCTCTAGTTTTCAGAAATGCACAGGTTTGGTAGGTTTCCCTAGGTGGCGGCTGAGCTACAGGCCAAAATCTACAGGTAGGCACTTTGCAAAAAACACCTCTGTTTTCCTTCAAAAATTTGGTTGTGTCCACGTTGCGCTTTGGGGCGTTTCCTGTCGTGGGCGCTAGGCCTACCCACACAAGTGAGGTATCATTTTTATCGGGAGACGTGGGGGAACGCTGGGTGGAAGGAAATTTGTGGCTCCTCTCAGATTCCAGAACTTTCTGCCACAGAAATGTGAGGAACATGTGTTTTTTTAGCCAAATTTTGAGGTTTGCAAAGGATTCTGGGTAACAGAACCTGGTCCCAGCCACACAAGTCGCCCCATCTTGGATTCCCCTAGGTCTCTAGTTTTCAGAAATGCACAGGTTTGGTAGGTTTCCCTAGGTGGCGGCTGAGCTACAGGCCAAAATCCACAGATAGGCACTTTGCTAAAAACAGGTCTGTTTTCTGTGATGTGTCCACGTTGCGCTTTGGGGCGTTTCCTGTCGCGGGCGCTAGGCCTACCCACACAAGTGAGGTATCATTTTTATCGGGAGACGTGGGGGAACGCTGCGTGGAAGGAAATTTGTGGCTCCTCTCAGATTCCAGAACTTTCTGCCACAGAAATGTGAGGAACATGTGTTTTTTTAGCCACATTTTGAGGTTTGCAAAGGATTCTGGGTAACAGAACCTGGTCCCAGCCACACAAGTCACCCCATCCTGGATTCCCCTAGGTCTCTAGTTTTCAGAAATGCACAGGTTTGGTAGGTTTCCCTAGGTGGCGGCTGAGCTACAGGCCAAAATCTACAGGTAGGCACTTTGCAAAAAACACCTCTGTTTTCCTTCAAAAATTTGGTTGTGTCCACGTTGCGCTTTGGGGCGTTTCCTGTCGTGGGCGCTAGGCCCACCCACACAAGTGAGGTATCATTTTTATCGGGAGACGTGGAGGAACGCTGGGTAGAAGGAAATTTGTGGCTCCTCTCAGATTCCAGAACTTTCTGCCACAGAAATGTGAGGAACATGTGTTTTTTTAGCCAAATTTTGAGGTTTGCAAAGGATTCTGAGTAACAGAACCTGGTCCCAGCCACACAAGTCACCCCATCTTGGATTCCCCTAGGTCTCTAGTTTTCAGAAATGCACAGGTTTGGTAGGTTTCCCTAGGTGGCGGCTGAGCTACAGGCCAAAATCCACAGATAGGCACTTTGCTAAAAACAGGTCTGTTTTCTGTGATGTGTCCACTTTGCGCTTTTGGGCGTTTCCTGTCGCGGGCGCTAGGCCTACCCACACAAGTGAGGTATCATTTTTATCGGGAGACGTGGGGGAACGCTGGGTGGAAGGAAATTTGTGGCTCCTCTCAGATTCCAGAACTTTCTGCCACAGAAATGTGAGGAACATGTGTTTTTTTAGCCACATTTTGAGGTTTGCAAAGGATTCTGGGTAACAGATCCTGGTCCCAGCCACACAAGTCACCCCATCCTGGATTCCCCTAGGTCTCTAGTTTTCAGAAATGCACAGGTTTGGTAGGTTTCCCTAGGTGGCGGCTGAGCTACAGGCCAAAATCTACAGGTAGGCACTTTGCAAAAAACACCTCTGTTTTCCTTCAAAAATTTGGTTGTGTCCACGTTGCGCTTTGTGGCGTTTCCTGTCGTGGGCGCTAGGCCCACCCACACAAGTGAGGTATCATTTTTATCGGGAGACGTGGAGGAACGCTGGGTAGAAGGAAATTTGTGGCTCCTCTCAGATTCCAGAACTTTCTGCCACAGAAATGTGAGGAACATGTGTTTTTTTAGCCAAATTTTGAGGTTTGCAAAGGATTCTGAGTAACAGAACCTGGTCCCAGCCACACAAGTCACCCCATCTTGGATTCCCCTAGGTCTCTAGTTTTCAGAAATGCACAGGTTTGGTAGGTTTCCCTAGGTGGCGGCTGAGCTACAGGCCAAAATCTACAGGTAGGCACTTTGCAAAAAACACCTCTGTTTTCCTTCAAAAATTTGGTTGTGTCCACGTTGCGCTTTGGGGCGTTTCCTGTCGTGGGCGCTAGGCCTACCCACACAAGTGAGGTATCATTTTTATCGGGAGACGTGGGGGAACGCTGGGTGGAAGGAAATTTGTGGCTCCTCTCAGATTCCAGAACTTTCTGCCACAGAAATGTGAGGAACATGTGTTTTTTTAGCCAAATTTTGAGGTTTGCACAGGATTCTGGGTAACAGAACCTGGTAACCAGCCACACACGTCACCCCATCCTGGATTCCCCTAGGTCTCTAGTTTTCAGAAATACACAGGTTTGGTAGGTTTCCCTATGTGGCGGCTGAGATACAGGCCAAAATCCACAGGTAGGCACTTTGCTTAAAACAGGTCTATTTTCTGTGATGTGTCCACGTTGCGCTTTGGGGCGTTTCCTGTCGCGGGCGCTAGGCCTACCCACACAAGTGAGGTATCATTTTTATCGGGAGACGTGGGGGAATGCTGGGTGGAAGGAAATTTGTGGCTCCTCTCAGATTCCAGAACTTTCTGCCACAGAAATGTGAGGAACATGTGTTTTTTTTGCCAAATTTTGAGGTTTGCAAAGGATTGTGGGTAACAGAACCTGGTCCCAGCCACACAAGTCACCCCATCTTGGATTCCCCTAGGTCTCTAGTTTTCAGAAATGTACAGGTTTGGTAGGTTTCCCTAGGTGGCGGCTGAGCTACAGGCCAAAATCTACAGGTAGGCACTTTGCAAAAAACACCTCTGTTTTCCTTCAAAAATTTGGTTGTGTCCACGTTGCGCTTTGGGGCGTTTCCTGTTGTGGGCGCTAGGCCTACCCACACAAGTGAGGTATCAGTTATATCGGGAGACGTGGGGGAACGCTGGGTGGAAGGAAATTTGTGGCTCCTCTCAGATTCCAGAACTTTCTGCCACAGAAATGTGAGGAACATGTGTTTTTTTAGCCAAATTTTGAGGTTTGCAAAGGATTCTGAGTAACAGAACCTGGTCCCAGCCACACAAGTCATCCCATCCTGGATTCCCCTAGGTCTCTAGTTTTCAGAAATGCACAGGTTTGGTAGGTTTCCCTAGGTGGCGGCTGAGCTACAGGCCAAAATCCACAGGTAGGCACTTTGCTTAAAACAGGTCTATTTTCTGTGATGTGTCCACGTTGCGCTTTGGGGCGTTTCCTGTCGCGGGCGCTAGGCCTACCCACACAAGTGAGGTATCATTTTTATCGGGAGACGTGGGGGAACGCTGGGTGGAAGGAAATTTGTGGCTCCTCTCAGATTCCAGAACTTTCTGCCACAGAAATGTGAGGAACATGTGTTTTTTTAGCCACATTTTGAGGTTTGCAAAGGATTCTGGGTAACAGAACCTGGTCCCAGCCACACAAGTCACCCCATCCTGGATTCCCCCAGGTCTCTAGTTTTCAGAAATGCACAGGTTTGGTAGGTTTCCCTAGGTGGCGGCTGAGCTACAGGCCAAAATCTACAGGTAGGCACTTTGCAAAAAACACCTCTGTTTTCCTTCAAAAATTTGGTTGTGTCCACGTTGCGCTTTGGGGCGTTTCCTGTCGTGGGCGCTAGGCCTACCCACACAAGTGAGGTATCATTTTTATCGGGAGACATGGGGGAACGCTGGGTGGAAGGAAATTTGTGGCTCCTCTCAGATTCCAGAACTTTCTGCCACAGAAATGTGAGGAACATGTGTTTTTTTAGCCAAATTTTGAGGTTTGCAAAGGATTCTGGGTAACAGAACCTGGTCCCAGCCACACAAGTCACCCCATCTTGGATTCCCCTAGGTCTCTAGTTTTCAGAAATGCACAGGTTTGGTAGGTTTCCCTAGGTGGCGGCTGAGCTACAGGCCAAAATCCACAGGTAGGCACTTTGCTAAAAACAGGTCTGTTTTCTGTGATGTGTCCACGTTGCGCTTTGGGGCGTTTCCTGTCACGGGCGCTAGGCCTACCCACACAAGTGAGGTATCATTTTTATCGGGAGACTTGGGGGAACGCTGGGTGGAAGGAAATTTGTGGCTCCTCTCAGATTCCAGAACTTTCTGCCACAGAAATGTGAGGAACATGTGTTTTTTTAGCCACATTTTGAGGTTTGCAAAGGATTCTGGGTAACAGAACCTGGTCCCAGCCACACAAGTCACCCCATCTTGGATTCCCCTAGGTCTCTAGTTTTCAGAAATGCACAGGTTTGGTAGGTTTCCCTAGGTGGCGGCTGAGCTACAGGCCAAAATCCACAGGTAGGCACTTTGCTTAAAACAGGTCTATTTTCTGTGATGTGTCCACGTTGCGCTTTGGGGCGTTTCCTGTCGCGGGCGCTAGGCCTACCCACACAAGTGAGGTATCATTTTTATCGGGAGACGTGGGGGAACGCTGGGTGGAAGGAAATTTGTGGCTCCTCTCAGATTCCAGAACTTTCTGCCACAGAAATGTGAGGAACATGTGTTTTTTTAGCCACATTTTGAGGTTTGCAAAGGATTCTGGGTAACAGAACCTGGTCCCAGCCACACAAGTCACCCCATCTTGGATTCCCCCAGGTCTCTAGTTTTCAGAAATGCACAGGTATGGTAGGTTTCCCTAGGTGGCGGCTGAGCTACAGGCCAAAATCTACAGGTAGGCACTTTGCAAAAAACACCTCTGTTTTCCTTCAAAAATTTGGTTGTGTCCACGTTGCGCTTTGGGGCGTTTCCTGTCGTGGGCGCTAGGCCTACCCACACAAGTGAGGTATCATTTTTATCGGGAGACGTCGGGGAACGCTGGGTGGAAGGAAATTTGTGGCTCCTCTCAGATTCCAGAACTTTCTGCCACAGAAATGTGAGGAACATGTATTTTTTTAGCCAAATTTTGAGGTTTGCAAAGGATTCTGGGTAACAGAACCTGGTCCCAGCCACACAAGTCACCCCATCTTGGATTCCCCTAGGTCTCTAGTTTTCAGAAATGCACAGGTTTGGTAGGTTTCCCTAGGTGGCGGCTGAGCTACAGGCCAAAATCCACAGGTAGGCACTTTGCTAAAAACAGGTCTGTTTTCTGTGATGTGTCCACGTTGCGCTTTGGGGCGTTTCCTGTCACGGGCGCTAGGCCTACCCACACAAGTGAGGTATCATTTTTATCGGGAGACGTGGGGGAACGCTGGGTGGAAGGAAATTTGTGGCTCCTCTCAGATTCCAGAACTTTCTGCCACAGAAATGTGAGGAACATGTGTTTTTTTTAGCCACATTTTGAGGTTTGCAAAGGATTCTGGGTAACAGAACCTGGTCCCAGCCACACAAGTCACCCCATCTTGGATTCCCCTAGGTCTCTAGTTTCCAGAAATGCACAGGTTTGGTAGGTTTCCCTAGGTGGCGGCTGAGCTACAGGCCAAAATCTACAGGTAGGCACTTTGCAAAAACCACCTCTGTTTTCCTTCAAAAATTTGGCTGTGTCGACGTTGCGCTTTGGGGCGTTCCTGTCGCGGGCGCTAGGCCTACCCACACAAGTGAGGTATCATTTTTATCGGGAGACGTGGGGGAACGCTGGGTGGAAGGAAATTTGTGGCTCCTCTCAGATTCCAGAACTTTCTGCCGCAGAAATGTGAGGAACATGTGTTTTTTTAGCCAAATTTTGAGGTTTGCAAAGGATTCTGGGTAACAGAACCTGGTCCCAGCCACACAAGTCACCCCATCTTGGATTCCCCTAGGTCTCTAGTTTTCAGAAATGCACAGGTTTGGTAGGTTTCCCTAGGTGGCGGCTGAGCTACAGGCCAAAATCTACAGGTAGGCACTTTGCTAAAAACAGGTCTGTTTTCTGTGATGTGTCCACGTTGCGCTTTGGGGCGTTTCCTGTCGAGGGCGCTAGGCCTATCCACACAAGTGAGGTATCATTTTTATCGGGAGACGTGGGGGAACACTGGGTGGAAGGAAATTTGTGGCTCCTCTCAGATTCCAGAACTTTCTGCCACAGAAATGTGAGGAACATGTGTTTTTTTAGCCACATTTTGAGGTTTGCAAAGGATTCTGGGTAACAGAACCTGGTCCCAGTCACACAAGTCACCCCATCTTGGATTCCCCTAGGTCTCTAGTTTTCAGAAATGCACAGGTTTGGTAGTTTTCCCTAGGTGGCGGCTGAGCTACAGGCCAAAATCTACAGGTAGGCACTTTGCAAAAACCACCTCTGTTTTCCTTCAAAAATTTGGCTGTGTCCACGTTGCGCTTTGGGGCGTTTCCTGTCACGGGCGCTAGGCCTACCCACACAAGTGAGGTATCATTTTTATCGGGAGACGTGGGGGAACGCTGGGTGGAAGGAAATTTGTGGCTCCTCTCAGATTCCAGAACTTTCTGCCACAGAAATGTGAGGAACATGTGTTTTTTTAGCCAAATTTTGAGGTTTGCAAAGGATTCTGGGTAACAGAACCTGGTCCCAGCCACACAAGTCACCCCATCTTGGATTCCCCTAGGTCTCTAGTTTTCAGAAATGCACAGGTTTGGTAGGTTTCCCTAGGTGGCGGCTGAGCTACAGGCCAAAATCTACAGGTAGGCACTTTGCTAAAAACAGGTCTGTTTTCTGTGATGTGTCCACGTTGCGCTTTGGGGCGTTTCCTGTCGCGGGCGCTAGGCCTACCCACACAAGTGAGGTATCATTTTTATCGGGAGACGTGGGGGAACGCTGGGTGGAAGGAAATTTGTGGCTCCTCTCAGATTCCAGAACTTTCTGCCACAGAAATGTGAGGAACATGTGTTTTTTTAGCCACATTTTGAGGTTTGCAAAGGATTCTGGGTAACAGAACCTGGTCCCAGCCACACAAGTCACCCCATCTTGGATTCCCCCAGGTCTCTAGTTTTCAGAAATGCACAGGTTTGGTAGGTTTCCCTAGGTGGCGGCTGAGCTACAGGCCAAAATCTACAGGTAGGCACTTTGCAAAAACCACCTCTGTTTTCCTTCAAAAATTTGGCTGTGTCGACGTTGCGCTTTGGGGCGTTCCTGTCGCGGGCGCTAGGCCTACCCACACAAGTGAGGTATCATTTTTATCGGGAGACGTGGGGGAACGCTGGGTGGAAGGAAATTTGTGGCTCCTCTCAGATTCCAGAACTTTCTGCCGCAGAAATGTGAGGAACATGTGTTTTTTTAGCCAAATTTTGAGGTTTGCAAAGGATTCTGGGTAACAGAACCTGGTCCCAGCCACACAAGTCACCCCATCTTGGATTCCCCTAGGTCTCTAGTTTTCAGAAATGCACAGGTTTGGTAGGTTTCCCTAGGTGGCGGCTGAGCTACAGGCCAAAATCTACAGGTAGGCACTTTGCTAAAAACAGGTCTGTTTTCTGTGATGTGTCCACGTTGCGCTTTGGGGCGTTTCCTGTCGCGGGCGCTAGGCCTATCCACACAAGTGAGGTATCATTTTTATCGGGAGACGTGGGGGAACGCTGGGTGGAAGGAAATTTGTGGCTCCTCTCAGATTCCAGAACTTTCTGCCACAGAAATGTGAGGAACATGTGTTTTTTTAGCCACATTTTGAGGTTTGCAAAGGATTCTGGGTAACAGAACCTGGTCCCAGTCACACAAGTCACCCCATCTTGGATTCCCCTAGGTCTCTAGTTTTCAGAAATGCACAGGTTTGGTAGTTTTCCCTAGGTGGCGGCTGAGCTACAGGCCAAAATCTACAGGTAGGCACTTTGCAAAAACCACCTCTGTTTTCCTTCAAAAATTTGGCTGTGTCCACGTTGCGCTTTGGGGCGTTTCCTGTCACGGGCGCTAGGCCTACCCACACAAGTGAGGTATCATTTTTATCGGGAGACGTGGGGGAACGCTGGGTGGAAGGAAATTTGTGGCTCCTCTCAGATTCCAGAACTTTCTGCCACAGAAATGTGAGGAACATGTGTTTTTTTAGCCAAATTTTGAGGTTTGCAAAGGATTCTGGGTAACAGAACCTGGTCCCAGCCACACAAGTCACCCCATCTTGGATTCCCCTAGGTCTCTAGTTTTCAGAAATGCACAGGTTTGGTAGGTTTCCCTAGGTGGCGGCTGAGCTACAGGCCAAAATCTACAGGTAGGCACTTTGCTAAAAACAGGTCTGTTTTCTGTGATGTGTCCACGTTGCGCTTTGGGGCGTTTCCTGTCGCGGGCGCTAGGCCTACCCACACAAGTGAGGTATCATTTTTATCGGGAGACGTGGGGGAACGCTGGGTGGAAGGAAATTTGTGGCTCCTCTCAGATTCCAGAACTTTCTGCCACAGAAATGTGAGGAACATGTGTTTTTTTAGCCACATTTTGAGGTTTGCAAAGGATTCTGGGTAACAGAACCTGGTCCCAGCCACACAAGTCACCCCATCTTGGATTCCCCCAGGTCTCTAGTTTTCAGAAATGCACAGGTTTGGTAGGTTTCCCTAGGTGGCGGCTGAGCTACAGGCCAAAATCTACAGGTAGGCACTTTGCAAAAAACACCTCTGTTTTCCTTCAAAAATTTGGTTGTGTCCACGTTGCGCTTTGGGGCGTTTCCTGTCGTGGGCGCTAGGCCTACCCACACAAGTGAGGTATCATTTTTATCGGGAGACGTGGGGGAACGCTGGGTGGAAGGAAATTTGTGGCTCCTCTCAGATTCCAGAACTTTCTGCCACAGAAATGTGAGGAACATGTGTTTTTTTAGCCAAAGTTTGAGGTTTGCAAAGGATTCTGGGTAACAGAACCTGGTCCCAGCCACACAAGTCACCCCATCTTGGATTCCCCTAGGTCTCTAGTTTTCAGAAATGCACAGGTTTGGTAGGTTTCCCTAGGTGGCGGCTGAGCTACAGGCCAAAATCCACAGATAGGCACTTTGCTAAAAACAGGTCTGTTTTCTGTGATGTGTCCACGTTGCGCTTTGGGGCGTTTCCTGTCGCGGGCGCTAGGCCTACCCACACAAGTGAGGTATAATTTTTATCGGGAGACGTGGGGGAACGCTGGGTGGAAGGAAATTTGTGGCTCCTCTCAGATTCCAGAACTTTCTGCCACAGAAATGTGAGGAACATGTGTTTTTTTAGCCACATTTTGAGGTTTGCAAAGGATTCTGGGTAACAGAACCTGGTCCCAGCCACACAAGTCACCCCATCCTGGATTCCCCTAGGTCTCTAGTTTTCAGAAATGCACAGGTTTGGTAGGTTTCCTTAGGTGGCGGCTGAGCTACAGGCCAAAATCTACAGGTAGGCACTTTGCAAAAAACACCTCTGTTTTCCTTCAAAAATTTGGTTGTGTCCACGTTGCGCTTTGGGGCGTTTCCTGTCGTGGGCGCTAGGCCCACCCACACAAGTGAGGTATCATTTTTATCGGGAGACGTGGAGGAACGCTGGGTAGAAGGAAATTTGTGGCTCCTCTCAGATTCCAGAACTTTCTGCCACAGAAATGTGAGGAACATGTGTTTTTTTAGCCAAATTTTGAGGTTTGCAAAGGATTCTGAGTAACAGAACCTGGTCCCAGCCACACAAGTCACCCCATCTTGGATTCCCCTAGGTCTCTAGTTTTCAGAAATGCACAGGTTTGGTAGGTTTCCCTAGGTGGCGGCTGAGCTACAGGCCAAAATCTACAGGTAGGCACTTTGCAAGAAACACCTCTGTTTTCCTTCAAAAATTTGGTTGTGTCCACGTTGCGCTTTGGGGCGTTTCCTGTCGTGGGCGCTAGGCCTACCCACACAAGTGAGGTATCATTTTTATCGGGAGACGTGGGGGAACGCTGGGTGGAAGGAAATTTGTAGGTCCTCTCAGATTCCAGAACTTTCTGCCACAGAAATGTGAGGAACATGTGTTTTTTTAGCCAAATTTTGAGGTTTGCAAAGGATTCTGGGTAACAGAACCTGGTCCCAGCCACACAAGTCACCCCATCTTGGATTCCCCTAGGTCTCTAGTTTTCAGAAATGCACAGGTTTGGTAGGTTTCCCTAGGTGGCGGCTGAGCTACAGGCCAAAATCCACAGATAGGCACTTTGCTAAAAACAGGTCTGTTTTCTGTGATGTGTCCACGTTGCGCTTTGGGGCGTTTCCTGTCGCGGGCGCTAGGCCTACCCACACAAGTGAGGTATCATTTTTATCGGGAGACGTGGGGGAACGCTGGGTGGAAGGAAATTTGTGGCTCCTCTCAGATTCCAGAACTTTCTGCCACAGAAATGTGAGGAACATGTGTTTTTTTAGCCACATTTTGAGGTTTGCAAAGGATTCTGGGTAACAGAACCTGGTCCCAGCCACACAAGTCACCCCATCCTGGATTCCCCTAGGTCTCTAGTTTTCAGAAATGCACAGGTTTGGTAGGTTTCCCTAGGTGGCGGCTGAGCTACAGGCCAAAATCTACAGGTAGGCACTTTGCAAAAAACACCTCGGTTTTCCTTCAAAAATGTGGTTGTGTCTACGTTGCGCTTTGGGGCGTTTCCTGTCGTGGGCGCTAGGCCCACCCACACAAGTGAGGTATCATTTTTATCGGGAGACGTGGAGGAACGCTGGGTAGAAGGAAATTTGTGGCTCCTCTCAGATTCCAGAACTTTCTGCCACAGAAATGTGAGGAACATGTGTTTTTTTAGCCAAATTTTGAGGTTTGCACAGGATTCTGGGTAACAGAACCTGGTAACCAGCCACACACGTCACCCCATCCTGGATTCCCCTAGGTCTCTAGTTTTCAGAAATACACAGGTTTGGTAGGTTTCCCTATGTGGCGGCTGAGCTACAGGCCAAAATCCACAGGTAGGCACTTTGCTTAAAACAGGTCTATTTTCTGTGATGTGTCCACGTTGCGCTTTGGGGCGTTTCCTGTCGCGGGCGCTAGGCCTACCCACACAAGTGAGGTATCATTTTTATCGGGAGACGTGGGGGAACGCTGGGTGGAAGGAAATTTGTGGCTCCTCTCAGATTCCAGAACTTTCTGCCACAGAAATGTGAGGAACATGTGTTTTTTTAGCCAAATATTGAGGTTTGCAAAGGATTCTGGGTAACAGAACCTGGTCCCAGCCACACAAGTCACCCCATCTTGGATTCCCCTAGGTCTCTAGTTTTCAGAAATGCACAGGTTTGGTAGGTTTCCCTAGGTGGCGACTGAGCTACAGGCCAAAATCCACAGGTAGGCACTTTGCTAAAAACAGGTCTGTTTTCTGTGATGTGTCCACGTTGCGCTTTGGGGCGTTTCCTGTCGCGGGCGCTAGGCCTACCCACACAAGTGAGGTATAATTTTTATCGGGAGACGTGGGGGAACGCTGGGTGGAAGGAAATTTGTGGCTCCTCTCAGATTCCAGAACTTTCTGCCACAGAAATGTGAGGAACATGTGTTTTTTTAGCCACATTTTGAGGTTTGCAAAGGATTCTGGGTAACAGAACCTGGTCCCAGCCACACAAGTCACCCCATCTTGGATTCCCCTAGGTCTCTAGTTTTCAGAAATGCACAGGTTTGGTAGTTTTCCCTAGGTGGCGGCTGAGCTACAGGCCAAAATCTACAGGTAGGCACTTTGCAAAAACCACCTCTGTTTTCCTTCAAAAATTTGGCTGTGTCCACGTTGCGCTTTGGGGCGTTTCCTGTCACGGGCGCTAGGCCTACCCACACAAGTGAGGTATCATTTTTATCGGGAGACGTGGGGGAACGCTGGGTGGAAGGAAATTTGTGGCTCCTCTCAGATTCCAGAACTTTCTGCCACAGAAATGTGAGGAACATGTGTTTTTTTAGCCAAATTTTGAGGTTTGCAAAGGATTCTGGGTAACAGAACCTGGTCCCAGCCACACAAGTCACCCCATCTTGGATTCCCCTAGGTCTCTAGTTTTTAGAAATGCACAGGTTTGGTAGGTTTCCCTAGGTGGCGGCTGAGCTACAGGCCAAAATCTACAGGTAGGCACTTTGCTAAAAACAGGTCTGTTTTCTGTGATGTGTCCACGTTGCGCTTTGGGGCGTTTCCTGTCGCGGGCGCTAGGCCTACCCACACAAGTGAGGTATCATTTTTATCGGGAGACGTGGGGGAACGCTGGGTGGAAGGAAATTTGTGGCTCCTCTCAGATTCCAGAACTTTCTGCCACAGAAATGTGAGGAACATGTGTTTTTTTAGCCACATTTTGAGGTTTGCAAAGGATTCTGGGTAACAGAACCTGGTCCCAGCCACACAAGTCACCCCATCTTGGATTCCCCCAGGTCTCTAGTTTTCAGAAATGCACAGGTTTGGTAGGTTTCCCTAGGTGGCGGCTGAGCTACAGGCCAAAATCTACAGGTAGGCACTTTGCAAAAAACACCTCTGTTTTCCTTCAAAAATTTGGTTGTGTCCACGTTGCGCTTTGGGGCGTTTCCTGTCGTGGGCGCTAGGCCTACCCACACAAGTGAGGTATCATTTTTATCAGGAGACGTGGGGGAACGCTGGGTGGAAGGAAATTTGTGGCTCCTCTCAGATTCCAGAACTTTCTGCCACAGAAATGTGAGGAACATGTGTTTTTTTAGCCAAAGTTTGAGGTTTGCAAAGGATTCTGGGTAACAGAACCTGGTCCCAGCCACACAAGTCACCCCATCTTGGATTCCCCTAGGTCTCTAGTTTTCAGAAATGCACAGGTTTGGTAGGTTTCCCTAGGTGGCGGCTGAGCTACAGGCCAAAATCCACAGATAGGCACTTTGCTAAAAACAGGTCTGTTTTCTGTGATGTGTCCACGTTGCGCTTTGGGTAGTTTCCTGTCGCGGGCGCTAGGCCTACCCACACAAGTGAGGTATCATTTTTATCGGGAGACGTGGGGGAACGCTGGGTGGAAGGAAATTTGTGGCTCCTCTCAGATTCCAGAACTTTCTGCCACAGAAATGTGAGGAACATGTGTTTTTTTAGCCACATTTTGAGGTTTGCAAAGGATTCTGGGTAACAGAACCTGGTCCCAGCCACACAAGTCACCCCATCCTGGATTCCCCTAGGTCTCTAGTTTTCAGAAATGCACAGGTTTGGTAGGTTTCCCTAGGTGGCGGCTGAGCTACAGGCCAAAATCTACAGGTAGGCACTTTGCAAAAAACACCTCTGTTTTCCTTCAAAAATTTGGTTGTGTCCACGTTGCGCTTTGGGGCGTTTCCTGTCGTGGGCGCTAGGCCCACCCACACAAGTGAGGTATCATTTTTATCGGGAGACGTGGAGGAACGCTGGGTAGAAGGAAATTTGTGGCTCCTCTCAGATTCCAGAACTTTCTGCCACAGAAATGTGAGGAACATGTGTTTTTTTAGCCAAATTTTGAGGTTTGCAAAGGATTCTGAGTAACAGAACCTGGTCCCAGCCACACAAGTCACCCCATCTTGGATTCCCCTAGGTCTCTAGTTTTCAGAAATGCACAGGTTTGGTAGGTTTCCCTAGGTGGCGGCTGAGCTACAGGCCAAAATCTACAGGTAGGCACTTTGCAAGAAACACCTCTGTTTTCCTTCAAAAATTTGGTTGTGTCCACGTTGCGCTTTGGGGCGTTTCCTGTCGTGGGCGCTAGGCCTACCCACACAAGTGAGGTATCATTTTTATCGGGAGACGTGGGGGAACGCTGGGTGGAAGGAAATTTGTAGGTCCTCTCAGATTCCAGAACTTTCTGCCACAGAAATGTGAGGAACATGTGTTTTTTTAGCCAAATTTTGAGGTTTGCAAAGGATTCTGGGTAACAGAACCTGGTCCCACCCACACAAGTCACCCCATCTTGGATTCCCCTAGGTCTCTAGTTTTCAGAAATGCACAGGTTTGGTAGGTTTCCCTAGGTGGCGGCTGAGATACAGGCCAAAATCCACAGATAGGCACTTTGCTAAAAACAGGTCTGTTTTCTGTGATGTGTCCACGTTGCGCTTTGGGGCGTTTCCTGTCGCGGGCGCTAGGCCTACCCACACAAGTGAGGTATCATTTTTATCGGGAGACGTGGGGGAACGCTGGGTGGAAGGAAATTTGTGGCTCCTCTCAGATTCCAGAACTTTCTGCCACAGAAATGTGAGGAACATGTGTTTTTTTAGCCAAATATTGAGGTTTGCAAAGGATTCTGGGTAACAGAACCTGGTCCCAGCCACACAAGTCACCCCATCTTGGATTCCCCTAGGTCTCTAGTTTTCAGAAATGGACAGGTTTGGTAGGTTTCCCTAGGTGGCGACTGAGCTACAGGCCAAAATCCACAGGTAGGCACTTTGCTAAAAACAGGTCTGTTTTCTGTGATGTGTCCACGTTGCGCTTTGGGGCGTTTCCTGTCGCGGGCGCTAGGCCTACCCACACAAGTGAGGTATAATTTTTATCGGGAGACGTGGGGGAACGCTGGATGGAAGGAAATTTGTGGCTCCTCTCAGATTCCAGAACTTTCTGCCACAGAAATGTGAGGAACATGTGTTTTTTTAGCCACATTTTGAGGTTTGCAAAGGATTCTGGGTAACAGAACCTGGTCCCAGCCACACAAGTCACCCCATCTTGGATTCCCCTAGGTCTCTAGTTTTCAGAAATGCACAGGTTTGGTAGGTTTCCCTAGGTGGCGGCTGAGCTACAGGCCAAAATCTACAGGTAGGCACTTTGCTAAAAACAGGTCTGTTTTCTGTGATGTGTCCACGTTGCGCTTTGGGGCGTTTCCTGTCGCGGGCGCTAGGCCTACCCACACAAGTGAGGTATCATTTTTATCGGGAGACGTGGGGGAACGCTGGGTGGAAGGAAATTTGTGGCTCCTCTCAGATTCCAGAACTTTCTGCCACAGAAATGTGAGGAACATGTGTTTTTTTAGCCACATTTTGAGGTTTGCAAAGGATTCTGGGTAACAGAACCTGGTCCCAGCCACACAAGTCACCCCATCTTGGATTCCACCAGGTCTCTAGTTTTCAGAAATGCACAGGTTTGGTAGGTTTCCCTAGGTGGCGGCTGAGCTACAGGCCAAAATCTACAGGTAGGCACTTTGCAAAAAACACCTCTGTTTTCCTTCAAAAATTTGGTTGTGTCCACGTTGCGCTTTGGGGCGTTTCCTGTCGTGGGCGCTAGGCCTACCCACACAAGTGAGGTATCATTTTTATCGGGAGACGTGGGGGAACGCTGGGTGGAAGGAAATTTGTGGCTCCTCTCAGATTCCAGAACTTTCTGCCACAGAAATGTGAGGAACATGTGTTTTTTTAGCCACATTTTGAGGTTTGCAAAGGATTCTGGGTAACAGAACCTGGTCCCAGCCACACAAGTCACCCCATTCTGGATTCCCCTAGGTCTCTAGTTTTCAGAAATGCACAGGTTTGGTAGGTTTCCCTAGGTGGCGGCTGAGCTACAGGCCAAAATCTACAGGTAGGCACCTTGCAAAAAACACCTCTGTTTTCCTTCAAAAATTTGGTTGTGTCCACGTTGCGCTTTGGGGCGTTTCCTGTCGTGGGCGCTAGGCCCACCCACACAAGTGAGGTATCATTTTTATCGGGAGACGTGGAGGAACGCTGGGTAGAAGGAAATTTGTGGCTCCTCTCAGATTCCAGAACTTTCTGCCACAGAAATGTGAGGAACATGTGTTTTTTTAGCCAAATTTTGAGGTTTGCAAAGGATTCTGAGTAACAGAACCTGGTCCCAGCCACACAAGTCACCCCATCTTGGATTCCCCTAGGTCTCTAGTTTTCAGAAATGCACAGGTTTGGTAGGTTTCCCTAGGTGGCGGCTGAGCTACAGGCCAAAATCTACAGGTAGGCACTTTGCAAAAAACACCTCTGTTTTCCTTGAAAAATTTGGTTGTGTCCACGTTGCGCTTTGGGGCGTTTCCTGTCGTGGGCGCTAGGCCTACCCACACAAGTGAGGTATCATTTTTATCGGGAGACGTGGGGGAACGCTGGGTGGAAGGAAATTTGTGGCTCCTCTCAGATTCCAGAACTTTCTGCCACAGAAATGTGAGGAACAGGTGTTTTTTTAGCCAAATATTGAGGTTTGCAAAGGATTCTGGGTAACAGAACCTGGTCCCAGCCACACAAGTCACCCCATCTTGGATTCCCCTAGGTCTCTAGTTTTCAAAAATGCACAGGTTTGGTAGGTTTCCCTAGGTGGCGGCTGAGCTACAGGCCAAAATCCACAGGTAGGCACTTTGCTAAAAACAGGTCTGTTTTCTGTGATGTGTCCACGTTGCGCTTTGGGGCGTTTCCTGTCGCGGGCGCTAGGCCTACCCACACAAGTGAGGTATAATTTTTATCGGGAGACGTGGGGGAACGCTGGGTGGAAGGAAATTTGTGGCTCCTCTCAGATTCCAGAACTTTCTGCCACAGAAATGTGAGGAACATGTGTTTTTTTAGCCACATTTTGAGGTTTGCAAAGGATTCTGGGTAACAGAACCTGGTCCCAGCCACACAAGTCACCCCATCTTGGATTCCCCCAGGTCTCTAGTTTTCAGAAATGCACAGGTTTGGTAGGTTTCCCTAGGTGGCGGCTGAGCTACAGGCCAAAATCTACAGGTAGGCACTTTGCAAAAAACACCTCTGTTTTCCTTCAAAAATTTGGTTGTGTCCACGTTGCGCTTTGGGGCGTTTCCTGTCGTGGGCGCTAGGCCTACCCACACAAGTGAGGTATCATTTTTATCGGGAGACATGGGGGAACGCTGGGTGGAAGGAAATTTGTGGCTCCTCTCAGATTCCAGAACTTTCTGCCACAGAAATGTGAGGAACATGTGTTTTTTTAGCCAAATTTTGAGGTTTGCAAAGGATTCTGGGTAACAGAACCTGGTCCCAGCCACACAAGTCACCCCATCTTGGATTCCCCTAGGTCTCTAGTTTTCAGAAATGCACAGGTTTGGTAGGTTTCCCTAGGTGGCGGCTGAGCTACAGGCCAAAATCCACAGATAGGCACTTTGCTAAAAACAGGTCTGTTTTCTGTGATGTGTCCACGTTGCGCTTTGGGGCGTTTCCTGTCGCGGGCGCTAGGCCTACCCACACAAGTGAGGTATCATTTTTATCGGGAGACTTGGGGGAACGCTGGGTGGAAGGAAATTTGTGGCTCCTCTCAGATTCCAGAACTTTCTGCCACAGAAATGTGAGGAACATGTGTTTTTTTAGCCACATTTTGAGGTTTGCAAAGGATTCTGGGTAACAGAACCTGGTCCCAGCCACACAAGTCACCCCATCCTGGATTCCCCTAGGTCTCTAGTTTTCAGAAATGCACAGGTTTGGTAGGTTTCCCTAGGTGGCGGCTGAGCTACAGGCCAAAATCTACAGGTAGGCACTTTGCAAAAAACACCTCTGTTTTCCTTCAAAAATTTGGTTGTGTCCACGTTGCGCTTTGGGGCGTTTCCTGTCGTGGGCGCTAGGCCCACCCACACAAGTGAGGTATCATTTTTATCGGGAGACGCGGAGGAACGCTGGGTGGAAGGAAATTTGTGGCTCCTCTCAGATTCCAGAACTTTCTGCCACAGAAATTTGAGGAACATGTGTTTTTTTAGCCAAATGTTGAGGTTTGCTAAGGATTCTGAGTAACAGAACCTGGTCCCAGCCACACAAGTCACCCCATCTTGGATTCCCCTAGGTCTCTAGTTTTCAGAAATGCAGAGGTTTGGTAGGTTTCCCTAGGTGGCGGCTGAGCTACAGGCCAAAATCTACAGGTAGGCACTTTGCAAGAAACACCTCTGTTTTCCTTCAAAAATTTGGTTGTGTCCACGTTGCGCTTTGGAGCGTTTCCTGTCGTGGGCGCTAGGCCTACCCACACAAGTGAGGTATCATTTTTATCGGGAGACGTGGGGGAACGCTGGGTGGAAGGAAATTTGTAGCTCCTCTCAGATTCCAGAACTTTCTGCCACAGAAATGTGAGGAACATGTGTTTTTTTAGCCAAATTTTGAGGTTTGCAAAGGATTCTGGGTAACAGAACCTGGTCCCAGCCACACAAGTCACCCCATCTTGGATTCCCCTAGGTCTCTAGTTTTCAGAAATGCAGAGGTTTGGTAGGTTTCCCTAGGTGGCGGCTGAGCTACAGGCCAAAATCCACAGATAGGCACTTTGCTAAAAACAGGTCTGTTTTCTGTGATGTGTCCATGTTGCGCTTTGGGGCGTTTCCTGTCGCAGGCGCTAGGCCTACCCACACAAGTGAGGTATCATTTTTATCGGGAGACGTGGGGGAACGCTGGGTGGAAGGAAATTTGTGGCTCCTCTCAGATTCCAGAACTTTCTGCCACAGAAATGTGAGGAACATGTGTTTTTTTAGCCACATTTTGAGGTTTGCAAAGGATTCTGGGTAACAGAACCTGGTCCCAGCCACACAAGTCACCCCATCCTGGATTCCCCTAGGTCTCTAGTTTTCCGAAATGCACAGGTTTGGTAGGTTTCCCTAGGTGGCGGCTGAGCTACAGGCCAAAATCTACAGGTAGGCACTTTGCAAAAAACACCTCTGTTTTCCTTCAAAAATTTGGTTGTGTCTACGTTGCGCTTTGGGGCGTTTCCTGTCGTGGGCGCTAGGCCCACCCACACAAGTGAGGTATCATTTTTATCGGGAGACGTGGAGGAACGCTGGGTAGAAGGAAATTTGTGGCTCCTCTCAGATTCCAGAACTTTCTGCCACAGAAATGTGAGGAACATGTGTTTTTTTAGCCAAATTTTGAGGTTTGCAAAGGATTCTGAGTAACAGAACCTGGTCCCAGCCACACAAGTCACCCCATCTTGGATTCCCCTAGGTCTCTAGTTTTCAGAAATGCACAGGTTTGGTAGGTTTCCCTAGGTGGCGGCTGAGCTACAGGCCAAAATCTACAGGTAGGCACTTTGCAAAAAACACCTCTGTTTTCCTTCAAAAATTTGGTTGTGTCCACGTTGCGCTTTGGGGCGTTTCCTGTCGTGGGCGCTAGGCCTACCCACACAAGTGAGGTATCATTTTTATCGGGACACGTGGGGGAACGCTGGGTGGAAGGAAATTTGTGGCTCCTCTCAGATTCCAGAACTTTCTGCCACAGAAATGTGAGGAACATGTGTTTTTTTAGCCAAATTTTGAGGTTTGCACAGGATTCTGGGTAACAGAACCTGGTAACCAGCCACACACGTCACCCCATCCTGGATTCCCCTAGGTCTCTAGTTTTCAGAAATACACAGGTTTGGTAGGTTTCCCTATGTGGCGGCTGAGCTACAGGCCAAAATCCACAGGTAGGCACTTTGCTTAAAACAGGTCTATTTTCTGTGATGTGTCCACGTTGCGCTTTGGGGCGTTTCCTGTCGCGGGCGCTAGGCCTACCCACACAAGTGAGGTATCATTTTTATCGGGAGACGTGTGGGAACGCTGGATGGAAGGAAATTTGTGGCTCCTCTCAGATTCCAGAACTTTCTGCCACAGAAATGTGAGGAACATGTGTTTTTTTTGCCAAATTTTGAGGTTTGCAAAGGATTGTGGGTAACAGAACCTGGTCACAGCCAAACAAGTCACCCCATCTTGGATTCCCCTAGGTCTCTAGTTTTCAGAAATGTACAGGTTTGGTAGGTTTCCCTAGGTGGCGGCTGAGCTACAGGCCAAAATCTACAGGTAGGCACTTTGCAAAAAACACCTCTGTTTTCCTTCAAAAATTTGGTTGTGTCCACGTTGCGCTTTGGGGCGTTTCCTGTCGTGGGCGCTAGGCCTACCCACACAACTGAGGTATCATTTTTATCGGGAGACGTGGGGGAACGCTGGGTGGAAGGAAATTTGTGGCTCCTCTCAGATTCCAGAACTTTCTGCCACAGAAATGTGAGGAACATGTGTTTTTTTAGCCAAATTTTGAGGTTTGCAAAGGATTCTGGGTAACAGAACCTGGTCCCAGCCACACAAGTCACCCCATCTTGGATTCCCCTAGGTCTCTAGTTTTCAGAAATGCACAGGTTTGGTAGGTTTCCCTAGGTGGCGGCTGAGCTACAGGCCAAAATCTACAGGTAGGCACTTTGCTAAAAACAGGTCTGTTTTCTGTGATGTGTCCACGTTGCGCTTTGGGGCGTTTCCTGTCGCGGGCGCTAGGCCTACCCACACAAGTGAGGTATCATTTTTATCGGGAGACATGGGGGAACGCTGGGTGGAAGGAAATTTGTGGCTCCTCTCAGATTCCAGAACTTTCTGCCACAGAAATGTGAGGAACATGTGTTTTTTTAGCCACATTTTGAGGTTTGCAAAGGATTCTGGGTAACAGAACCTGGTCCCAGCCACACAAGTCACCCCATCTTGGATTCCACCAGGTCTCTAGTTTTCAGAAATGCACAGGTTTGGTAGGTTTCCCTAGGTGGCGGCTGAGCTACAGGCCAAAATCTACAGGTAGGCACTTTGCTAAAAACAGGTCTGTTTTCTGTGATGTGTCCACGTTGCGCTTTGGGGCGTTTCCTGTCGCGGGCGCTAGGCCTACCCACACAAGTGAGGTATCATTTTTATCGGGAGACGTGGGGGAACGCTGGGTGGAAGGAAATTTGTGGCTCCTCTCAGATTCCAGAACTTTCTGCCACAGAAATGTGAGGAACATGTGTTTTTTTAGCCACATTTTGAGGTTTGCAAAGGATTCTGGGTAACAGAACCTGGTCCCAGCCACACAAGTCACCCCATCTTGGATTCCCCCAGGTCTCTAGTTTTCAGAAATGCACAGGTTTGGTAGGTTTCCCTAGGTGGCGGCTGAGCTACAGGCCAAAATCTACAGGTAGGCACTTTGCAAAAAACTCCTCTGTTTTCCTTCAAAAATTTGGTTGTGTCCACGTTGCGCTTTGGGGCGTTTCCTGTCGTGGGCGCTAGGCCTACCCACACAAGTGAGGTATCATTTTTATCAGGAGACGTGGGGGAACGCTGGGTGGAAGGAAATTTGTGGCTCCTCTCAGATTCCAGAACTTTCTGCCACAGAAATGTGAGGAACATGTGTTTTTTTAGCCAAAGTTTGAGGTTTGCAAAGGATTCTGGGTAACAGAACCTGGTCCCAGCCACACAAGTCACCCCATCTTGGATTCCCCTAGGTCTCTAGTTTTCAGAAATGCACAGGTTTGGTAGGTTTCCCTAGGTGGCGGCTGAGCTACAGGCCAAAATCCACAGATAGGCACTTTGCTAAAAACAGGTCTGTTTTCTGTGATGTGTCCACGTTGCGCTTTGGGTAGTTTCCTGTCGCGGGCGCTAGGCCTACCCACACAAGTGAGGTATCATTTTTATCGGGAGACGTGGGGGAACGCTGGGTGGAAGGAAATTTGTGGCTCCTCTCAGATTCCAGAACTTTCTGCCACAGAAATGTGAGGAACATGTGTTTTTTTAGCCACATTTTGAGGTTTGCAAAGGATTCTGGGTAACAGAACCTGGTCCCAGCCACACAAGTCACCCCATCCTGGATTCCCCTAGGTCTCTAGTTTTCAGAAATGCACAGGTTTGGTAGGTTTCCCTAGGTGGCGGCTGAGCTACAGGCCAAAATCTACAGGTAGGCACTTTGCAAAAAACACCTCTGTTTTCCTTCAAAAATTTGGTTGTGTCCACGTTGCGCTTTGGGGCGTTTCCTGTCGTGGGCGCTAGGCCCACCCACACAAGTGAGGTATCATTTTTATCGGGAGACGTGGAGGAACGCTGGGTAGAAGGAAATTTGTGGCTCCTCTCAGATTCCAGAACTTTCTGCCACAGAAATGTGAGGAACATGTGTTTTTTTAGCCAAATTTTGAGGTTTGCAAAGGATTCTGAGTAACAGAACCTGGTCCCAGCCACAAAAGTCACCCCATCTTGGATTCCCCTAGGTCTCTAGTTTTCAGAAATGCACAGGTTTGGTAGGTTTCCCTAGGTGGCGGCTGAGCTACAGGCCAAAATCTACAGGTAGGCACTTTGCAAGAAACACCTCTGTTTTCCTTCAAAAATTTGGTTGTGTCCACGTTGCGCTTTGGGGCGTTTCCTGTTGTGGGCGCTAGGCCTACCCACACAAGTGAGGTATCATTTTTATCGGGAGACGTGGGGGAACGCTGGGTGGAAGGAAATTTGTAGGTCCTCTCAGATTCCAGAACTTTCTGCCACAGAAATGTGAGGAACATGTGTTTTTTTAGCCAAATTTTGAGGTTTGCAAAGGATTCTGGGTAACAGAACCTGGTCCCAGCCACACAAGTCACCCCATCTTGGATTCCCCTAGGTCTCTAGTTTTCAGAAATGCACAGGTTTGGTAGGTTTCCCTAGGTGGTGGCTGAGATACAGGCCAAAATCCACAGATAGGCACTTTGCTAAAAACAGGTCTGTTTTCTGTGATGTGTCCACGTTGCGCTTTGGGGCGTTTCCTGTCGCGGGCGCTAGGCCTACCCACACAAGTGAGGTATCATTTTTATCGGGAGAAGTGGGGGAACGCTGGGTGGAAGGAAATTTGTGGCTCCTCTCAGATTCCAGAACTTTCTGCCACAGAAATGTGAGGAACATGTGTTTTTTTAGCCACATTTTGAGGTTTGCAAAGGATTCTGGGTAACAGAACCTGGTCCCAGCCACACAAGTCACCCCATCCTGGATTCCCCTAGGTCTCTAGTTTTCAGAAATGCACAGGTTTGGTAGGTTTCCCTAGGTGGCGGCTGAGCTACAGGCCAAAATCTACAGGTAGGCACTTTGCAAAAAACACCTCTGTTTTCCTTCAAAAATTTGGTTGTGTCCACGTTGCGCTTTGGGGCGTTTCCTGTCGTGGGCGCTAGGCCTACCCACACAAGTGAGGTATCATTTTTATCGGGAGACGTGGGGGAACGCTGGGTGGAAGGAAATTTGTGGCTCCTCTCAGATTCCAGAACTTTCTGCCACAGAAATGTGAGGAACATGTGTTTTTTTAGCCAAAGTTTGAGGTTTGCAAAGGATTCTGGGTAACAGAACCTGCTCCCAGCCACACAAGTCACCCCATCTTGGATTCCCCTAGGTCTCTAGTTTTCAGAAATGCACAGGTTTGGTAGGTTTCCCTAGGTGGCGGCTGAGCTACAGGCCAAAATCCACAGATAGGCACTTTGCTAAAAACAGGTCTGTTTTCTGTGATGTGTCCACGTTGCGCTTTGGGGCGTTTCCTGTCGCGGGCGCTAGGCCTACCCACACAAGTGAGGTATAATTTTTATCGGGAGACGTGGGGGAACGCTGGGTGGAAGGAAATTTGTGGCTCCTCTCAGATTCCAGAACTTTCTGCCACAGAAATGTGAGGAACATGTGTTTTTTTAGCCACATTTTGAGGTTTGCAAAGGATTCTGGGTAACAGAACCTGGTCCCAGCCACACAAGTCACCCCATCCTGGATTCCCCTAGGTCTCTAGTTTTCAGAAATGCACAGGTTTGGTAGGTTTCCTTAGGTGGCGGCTGAGCTACAGGCCAAAATCTACAGGTAGGCACTTTGCAAAAAACACCTCTGTTTTCCTTCAAAAATTTGGTTGTGTCCACGTTGCGCTTTGGGGCGTTTCCTGTCGTGGGCGCTAGGCCCACCCACACAAGTGAGGTATCATTTTTATCGGGAGACGTGGAGGAACGCTGGGTAGAAGGAAATTTGTGGCTCCTCTCAGATTCCAGAACTTTCTGCCACAGAAATGTGAGGAACATGTGTTTTTTAGCCAAATTTTGAGGTTTGCAAAGGATTCTGAGTAACAGAACCTGGTCCCAGCCACACAAGTCACCCCATCTTGGATTCCCCTAGGTCTCTAGTTTTCAGAAATGCACAGGTTTGGTAGGTTTCCCTAGGTGGCGGCTGAGCTACAGGCCAAAATCTACAGGTAGGCACTTTGCAAGAAACACCTCTGTTTTCCTTCAAAAATTTGGTTGTGTCCACGTTGCGCTTTGGGGCGTTTCCTGTCGTGGGCGCTAGGCCTACCCACACAAGTGAGGTATCATTTTTATCGGGAGACGTGGGGGAACGCTGGGTGGAAGGAAATTTGTGGCTCCTCTCAGATTCCAGAACTTTCTGCCACAGAAATGTGAGGAACATGTGTTTTTTTAGCCAAATTTTGAGGTTTGCAAAGGATTCTGAGTAACAGAACCTGGTCCCAGCCACACAAGTCACCCCATCTTGGATTCCCCTAGGTCTCTAGTTTTCAGAAATGCACAGGTTTGGTAGGTTTCCCTAGGTGGCGGCTGAGCTACAGGCCAAAATCCACAGATAGGCACTTTGCTAAAAACAGGTCTGTTTTCTGTGATGTGTCCACGTTGCGCTTTGGGGCGTTTCCTGTCGCGGGCGCTAGGCCTACCCACACAAGTGAGGTATCATTTTTATCGGGAGACGTGGGGGAACGCTGGGTGGAAGGAAATTTGTGGCTCCTCTCAGATTCCAGAACTTTCTGCCACAGAAATGTGAGGAACATGTGTTTTTTTAGCCACATTTTGAGGTTTGCAAAGGATTCTGGGTAACAGAACCTGGTCCCAGCCACACAAGTCACCCCATCCTGGATTCCCCTAGGTCTCTAGTTTTCAGAAATGCACAGGTTTGGTAGGTTTCCCTAGGTGGCGGCTGAGCTACAGGCCAAAATCTACAGGTAGGCACTTTGCAAAAAACACCTCGGTTTTCCTTCAAAAATGTGGTTGTGTCTACGTTGCGCTTTGGGGCGTTTCCTGTCGTGGGCGCTAGGCCCACCCACACAAGTGAGGTATCATTTTTATCGGGAGACGTGGAGGAACGCTGGGTAGAAGGAAATTTGTGGCTCCTCTCAGATTCCAGAACTTTCTGCCACAGAAATGTGAGGAACATGTGTTTTTTTAGCCAAATTTTGAGGTTTGCACAGGATTCTGGGTAACAGAACCTGGTAACCAGCCACACACGTCACCCCATCCTGGATTCCCCTAGGTCTCTAGTTTTCAGAAATACACAGGTTTGGTAGGTTTCCCTATGTGGCGGCTGAGCTACAGGCCAAAATCCACAGGTAGGCACTTTGCTTAAAACAGGTCGTTTTTCTGTGATGTGTCCACGTTGCGCTTTGGGGCGTTTCCTGTCGCGGGCGCTAGGCCTACCCACACAAGTGAGGTATCATTTTTATCGGGAGACGTGGGGGAACGCTGGGTGGAAGGAAATTTGTGGCTCCTCTCAGATTCCAGAACTTTCTGCCACAGAAATGTGAGGAACATGTGTTTTTTTAGCCAAATATTGAGGTTTGCAAAGGATTCTGGGTAACAGAACCTGGTCCCAGCCACACAAGTCACCCCATCTTGGATTCCCCTAGGTCTCTAGTTTTCAGAAATGCACAGGTTTGGTAGGTTTCCCTAGGTGGCGACTGAGCTACAGGCCAAAATCCACAGGTAGGCACTTTGCTAAAAACAGGTCTGTTTTCTGTGATGTGTCCACGTTGCGCTTTGGGGCGTTTCCTGTCGCGGGCGCTAGGCCTACCCACACAAGTGAGGTATAATTTTTATCGGGAGACGTGGGGGAACGCTGGGTGGAAGGAAATTTGTGGCTCCTCTCAGATTCTAGAACTTTCTGCCACAGAAATGTGAGGAACATGTGTTTTTTTAGCCACATTTTGAGGTTTGCAAAGGATTCTGGGTAACAGAACCTGGTCCCAGCCACACAAGTCACCCCATCTTGGATTCCCCTAGGTCTCTAGTTTTCAGAAATGCACAGGTTTGGTAGTTTTCCCTAGGTGGCGGCTGAGCTACAGGCCAAAATCTACAGGTAGGCACTTTGCAAAAACCACCTCTGTTTTCCTTCAAAAATTTGGCTGTGTCCACGTTGCGCTTTGGGGCGTTTCCTGTCACGGGCGCTAGGCCTACCCACACAAGTGAGGTATCATTTTTATCGGGAGACGTGGGGGAACGCTGGGTGGAAGGAAATTTGTGGCTCCTCTCAGATTCCAGAACTTTCTGCCACAGAAATGTGAGGAACATGTGTTTTTTTAGCCAAATTTTGAGGTTTGCAAAGGATTCTGGGTAACAGAACCTGGTCCCAGCCACACAAGTCACCCCATCTTGGATTCCCCTAGGTCTCTAGTTTTTAGAAATGCACAGGTTTGGTAGGTTTCCCTAGGTGGCGGCTGAGCTACAGGCCAAAATCTACAGGTAGGCACTTTGCTAAAAACAGGTCTGTTTTCTGTGATGTGTCCACGTTGCGCTTTGGGGCGTTTCCTGTCGCGGGCGCTAGGCCTACCCACACAAGTGAGGTATCATTTTTATCGGGAGACGTGGGGGAACGCTGGGTGGAAGGAAATTTGTGGCTCCTCTCAGATTCCAGAACTTTCTGCCACAGAAATGTGAGGAACATGTGTTTTTTTAGCCACATTTTGAGGTTTGCAAAGGATTCTGGGTAACAGAACCTGGTCCCAGCCACACAAGTCACCCCATCTTGGATTCCACCAGGTCTCTAGTTTTCAGAAATGCACAGGTTTGGTAGGTTTCCCTAGGTGGCGGCTGAGCTACAGGCCAAAATCTACAGGTAGGCACTTTGCTAAAAACAGGTCTGTTTTCTGTGATGTGTCCACGTTGCGCTTTGGGGCGTTTCCTGTCGCGGGCGCTAGGCCTACCCACACAAGTGAGGTATCATTTTTATCGGGAGACGTGGGGGAACGCTGGGTGGAAGGAAATTTGTGGCTCCTCTCAGATTCCAGAACTTTCTGCCACAGAAATGTGAGGAACATGTGTTTTTTTAGCCACATTTTGAGGTTTGCAAAGGATTCTGGGTAACAGAACCTGGTCCCAGCCACACAAGTCACCCCATCTTGGATTCCCCCAGGTCTCTAGTTTTCAGAAATGCACAGGTTTGGTAGGTTTCCCTAGGTGGCGGCTGAGCTACAGGCCAAAATCTACAGGTAGGCACTTTGCAAAAAACACCTCTGTTTTCCTTCAAAAATTTGGTTGTGTCCACGTTGCGCTTTGGGGCGTTTCCTGTCGTGGGCGCTAGGCCTACCCACACAAGTGAGGTATCATTTTTATCAGGAGACGTGGGGGAACGCTGGGTGGAAGGAAATTTGTGGCTCCTCTCAGATTCCAGAACTTTCTGCCACAGAAATGTGAGGAACATGTGTTTTTTTAGCCAAAGTTTGAGGTTTGCAAAGGATTCTGGGTAACAGAACCTGGTCCCAGCCACACAAGTCACCCCATCTTGGATTCCCCTAGGTCTCTAGTTTTCAGAAATGCACAGGTTTGGTAGGTTTCCCTAGGTGGCGGCTGAGCTACAGGCCAAAATCCACAGATAGGCACTTTGCTAAAAACAGGTCTGTTTTCTGTGATGTGTCCACGTTGCGCTTTGGGTAGTTTCCTGTCGCGGGCGCTAGGCCTACCCACACAAGTGAGGTATCATTTTTATCGGGAGACGTGGGGGAACGCTGGGTGGAAGGAAATTTGTGGCTCCTCTCAGATTCCAGAACTTTCTGCCACAGAAATGTGAGGAACATGTGTTTTTTTAGCCACATTTTGAGGTTTGCAAAGGATTCTGGGTAACAGAACCTGGTCCCAGCCACACAAGTCACCCCATCCTGGATTCCCCTAGGTCTCTAGTTTTCAGAAATGCACAGGTTTGGTAGGTTTCCCTAGGTGGCGGCTGAGCTACAGGCCAAAATCTACAGGTAGGCACTTTGCAAAAAACACCTCTGTTTTCCTTCAAAAATTTGGTTGTGTCCACGTTGCGCTTTGGGGCGTTTCCTGTCGTGGGCGCTAGGCCCACCCACACAAGTGAGGTATCATTTTTATCGGGAGACGTGGAGGAACGCTGGGTAGAAGGAAATTTGTGGCTCCTCTCAGATTCCAGAACTTTCTGCCACAGAAATGTGAGGAACATGTGTTTTTTTAGCCAAATTTTGAGGTTTGCAAAGGATTCTGAGTAACAGAACCTGGTCCCAGCCACACAAGTCACCCCATCTTGGATTCCCCTAGGTCTCTAGTTTTCAGAAATGCACAGGTTTGGTAGGTTTCCCTAGGTGGCGGCTGAGCTACAGGCCAAAATCTACAGGTAGGCACTTTGCAAGAAACACCTCTGTTTTCCTTCAAAAATTTGGTTGTGTCCACGTTGCGCTTTGGGGCGTTTCCTGTCGTGGGCGCTAGGCCTACCCACACAAGTGAGGTATCATTTTTATCGGGAGACGTGGGGGAACGCTGGGTGGAAGGAAATTTGTAGGTCCTCTCAGATTCCAGAACTTTCTGCCACAGAAATGTGAGGAACATGTGTTTTTTTAGCCAAATTTTGAGGTTTGCAAAGGATTCTGGGTAACAGAACCTGGTCCCAGCCACACAAGTCACCCCATCTTGGATTCCCCTAGGTCTCTAGTTTTCAGAAATGCACAGGTTTGGTAGGTTTCCCTAGGTGGCGGCTGAGATACAGGCCAAAATCCACAGATAGGCACTTTGCTAAAAACAGGTCTGTTTTCTGTGATGTGTCCACGTTGCGCTTTGGGGCGTTTCCTGTCGCGGGCGCTAGGCCTACCCACACAAGTGAGGTATCATTTTTATCGGGAGACGTGGGGGAACGCTGGGTGGAAGGAAATTTGTGGCTCCTCTCAGATTCCAGAACTTTCTGCCACAGAAATGTGAGGAACATGTGTTTTTTTAGCCAAATATTGAGGTTTGCAAAGGATTCTGGGTAACAGAACCTGGTCCCAGCCACACAAGTCACCCCATCTTGGATTCCCCTAGGTCTCTAGTTTTCAGAAATGGACAGGTTTGGTAGGTTTCCCTAGGTGGCGACTGAGCTACAGGCCAAAATCCACAGGTAGGCACTTTGCTAAAAACAGGTCTGTTTTCTGTGATGTGTCCACGTTGCGCTTTGGGGCGTTTCCTGTCGCAGGCGCTAGGCCTACCCACACAAGTGAGGTATAATTTTTATCGGGAGACGTGGGGGAACGCTGGATGGAAGGAAATTTGTGGCTCCTCTCAGATTCCAGAACTTTCTGCCACAGAAATGTGAGGAACATGTGTTTTTTTAGCCACATTTTGAGGTTTGCAAAGGATTCTGGGTAACAGAACCTGGTCCCAGCCACACAAGTCACCCCATCTTGGATTCCCCTAGGTCTCTAGTTTTCAGAAATGCACAGGTTTGGTAGGTTTCCCTAGGTGGCGGCTGAGCTACAGGCCAAAATCTACAGGTAGGCACTTTGCTAAAAACAGGTCTGTTTTCTGTGATGTGTCCACGTTGCGCTTTGGGGCGTTTCCTGTCGCGGGCGCTAGGCCTACCCACACAAGTGAGGTATCATTTTTATCGGGAGACGTGGGGGAACGCTGGGTGGAAGGAAATTTGTGGCTCCTCTCAGATTCCAGAACTTTCTGCCACAGAAATGTGAGGAACATGTGTTTTTTTAGCCACATTTTGAGGTTTGCAAAGGATTCTGGGTAACAGAACCTGGTCCCAGCCACACAAGTCACCCCATCTTGGATTCCACCAGGTCTCTAGTTTTCAGAAATGCACAGGTTTGGTAGGTTTCCCTAGGTGGCGGCTGAGCTACAGGCCAAAATCTACAGGTAGGCACTTTGCAAAAAACACCTCTGTTTTCCTTCAAAAATTTGGTTGTGTCCACGTTGCGCTTTGGGGCGTTTCCTGTCGTGGGCGCTAGGCCTACCCACACAAGTGAGGTATCATTTTTATCGGGAGACGTGGGGGAACGCTGGGTGGAAGGAAATTTGTGGCTCCTCTCAGATTCCAGAACTTTCTGCCACAGAAATGTGAGGAACATGTGTTTTTTTAGCCAAATTTTGAGGTTTGCAAAGGATTCTGGGTAACAGAACCTGGTCCCAGCCACACAAGTCACCCCATCTTGGATTCCCCTAGGTCTCTAGTTTTCAGAAATGCACAGGTTTGGTAGGTTTCCCTAGGTGGCGGCTGAGCTACAGGCCAAAATCCACAGATAGGCACTTTGCTAAAAACAGGTCTGTTTTCTGTGATGTGTCCACGTTGCGCTTTGGGGCGTTTCCTGTCGCGGGCGCTAGGCCTACCCACACAAGTGAGGTATCATTTTTATCGGGAGACTTGGGGGAACGCTGGGTGGAAGGAAATTTGTGGCTCCTCTCAGATTCCAGAACTTTCTGCCACAGAAATGTGAGGAACATGTGTTTTTTTAGCCACATTTTGAGGTTTGCAAAGGATTCTGGGTAACAGAACCTGGTCCCAGCCACACAAGTCACCCCATCCTGGATTCCCCTAGGTCTCTAGTTTTCAGAAATGCACAGGTTTGGTAGGTTTCCCTAGGTGGCGGCTGAGCTACAGGCCAAAATCTACAGGTAGGCACTTTGCAAAAAACACCTCTGTTTTCCTTCAAAAATTTGGTTGTGTCCACGTTGCGCTTTGGGGCGTTTCCTGTCGTGGGCGCTAGGCCCACCCACACAAGTGAGGTATCATTTTTATCGGGAGACGCGGAGGAACGCTGGGTGGAAGGAAATTTGTGGCTCCTCTCAGATTCCAGAACTTTCTGCCACAGAAATTTGAGGAACATGTGTTTTTTTAGCCAAATGTTGAGGTTTGCTAAGGATTCTGAGTAACAGAACCTGGTCCCAGCCACACAAGTCACCCCATCTTGGATTCCCCTAGGTCTCTAGTTTTCAGAAATGCAGAGGTTTGGTAGGTTTCCCTAGGTGGCGGCTGAGCTACAGGCCAAAATCTACAGGTAGGCACTTTGCAAGAAACACCTCTGTTTTCCTTCAAAAATTTGGTTGTGTCCACGTTGCGCTTTGGGGCGTTTCCTGTCGTGGGCGCTAGGCCTACCCACACAAGTGAGGTATCATTTTTATCGGGAGACGTGGGGGAACGCTGGGTGGAAGGAAATTTGTAGCTCCTCTCAGATTCCAGAACTTTCTGCCACAGAAATGTGAGGAACATGTGTTTTTTTAGCCAAATTTTGAGGTTTGCAAAGGATTCTGGGTAACAGAACCTGGTCCCAGCCACACAAGTCACCCCATCTTGGATTCCCCTAGGTCTCTAGTTTTCAGAAATGCACAGGTTTGGTAGGTTTCCCTAGGTGGCGGCTGAGCTACAGGCCAAAATCCACAGATAGGCACTTTGCTAAAAACAGGTCTGTTTTCTGTGATGTGTCCATGTTGCGCTTTGGGGCGTTTCCTGTCGCAGGCGCTAGGCCTACCCACACAAGTGAGGTATCATTTTTATCGGGAGACGTGGGGGAACGCTGGGTGGAAGGAAATTTGTGGCTCCTCTCAGATTCCAGAACTTTCTGCCACAGAAATGTGAGGAACATGTGTTTTTTTAGCCACATTTTGAGGTTTGCAAAGGATTCTGGGTAACAGAACCTGGTCCCAGCCACACAAGTCACCCCATCCTGGATTCCCCTAGGTCTCTAGTTTTCAGAAATGCACAGGTTTGGTAGGTTTCCCTAGGTGGCGGCTGAGCTACAGGCCAAAATCTACAGGTAGGCACTTTGCAAAAAACACCTCTGTTTTCCTTCAAAAATTTGGTTGTGTCTACGTTGCGCTTTGGGGCGTTTCCTGTCGTGGGCGCTAGGCCCACCCACACAAGTGAGGTATCATTTTTATCGGGAGACGTGGAGGAACGCTGGGTAGAAGGAAATTTGTGGCTCCTCTCAGATTCCAGAACTTTCTGCCACAGAAATGTGAGGAACATGTGTTTTTTTAGCCAAATTTTGAGGTTTGCAAAGGATTCTGAGTAACAGAACCTGGTCCCAGCCACACAAGTCACCCCATCTTGGATTCCCCTAGGTCTCTAGTTTTCAGAAATGCACAGGTTTGGTAGGTTTCCCTAGGTGGCGGCTGAGCTACAGGCCAAAATCTACAGGTAGGCACTTTGCAAAAAACACCTCTGTTTTCCTTCAAAAATTTGGTTGTGTCCACGTTGCGCTTTGGGGCGTTTCCTGTCGTGGGCGCTAGGCCTACCCACACAAGTGAGGTATCATTTTTATCGGGACACGTGGGGGAACGCTGGGTGGAAGGAAATTTGTGGCTCCTCTCAGATTCCAGAACTTTCTGCCACAGAAATGTGAGGAACATGTGTTTTTTTAGCCAAATTTTGAGGTTTGCACAGGATTCTGGGTAACAGAACCTGGTAACCAGCCACACACGTCACCCCATCCTGGATTCCCCTAGGTCTCTAGTTTTCAGAAATACACAGGTTTGGTAGGTTTCCCTATGTGGCGGCTGAGCTACAGGCCAAAATCCACAGGTAGGCACTTTGCTTAAAACAGGTCTATTTTCTGTGATGTGTCCACGTTGCGCTTTGGGGCGTTTCCTGTCGCGGGCGCTAGGCCTACCCACACAAGTGAGGTATCATTTTTATCGGGAGACGTGTGGGAACGCTGGATGGAAGGAAATTTGTGGCTCCTCTCAGATTCCAGAACTTTCTGCCACAGAAATGTGAGGAACATGTGTTTTTTTTGCCAAATTTTGAGGTTTGCAAAGGATTGTGGGTAACAGAACCTGGTCACAGCCAAACAAGTCACCCCATCTTGGATTCCCCTAGGTCTCTAGTTTTTCAGAAATGTACAGGTTTGGTAGGTTTCCCTAGGTGGCGGCTGAGCTACAGGCCAAAATCTACAGGTAGGCACTTTGCAAAAAACAACTCTGTTTTCCTTCAAAAATTTGGTTGTGTCCACGTTGCGCTTTGGGGCGTTTCCTGTCGTGGGCGCTAGGCCTACCCACACAACTGAGGTATCATTTTTATCGGGAGACGTGGGGGAACGCTGGGTGGAAGGAAATTTGTGGCTCCTCTCAGATTCCAGAACTTTCTGCCACAGAAATGTGAGGAACATGTGTTTTTTTAGCCAAATTTTGAGGTTTGCAAAGGATTCTGGGTAACAGAACCTGGTCCCAGCCACACAAGTCACCCCATCTTGGATTCCCCTAGGTCTCTAGTTTTCAGAAATGCACAGGTTTGGTAGGTTTCCCTAGGTGGCGGCTGAGCTACAGGCCAAAATCTACAGGTAGGCACTTTGCTAAAAACAGGTCTGTTTTCTGTGATGTGTCCACGTTGCGCTTTGGGGCGTTTCCTGTCGCGGGCGCTAGGCCTACCCACACAAGTGAGGTATCATTTTTATCGGGAGACGTGGGGGAACGCTGGGTGGAAGGAAATTTGTGGCTCCTCTCAGATTCCAGAACTTTCTGCCACAGAAATGTGAGGAACATGTGTTTTTTTAGCCACATTTTGAGGTTTGCAAAGGATTCTGGGTAACAGAACCTGGTCCCAGCCACACAAGTCACCCCATCTTGGATTCCACCAGGTCTCTAGTTTTCAGAAATGCACAGGTTTGGTAGGTTTCCCTAGGTGGCGGCTGAGCTACAGGCCAAAATCTACAGGTAGGCACTTTGCTAAAAACAGGTCTGTTTTCTGTGATGTGTCCACGTTGCGCTTTGGGGCGTTTCCTGTCGCGGGCGCTAGGCCTACCCACACAAGTGAGGTATCATTTTTATCGGGAGACGTGGGGGAACGCTGGGTGGAAGGAAATTTGTGGCTCCTCTCAGATTCCAGAACTTTCTGCCACAGAAATGTGAGGAACATGTGTTTTTTTAGCCACATTTTGAGGTTTGCAAAGGATTCTGGGTAACAGAACCTGGTCCCAGCCACACAAGTCACCCCATCTTGGATTCCCCCAGGTCTCTAGTTTTCAGAAATGCACAGGTTTGGTAGGTTTCCCTAGGTGGCGGCTGAGCTACAGGCCAAAATCTACAGGTAGGCACTTTGCAAAAAACTCCTCTGTTTTCCTTCAAAAATTTGGTTGTGTCCACGTTGCGCTTTGGGGCGTTTCCTGTCGTGGGCGCTAGGCCTACCCACACAAGTGAGGTATCATTTTTATCAGGAGACGTGGGGGAACGCTGGGTGGAAGGAAATTTGTGGCTCCTCTCAGATTCCAGAACTTTCTGCCACAGAAATGTGAGGAACATGTGTTTTTTTAGCCAAAGTTTGAGGTTTGCAAAGGATTCTGGGTAACAGAACCTGGTCCCAGCCACACAAGTCACCCCATCTTGGATTCCCCTAGGTCTCTAGTTTTCAGAAATGCACAGGTTTGGTAGGTTTCCCTAGGTGGCGGCTGAGCTACAGGCCAAAATCCACAGATAGGCACTTTGCTAAAAACAGGTCTGTTTTCTGTGATGTGTCCACGTTGCGCTTTGGGTAGTTTCCTGTCGCGGGCGCTAGGCCTACCCACACAAGTGAGGTATCATTTTTATCGGGAGACGTGGAGGAACGCTGGGTAGAAGGAAATTTGTGGCTCCTCTCAGATTCCAGAACTTTCTGCCACAGAAATGTGAGGAACATGTGTTTTTTTAGCCAAATTTTGAGGTTTGCACAGGATTCTGGGTAACAGAACCTGGTAACCAGCCACACACGTCACCCCATCCTGGATTCCCCTAGGTCTCTAGTTTTCAGAAATACACAGGTTTGGTAGGTTTCCCTATGTGGCGGCTGAGCTACAGGCCAAAATCCACAGGTAGGCACTTTGCTTAAAACAGGTCTGTTTTCTGTGATGTGTCCACGTTGCGCTTTGGGGCGTTTCCTGTCGCGGGCGCTAGGCCTACCCACACAAGTGAGGTATCATTTTTATCGGGAGACGTGGGGGAACGCTGGGTGGAAGGAAATTTGTGGCTCCTCTCAGATTCCAGAACTTTCTGCCACAGAAATGTGAGGAACATGTGTTTTTTTAGCCACATTTTGAGGTTTGCAAAGGATTCTGGGTAACAGAACCTGGTCCCAGCCACACAAGTCACCCCATCCTGGATTCCCCTAGGTCTCTAGTTTTCAGAAATGCACAGGTTTGGTAGGTTTCCCTAGGTGGCGGCTGAGCTACAGGCCAAAATCTACAGGTAGGCACTTTGCAAAAAACACCTCGGTTTTCCTTCAAAAATTTGGTTGTGTCTACGTTGCGCTTTGGGGCGTTTCCTGTCGTGGGCGCTAGGCCCACCCACACAAGTGAGGTATCATTTTTATCGGGAGACGTGGAGGAACGCTGGGTAGAAGGAAATTTGTGGCTCCTCTCAGATTCCAGAACTTTCTGCCACAGAAATGTGAGGAACATGTGTTTTTTTAGCCAAATTTTGAGGTTTGCACAGGATTCTGGGTAACAGAACCTGGTAACCAGCCACACACGTCACCCCATCCTGGATTCCCCTAGGTCTCTAGTTTTCAGAAATACACAGGTTTGGTAGGTTTCCCTATGTGGCGGCTGAGCTACAGGCCAAAATCCACAGGTAGGCACTTTGCTTAAAACAGGTCTATTTTCTGTGATGTGTCCACGTTGCGCTTTGGGGCGTTTCCTGTCGCGGGTGCTAGGCCTACCCACACAAGTGAGGTATAATTTTTATCGGGAGACGTGGGGGAAACGCTGGGTGGAAGGAAATTTGTGGCTCCTCTCAGATTCCAGAACTTTCTGCCACAGAAATGTGAGGAACATGTGTTTTTTTAGCCAAATATTGAGGTTTGCAAAGGATTCTGGGTAACAGAACCTGGTCCCAGCCACACAAGTCACCCCATCTTGGATTCCCCTAGGTCTCTAGTTTTCAGAAATGCACAGGTTTGGTAGGTTTCCCTAGGTGGCGACTGAGCTACAGGCCAAAATCCACAGGTAGGCACTTTGCTAAAAACAGGTCTGTTTTCTGTGATGTGTCCACGTTGCGCTTTGGGGCGTTTCCTGTCGCGGGCGCTAGGCCTACCCACACAAGTGAGGTATAATTTTTATCGGGAGACGTGGGGGAACGCTGGGTGGAAGGAAATTTGTGGCTCCTCTCAGATTCCAGAACTTTCTGCCACAGAAATGTGAGGAACATGTGTTTTTTTAGCCACATTTTGAGGTTTGCAAAGGATTCTGGGTAACAGAACCTGGTCCCAGCCACACAAGTCACCCCATCTTGGATTCCCCTAGGTCTCTAGTTTTCAGAAATGCACAGGTTTGGTAGTTTTCCCTAGGTGGCGGCTGAGCTACAGGCCAAAATCTACAGGTAGGCACTTTGCAAAAACCACCTCTGTTTTCCTTCAAAAATTTGGCTGTGTCACGTTGCGCTTTGGGGCGTTTCCTGTCACGGGCGCTAGGCCTACCCACACAAGTGAGGTATAATTTTTATTGGGAGACGTGGGGGAACGCTGGGTGGAAGGAAATTTGTGGCTCCTCTCAGATTCCAGAACTTTCTGCCACAGAAATGTGAGGAACATGTGTTTTTTTAGCCAAATTTTGAGGTTTGCAAAGGATTCTGGGTAACAGAACCTGGTCCCAGCCACACAAGTCACCCCATCTTGGATTCCCCTAGGTCTCTAGTTTTCAGAAATGCACAGGTTTGGTAGGTTTCCCTAGGTGGCGGCTGAGCTACAGGCCAAAATCTACAGGTAGGCACTTTGCTAAAAACAGGTCTGTTTTCTGTGATGTGTCCACGTTGCGCTTTGGGGCGTTTCCTGTCGCGGGCGCTAGGCCTACCCACACAAGTGAGGTATCATTTTTATCGGGAGACGTGGGGGAACGCTGGGTGGAAGGAAATTTGTGGCTCCTCTCAGATTCCAGAACTTTCTGCCACAGAAATGTGAGGAACATGTGTTTTTTTAGCCACATTTTGAGGTTTGCAAAGGATTCTGGGTAACAGAACCTGGTCCCAGCCACACAAGTCACCCCATCTTGGATTCCACCAGGTCTCTAGTTTTCAGAAATGCACAGGTTTGGTAGGTTTCCCTAGGTGGCGGCTGAGCTACAGGCCAAAATCTACAGGTAGGCACTTTGCAAAAAACACCTCTGTTTTCCTTCAAAAATTTGGTAGTGTCCACGTTGCGCTTTGGGGCGTTTCCTGTCGTGGGCGCTAGGCCTACCCACACAAGTGAGGTATCATTTTTATCGGGAGACGTGGGGGAACGCTGGGTGGAAGGAAATTTGTGGCTCCTCTCAGATTCCAGAACTTTCTGCCACAGAAATGTGAGGAACATGTGTTTTTTTAGCCACATTTTGAGGTTTGCAAAGGATTCTGGGTAACAGAACCTGGTCCCAGCCACACAAGTCACCCCATTCTGGATTCCCCTAGGTCTCTAGTTTTCAGAAATGCACAGGTTTGGTAGGTTTCCCTATGTGGCGGCTGAGCTACAGGCCAAAATCTACAGGTAGGCACCTTGCAAAAAACACCTCTGTTTTCCTTCAAAAATTTGGTTGTGTCCACGTTGCGCTTTGGGGCGTTTCCTGTCGTGGGCGCTAGGCCCACCCACACAAGTGAGGTATCATTTTTATCGGGAGACGTGGAGGAACGCTGGGTAGAAGGAAATTTGTGGCTCCTCTCAGATTCCAGAACTTTCTGCCACAGAAATGTGAGGAACATGTGTTTTTTTAGCCACATTTTGAGGTTTGCAAAGGATTCTGAGTAACAGAACCTGGTCCCAGCCACACAAGTCACCCCATCTTGGATTCCCCTAGGTCTCTAGTTTTCAGAAATGCACAGGTTTGGTAGGTTTCCCTAGGTGGCGGCTGAGCTACAGGCCAAAATCTACAGGTAGGCACTTTGCAAAAAACACCTCTGTTTTCCTTGAAAAATTTGGTTGTGTCCACGTTGCGCTTTGGGGCGTTTCCTGTCGTGGGCGCTAGGCCTACCCACACAAGTGAGGTATCATTTTTATCGGGAGACGTGGGGGAACGCTGGGTGGAAGGAAATTTGTGGCTCCTCTCAGATTCCAGAACTTTCTGCCACAGAAATGTGAGGAACAGGTGTTTTTTTAGCCAAATATTGAGGTTTGCAAAGGATTCTGGGTAACAGAACCTGGTCCCAGCCACACAAGTCACCCCATCTTGGATTCCCCTAGGTCTCTAGTTTTCAAAAATGCACAGGTTTGGTAGGTTTCCCTAGGTGGCGGCTGAGCTACAGGCCAAAATCCACAGGTAGGCACTTTGCTAAAAACAGGTCTGTTTTCTGTGATGTGTCCACGTTGCGCTTTGGGGCGTTTCCTGTCGCGGGCGCTAGGCCTACCCACACAAGTGAGGTATAATTTTTATCGGGAGACGTGGGGGAACGCTGGGTGGAAGGAAATTTGTGGCTCCTCTCAGATTCCAGAACTTTCTGCCACAGAAATGTGAGGAACATGTGTTTTTTTTAGCCACATTTTGAGGTTTGCAAAGGATTCTGGGTAACAGAACCTGGTCCCAGCCACACAAGTCACCCCATCTTGGATTCCCCCAGGTCTCTAGTTTTCAGAAATGCACAGGTTTGGTAGGTTTCCCTAGGTGGCGGCTGAGCTACAGGACAAAATCTACAGGTAGGCACTTTGCAAAAAACACCTCTGTTTTCCTTCAAAAATTTGGTTGTGTCCACGTTGCGCTTTGGGGCGTTTCCTGTCGTGGGCGCTAGGCCTACCCACACAAGTGAGGTATCATTTTTATCGGGAGACGTGGGGGAACGCTGGGTGGAAGGAAATTTGTGGCTCCTCTCAGATTCCAGAACTTTCTGCCACAGAAATGTGAGGAACATGTGTTTTTTTAGCCAAATTTTGAGGTTTGCAAAGGATTCTGGGTAACAGAACCTGGTCCCAGCCACACAAGTCACCCCATCTTGGATTCCCCTAGGTCTCTAGTTTTCAGAAATGCACAGGTTTGGTAGGTTTCCCTAGGTGGCGGCTGAGCTACAGGCCAAAATCCACAGATAGGCACTTTGCTAAAAACAGGTCTGTTTTCTGTGATGTGTCCACGTTGCGCTTTGGGGCGTTTCCTGTCGCGGCCGCTAGGCCTACCCACACAAGTGAGGTATCATTTTTATCGGGAGACTTGGGGGAACGCTGGGTGGAAGGAAATTTGTGGCTCCTCTCAGATTCCAGAACTTTCTGCCACAGAAATGTGAGGAACATGTGTTTTTTTAGCCACATTTTGAGGTTTGCAAAGGATTCTGGGTAACAGAACCTGGTCCCAGCCACACAAGTCACCCCATCCTGGATTCCCCTAGGTCTCTAGTTTTCAGAAATGCACAGGTTTGGTAGGTTTCCCTAGGTGGCGGCTGAGCTACAGGCCAAAATCTACAGGTAGGCACTTTGCAAAAAACACCTCTGTTTTCCTTCAAAAATTTGGTTGTGTCCACGTTGCGCTTTGGGGCGTTTCCTGTCGTGGGCGCTAGGCCCACCCACACAAGTGAGGTATCATTTTTATCGGGAGACGCGGAGGAACGCTGGGTGGAAGGAAATTTGTGGCTCCTCTCAGATTCCAGAACTTTCTGCCACAGAAATTTGAGGAACATGTGTTTTTTTTAGCCAAATTTTGAGGTTTGCTAAGGATTCTGAGTAACAGAACCTGGTCCCAGCCACACAAGTCACCCCATCTTGGATTCCCCTAGGTCTCTAGTTTTCAGAAATGCACAGGTTTGGTAGGTTTCCCTAGGTGGCGGCTGAGCTACAGGCCAAAATCTACAGGTAGGCACTTTGCAAGAAACACCTCTGTTTTCCTTCAAAAATTTTGTTGTGTCCACGTTGCGCTTTGGGGCGTTTCCTGTCGTGGGCGCTAGGCCTACCCACACAAGTGAGGTATCATTTTTATCAGGAGACGTGGGGGAACGCTGGGTGGAAGGAAATTTGTAGCTCCTCTCAGATTCCAGAACTTTCTGCCACAGAAATGTGAGGAACATGTGTTTTTTTAGCCAAATTTTGAGGTTTGCAAAGGATTGTGGGTAACAGAACCTGGTCCCAGCCACACAAGTCACCCCATCTTGGATTCCCCTAGGTCTCTAGTTTTCAGAAATGCACAGGTTTGGTAGGTTTCCCTAGGTGGCGGCTGAGCTACAGGCCAAAATCCACAGATAGGCACTTTGCTAAAAACAGGTCTGTTTTCTGTGATGTGTCCCACGTTGCGCTTTGGGGGCGTTTCCTGTCGCAGGCGCTAGGCCTACCCACACAAGTGAGGTATCATTTTTATCGGGAGACGTGGGGGAACGCTGGGTGGAAGGAAATTTGTGGCTCCTCTCAGATTCCAGAACTTTCTGCCACAGAAATGTGAGGAACATGTGTTTTTTTAGCCACATTTTGAGGTTTGCAAAGGATTCTGGGTAACAGAACCTGGTCCCAGCCACACAAGTCACCCCATCCTGGATTCCCCTAGGTCTCTAGTTTTCAGAAATGCACAGGTTTGGTAGGTTTCCCTAGGTGGCGGCTGAGCTACAGGCCAAAATCTACAGGTAGGCACTTTGCAAAAAACACCTCTGTTTTCCTTCAAAAATTTGGTTGTGTCTACGTTGCGCTTTGGGGCGTTTCCTGTCGTGGGCGCTAGGCCCACCCACACAAGTGAGGTATCATTTTTATCGGGAGACGTGGAGGAACGCTGGGTAGAAGGAAATTTGTGGCTCCTCTCAGATTCCAGAACTTTCTGCCACAGAAATGTGAGGAACATGTGTTTTTTTAGCCAAATTTTGAGGTTTGCAAAGGATTCTGAGTAACAGAAAACCTGGTCCCAGCCACACAAGTCACCCCATCTTGGATTCCCCTAGGTCTCTAGTTTTCAGAAATGCACAGGTTTGGTAGGTTTCCCTAGGTGGCGGCTGAGCTACAGGCCAAAATCTACAGGTAGGCACTTTGCAAAAAACACCTCTGTTTTCCTTCAAAAATTTGGTTGTGTCCACGTTGCGCTTTGGGGCGTTTCCTGTCGTGGGCGCTAGGCCTACCCACACAAGTGAGGTATCATTTTTATCGGGACACGTGGGGGAACGCTGGGTGGAAGGAAATTTGTGGCTCCTCTCAGATTCCAGAACTTTCTGCCACAGAAATGTGAGGAACATGTGTTTTTTTAGCCAAATTTTGAGGTTTGCACAGGATTCTGGGTAACAGAACCTGGTAACCAGCCACACACGTCACCCCATCCTGGATTCCCCTAGGTCTCTAGTTTTCAGAAATACACAGGTTTGGTAGGTTTCCCTATGTGGCGGCTGAGCTACAGGCCAAAATCCACAGGTAGGCACTTTGCTTAAAACAGGTCTATTTTCTGTGATGTGTCCACGTTGCGCTTTGGGGCGTTTCCTGTCGCGGGCGCTAGGCCTACCCACACAAGTGAGGTATCATTTTTATCGGGAGACGTGTGGGAACGCTGGATGGAAGGAAATTTGTGGCTCCTCTCAGATTCCAGAACTTTCTGCCACAGAAATGTGAGGAACATGTGTTTTTTTTGCCAAATTTTGAGGTTTGCAAAGGATTGTGGGTAACAGAACCTGGTCACAGCCACACAAGTCACCCCATCTTGGATTCCCCTAGGTCTCTAGTTTTCAGAAATGTACAGGTTTGGTAGGTTTCCCTAGGTGGCGGCTGAGCTACAGGCCAAAATCTACAGGTAGGCACTTTGCAAAAAACACCTCTGTTTTCCTTCAAAAATTTGGTTGTGTCCACGTTGCGCTTTGGGGCGTTTCCTGTCGTGGGCGCTAGGCCTACCCACACAAGTGAGGTATCATTTTATCGGGAGACGTGGGGGAACGCTGGGTGGAAGGAAATTTGTGGCTCCTCTCAGATTCCAGAACTTTCTGCCACAGAAATGTGAGGAACATGTGTTTTTTTAGCCAAATATTGAGGTTTGCAAAGGATTCTGGGTAACAGAACCTGCTCCCAGCCACACAAGTCACCCCATCTTGGATTCCCCTAGGTCTCTAGTTTTCAGAAATGCACAGGTTTGGTAGGTTTCCCTAGGTGGCGGCTGAGCTACAGGCCAAAATCCACAGGTAGGCACTTTGCTAAAAACAGGTCTGTTTTCTGTGATGTGTCCACGTTGCGCTTTGGGGCGTTTCCTGTCGCGGGCGCTAGGCCTACCCACACAAGTGAGGTATAATTTTTATCGGGAGACGTGGGGGAACGCTGGGTGGAAGGAAATTTGTGGCTCCTCTCAGATTCCAGAACTTTCTGCCACAGAAATGTGAGGAACATGTGTTTTTTTAGCCACATTTTGAGGTTTGCAAAGGATTCTGGGTAACAGAACCTGGTCCCAGCCACACAAGTCACCCCATCTTGGATTCCCTAGGTCTCTAGTTTTCAGAAATGCACAGGTTTGGTAAGTTTTCCCTAGGTGGCGGCTGAGCTACAGGCCAAAATCTACAGGTAGGCACATTGCAAAAACCACCTCTGTTTTCCTTCAAAAATTTGGCTGTGTCCACGTTGCGCTTTGGGGGCGTTTCCTGTCACGGGCGCTAGGCCTACCCACACAAGTGAGGTATCATTTTTATCGGGAGACGTGGGGGAACGCTGGGTGGAAGGAAATTTGTGGCTCCTCTCAGATTCCAGAACTTTCTGCCACAGAAATGTGAGGAACATGTGTTTTTTTTAGCCAAATTTTGAGGTTTGCAAAGGGATTCTGGGTAACAGAACCTGGTCCCAGCCACACAAGTCACCCCATCTTGGATTCCCCTAGGTCTCTAGATTTCAGAAATGCACAGGTTTGGTAGGTTTCCCTAGGTGGCGGCTGAGCTACAGCCAAAATCTACAGGTAGGCACTTTGCTAAAAACAGGTCTGTTTTCTGTGATGTGTCCACGTTGCGCTTTGGGGTGTTTCCTGTCGCGGGCGCTAGGCCTACCCACACAAGTGAGGTATCATTTTTATCGGAGAGACGTGGGGGAACGGCTGGGTGGAAGGAAATTTGTGGCTCCTCTCAGATTCCAGAACTTTCTGCCACAGAAATGTGAGGAACATGTGTTTTTTTAGCCACATTTTGAGGTTTGCAAAGGATTCTGGGTAACAGAACCTGGTCCCAGCCACACAAGTCCCCCTATCTTGGATTCCCCCAGGTCTCTAGTTTTCAGAAATGCACAGGTTTGGTAGGTTTCCCTAGGTGGCGGCTGAGCTACAGGCCAAGATCTACAGGTAGGCACTTTGCAAAAAACACCTCTGTTTTCCTTCAAAAACTTGGATGTGTCCACGTTGCGCTTTGGGGCGTTTCCTGTCGTGGGCGCTAGGCCTACCCACACAAGTGAGGTATCATTTTTATCGGGAGACGTGGGGGAACGCTGGGTGGAAGGAAATTTGTGGCTCCTCTCAGATTCCAGAACTTTCTGCCACAGAAATGTGAGGAACATGTGTTTTTTTAGCCACATTTTGAGGTTTGCAAAGGATTCTGGTAACAGAACCTGGTCCCAGCCACACAAGTCACCCCATCCTGGATTCCCCTAGGTCTCTAGTTTTCAGAAATGCACAGGATTGGTAGGTTTCCCTAGGTGGCGGCTGAGCTACAGGCCAAAATCTACAGGTAGGCACTTTGCAAAAAACACCTCTGTTTTCCTTCAAAAATTTGGTTGTGTCCACGTTGCGCTTTGGGGCGTTTCCTGTCGTGGGCGCTAGGCCCACCCACACAAGTGAGGTATCATTTTTATCGGGAGACGTGGAGGAACGCTGGGTAGAAGGAAATTTGTGGCTCCTCTCAGATTCCAGAACTTTCTGCCACAGAAATGTGAGGAACATGTGTTTTTTTAGCCAAATTTTGAGGTTTGCAAAGGATTCTGAGTAACAGAACCTGGTCCCAGCCACACAAGTCACCCCATCTTGGATTCCCCTAGGTCTCTAGTTTTCAGAAATGCACAGGTTTGGTAGGTTTCCCTAGGTGGCGGCTGAGCTACAGGCCAAAATCTACAGGTAGGCACTTTGCAAAAAACACCTCTGTTTTCCTTCAAAAATTTGGTTGTGTCCACGTTGCGCTTTGGGGCGTTTCCTGTCGTGGGCGCTAGGCCTACCCACACAAGTGAGGTATCATTTTTATCGGGAGACATGGGGGAACGCTGGGTGGAAGGAAATTTGTAGCTCCTCTCAGATTCCAGAACTTTCTGCCACAGAAATGTGAGGAACATGTGTTTTTTTAGCCAAATTTTGAGGTTTGCAAAGGATTCTGGGTAACAGAACCTGGTCCCAGCCACACAAGTCACCCCATCTTGGATTCCCCTAGGTCTCTAGTTTTCAGAAATGCACAGGTTTGGTAGGTTTCCCTAGGTGGCGGCTGAGCTACAGGCCAAAATCCACAGATAGGCACTTTGCTAAAAACAGGTCTGTTTTCTGTGATGTGTCCACGTTGCGCTTTGGGGCGTTTCCTGTCGCGGGCGCTAGGCCTACCCACACAAGTGAGGTATCATTTTTATCGGGAGACGTGGGGGAACGCTGGGTGGAAGGAAATTTGTGGCTCCTCTCAGATTCCAGAACTTTCTGCCACAGAAATGTGAGGAACATGTGTTTTTTTAGCCAAATTTTGAGGTTTGCAAAGGATTCTGGGTAACAGAACCTGGTCCCAGCCACACAAGTCACCCCATCCTGGATTCCCCTAGGTCTCTAGTTTTCAGAAATGCACAGGTTTGGTAGGTTTCCCTAGGTGGCGGCTGAGCTACAGGCCAAAATCTACAGGTAGGCACTTTGCAAAAAACACCTCTGTTTTCCTTCAAAAATTTGGTTGTGTCTACGTTGCGCTTTGGGGCGTTTCCTGTCGTGGGCGCTAGGCCCACCCACACAAGTGAGGTATCATTTTTATCGGGAGACGTGGAGGAACGCTGGGTAGAAGGAAATTTGTGGCTCCTCTCAGATTCCAGAACTTTCTGCCACAGAAATGTGAGGAACATGTGTTTTTTTAGCCAAATTTTGAGGTTTGCAAAGGATTCTGAGTAACAGAACCTGGTCCCAGCCACACAAGTCACCCCATCTTGGATTCCCCTAGGTCTCTAGTTTTCAGAAATGCACAGGTTTGGTAGGTTTCCCTAGGTGGCGGCTGAGCTACAGGCCAAAATCTACAGGTAGGCACTTTGCAAAAAACACCTCTGTATTCCTTCAAAAATTTGGTTGTGTCCACGTTGCGCTTTGGGGCGTTTCCTGTCGTGGGCGCTAGGCCTACCCACACAAGTGAGGTATCATTTTTATCGGGAGACGTGGGGGAACGCTGGGTGGAAGGAAATTTGTGGCTCCTCTCAGATTCCAGAACTTTCTGCCACAGAAATGTGAGGAACATGTGTTTTTTTAGCCAAATTTTGAGGTTTGCACAGGATTCTGGGTAACAGAACCTGGTAACCAGCCACACACGTCACCCCATCCTGGATTCCCCTAGGTCTCTAGTTTTCAGAAATACACAGGTTTGGTAGGTTTCCCTATGTGGCGGCTGAGCTACAGGCCAAAATCCACAGGTAGGCACTTTGCTTAAAACAGGTCTATTTTCTGTGATGTGTCCACGTTGCGCTTTGGGGCGTTTCCTGTCGCGGGCGCTAGGCCTACCCACACAAGTGAGGTATCATTTTTATCGGGAGACGTGGGGGAACGCTGGATGGAAGGAAATTTGTGGCTCCTCTCAGATTCCAGAACTTTCTGCCACAGAAATGTGAGGAACATGTGTTTTTTTTGCCAAATTTTGAGGTTTGCAAAGGATTGTGGGTAACAGAACCTGGTCCCAGCCACACAAGTCACCCCATCTTGGATTCCCCTAGGTCTCTAGTTTTCAGAAATGTACAGGTTTGGTGGGTTTCCCTCGGTGGCGGCTGAGCTACAGGCCAAAATCTACAGGTAGGCACTTTGCAAAAAACACCTCTGTTTTCCTTCAAAAATGTGGTTGTGTCCACGTTGCGCTTTGGGGCGTTTCCTGTCGTGGGCGCTAGGCCTACCCACACAAGTGAGGTATCATTTTTATCGGGAGACGTGGGGGAACGCTGGGTGGAAGGAAATTTGTGGCTCCTCTCAGATTCCAGAACTTTCTGCCACAGAAATTTGAGGAACATGTGTTTTTTTAGCCAAATATTGAGGTTTGCAAAGGATTCTGGGTAACAGAACCTGGTCCCAGCCACACAAGTCACCCCATCTTGGATTCCCCTAGGTCTCTAGTTTTCAGAAATGCACAGGTTTGGTAGGTTTCCCTAGGTGGCGGCTGAGCTACAGGCCAAAATCCACAGGTAGGCACTTTGCTAAAAACAGGTCTGTTTTCTGTGATGTGTCCACGTTGCGCTTTGGGGCGTTTCCTGTCGCGGGCGCTAGGCCTACCCACACAAGTGAGGTATAATTTTTATCGGGAGACGTGGGGGAACGCTGGGTGGAAGGAAATTTGTGGCTCCTCTCAGATTCCAGAACTTTCTGCCACAGAAATGTGAGGAACATGTGTTTTTTTAGCCACATTTTGAGGTTTGCAAAGGATTCTGGGTAACAGAACCTGGTCCCAGCCACACAAGTCACCCCATCTTGGATTCCCCTAGGTCTCTAGTTTTCAGAACTGCACAGGTTTGGTAGTTTTCCCTAGGTGGCGGCTGAGCTACAGGCCAAAATCTACAGGTAGGCACTTTGCAAAAACCACCTCTGTTTTCCTTCAAAAATTTGGCTGTGTCCACGTTGCGCTTTGGGGCGTTTCCTGTCACGGGCGCTAGGCCTACCCACACAAGTGAGGTATCATTTTTATCGGGAGACGTGGGGGAACGCTGGGTGGAAGGAAATTTGTGGCTCCTCTCAGATTCCAGAACTTTCTGCCACAGAAATGTGAGGAACATGTGTTTTTTTAGCCAAATTTTGAGGTTTGCAAAGGATTCTGGGTAACAGAACCTGGTCCCAGCCACACAAGTCACCCCATCTTGGATTCCCCTAGGTCTCTAGTTTTCAGAAATGCACAGGTTTGGTAGGTTTCCCTAGGTGGCGGCTGAGCTACAGGCCAAAATCTACAGGTAGGCACTTTGCAAAAACAGGTCTGTTTTCTGTGATGTGTCCACGTTGCGCTTTGGGGCGTTTCCTGTCGCGGGCGCTAGGCCTACCCACACAAGTGAGGTATCATTTTTATCGGGAGACGTGGGGGAACGCTGGGTGGAAGGAAATTTGTGGCTCCTCTCAGATTCCAGAACTTTCTGCCACTGAAATGTGAGGAACATGTGTTTTTTTAGCCACATTTTGAGGTTTGCAAAGGATTCTGGGTAACAGAACCTGGTCCCAGCCACACAAGTCACCCCATCTTGGATTCCCCCAGGTCTCTAGTTTTCAGAAATGCACAGGTTTGGTAGGTTTCCCTAGGTGGCGGCTGAGCTACAGGCCAAAATCTACAGGTAGGCACTTTGCAAAAAACACCTCTGTTTTCCTTCAAAAATTTGGTTGTGTCCACGTTGCGCTTTGGGGCGTTTCCTGTCGTGGGCGCTAGGCCTACCCACACAAGTGAGGTATCATTTTTATCGGGAGACGTGGGGGAACGCTGGGTGGAAGGAAATTTGTGGCTCCTCTCAGATTCCAGAACTTTCTGCCACAGAAATGTGAGGAACATGTGTTTTTTTAGCCAAATTTTGAGGTTTGCAAAGGATTCTGGGTAACAGAACCTGGTCCCAGCCACACAAGTCGCCCCATCTTGGATTCCCCTAGGTCTCTAGTTTTCAGAAATGCACAGGTTTGGTAGGTTTCCCTAGGTGGCGGCTGAGCTACAGGCCAAAATCCACAGATAGGCACTTTGCTAAAAACAGGTCTGTTTTCTGTGATGTGTCCACGTTGCGCTTTGGGGCGTTTCCTGTCGCGGGCGCTAGGCCTACCCACACAAGTGAGGTATCATTTTTATCGGGAGACGTGGGGGAACGCTGGGTGGAAGGAAATTTGTGGCTCCTCTCAGATTCCAGAACTTTCTGCCACAGAAATGTGAGGAACATGTGTTTTTTTAGCCACATTTTGAGGTTTGCAAAGGATTCTGGGTAACAGAACCTGGTCCCAGCCTCACAAGTCACCCCATCCTGGATTCCCCTAGGTCTCTAGTTTTCAGAAATGCACAGGTTTGGTAGGTTTCCCTAGGTGGCGGCTGAGCTACAGGCCAAAATCTACAGGTAGGCACTTTGCAAAAAACACCTCTGTTTTCCTTCAAAAATTTGGTTGTGTCTACGTTGCGCTTTGGGGCGTTTCCTGTCGTGGGCGCTAGGCCCACCCACACAAGTGAGGTATCATTTTTATCGGGAGACGTGGAGGAACGCTGGGTAGAAGGAAATTTGTGGCTCCTCCCAGATTCCAGAACTTTCTGCCACAGAAATGTGAGGAACATGTGTTTTTTTAGCCAAATTTTGAGGTTTGCAAAGGATTCTGAGTAACAGAACCTGGTCCCAGCCACACAAGTCACCCCATCTTGGATTCCCCTAGGTCTCTAGTTTTCAGAAATGCACAGGTTTGGTAGGTTTCCCTAGGTGGCGGCTGAGCTACAGGCCAAAATCTACAGGTAGGCACTTTGCAAAAAACACCTCTGTTTTCCTTCAAAAATTTGGTTGTGTCCACGTTGCGCTTTGGGGCGTTTCCTGTCGTGGGCGCTAGGCCTACCCACACAAGTGAGGTATCATTTTTATCGGGACACGTGGGGGAACGCTGGGTGGAAGGAAATTTGTGGCTCCTCTCAGATTCCAGAACTTTCTGCCACAGAAATGTGAGGAACATGTGTTTTTTTAGCCAAATTTTGAGGTTTGCACAGGATTCTGGGTAACAGAACCTGGTAACCAGCCACACACGTCACCCCATCCTGGATTCCCCTAGGTCTCTAGTTTTCAGAAATACACAGGTTTGGTAGGTTTCCCTAGGTGGCGGCTGAGCTACAGGCCAAAATCCACAGGTAGGCACTTTGCTTAAAACAGGTCTATTTTCTGTGATGTGTCCACGTTGCGCTTTGGGGCGTTTCCTGTCGCGGGCGCTAGGCCTACCCACACAAGTGAGGTATCATTTTTATCGGGAGACGTGTGGGAACGCTGGATGGAAGGAAATTTGTGGCTCCTCTCAGATTCCAGAACTTTCTGCCACAGAAATGTGAGGAACATGTGTTTTTTTTGCCAAATTTTGAGGTTTGCAAAGGATTGTGGGTAACAGAACCTGGTCACAGCCACACAAGTCACCCCATCTTGGATTCCCCTAGGTCTCTAGTTTTCAGAAATGTACAGGTTTGGTAGGTTTCCCTAGGTGGCGGCTGAGCTACAGGCCAAAATCTACAGGTAGGCACTTTGCAAAAAACACCTCTGTTTTCCTTCAAAAATTTGGTTGTGTCCACGTTGCGCTTTGGGGCGTTTCCTGTCGTGGGCGCTAGGCCTACCCACACAAGTGAGGTATCATTTTTATCGGGAGACGTGGGGGAACGCTGGGTGGAAGGAAATTTGTGGCTCCTCTCAGATTCCAGAACTTTCTGCCACAGAAATGTGAGGAACATGTGTTTTTTTAGCCAAATATTGAGGTTTGCAAAGGATTCTGGGTAACAGAACCTGCTCCCAGCCACACAAGTCACCCCATCTTGGATTCCCCTAGGTCTCTAGTTTTCAGAAATGCACAGGTTTGGTAGGTTTCCCTAGGTGGCGGCTGAGCTACAGGCCAAAATCCACAGGTAGGCACTTTGCTAAAAACAGGTCTGTTTTCTGTGATGTGTCCACGTTGCGCTTTGGGGCGTTTCCTGTCGCGGGCGCTAGGCCTACCCACACAAGTGAGGTATAATTTTTATCGGGAGACGTGGGGGAACGCTGGGTGGAAGGAAATTTGTGGCTCCTCTCAGATTCCAGAACTTTCTGCCACAGAAATGTGAGGAACATGTGTTTTTTTAGCCACATTTTGAGGTTTGCAAAGGATTCTGGGTAACAGAACCTGGTCCCAGCCACACAAGTCACCCCATCTTGGATTCCCCTAGGTCTCTAGTTTTCAGAAATGCACAGGTTTGGTAGTTTTCCCTAGGTGGCGGCTGAGCTACAGGCCAAAATCTACAGGTAGGCACATTGCAAAAACCACCTCTGTTTTCCTTCAAAAATTTGGCTGTGTCCACGTTGCGCTTTGGGGCGTTTCCTGTCACGGGCGCTAGGCCTACCCACACAAGTGAGGTATCATTTTTATCGGGAGACGTGGGGGAACGCTGGGTGGAAGGAAATTTGTGGCTCCTCTCAGATTCCAGAACTTTCTGCCACAGAAATGTGAGGAACATGTGTTTTTGTAGCCAAATTTTGAGGTTTGCAAAGGATTCTGGGTAACAGAACCTGGTCCCAGCCACACAAGTCACCCCATCTTGGATTCCCCTAGGTCTCTAGTTTTCAGAAATGCACAGGTTTGGTAGGTTTCCCTAGGTGGCGGCTGAGCTACAGGCCAAAATCTACAGGTAGGCACTTTGCTAAAAACAGGTCTGTTTTCTGTGATGTGTCCACGTTGCGCTTTGGGGCGTTTCCTGTCGCGGGCGCTAGGCCTACCCACACAAGTGAGGTATCATTTTTATCGGGAGACGTGGGGGAACGCTGGGTGGAAGGAAATTTGTGGCTCCTCTCAGATTCCAGAACTTTCTGCCACAGAAATGTGAGGAACATGTGTTTTTTTAGCCACATTTTGAGGTTTGCAAAGGATTCTGGGTAACAGAACCTGGTCCCAGCCACACAAGTCCCCCTATCTTGGATTCCCCCAGGTCTCTAGTTTTCAGAAATGCACAGGTTTGGTAGGTTTCCCTAGGTGGCGGCTGAGCTACAGGCCAAGATCTACAGGTAGGCACTTTGCAAAAAACACCTCTGTTTTCCTTCAAAAACTTGGATGTGTCCACGTTGCGCTTTGGGGCGTTTCCTGTCGTGGGCGCTAGGCCTACCCACACAAGTGAGGTATCATTTTTATCGGGAGACGTGGGGGAACGCTGGGTGGAAGGAAATTTGTGGCTCCTCTCAGATTCCAGAACTTTCTGCCACAGAAATGTGAGGAACATGTGTTTTTTTAGCCAAATATTGAGGTTTGCAAAGGATTCTGGGTAACAGAACCTGCTCCCAGCCACACAAGTCACCCCATCTTGGATTCCCCTAGGTCTCTAGTTTTCAGAAATGCACAGGTTTGGTAGGTTTCCCTAGGTGGCGGCTGAGCTACAGGCCAAAATCCACAGGTAGGCACTTTGCTAAAAACAGGTCTGTTTTCTGTGATGTGTCCACGTTGCGCTTTGGGGCGTTTCCTGTCGCGGGCGCTAGGCCTACCCACACAAGTGAGGTATAATTTTTATCGGGAGACGTGGGGGAACGCTGGGTGGAAGGAAATTTGTGGCTCCTCTCAGATTCCAGAACTTTCTGCCACAGAAATGTGAGGAACATGTGTTTTTTTAGCCACATTTTGAGGTTTGCAAAGGATTCTGGGTAACAGAACCTGGTCCCAGCCACACAAGTCACCCCATCTTGGATTCCCCTAGGTCTCTAGTTTTCAGAAATGCACAGGTTTGGTAGTTTTCCCTAGGTGGCGGCTGAGCTACAGGCCAAAATCTACAGGTAGGCACATTGCAAAAACCACCTCTGTTTTCCTTCAAAAATTTGGCTGTGTCCACGTTGCGCTTTGGGGCGTTTCCTGTCACGGGCGCTAGGCCTACCCACACAAGTGAGGTATCATTTTTATCGGGAGACGTGGGGGAACGCTGGGTGGAAGGAAATTTGTGGCTCCTCTCAGATTCCAGAACTTTCTGCCACAGAAATGTGAGGAACATGTGTTTTTTTAGCCAAATTTTGAGGTTTGCAAAGGATTCTGGGTAACAGAACCTGGTCCCAGCCACACAAGTCACCCCATCTTGGATTCCCCTAGGTCTCTAGATTTCAGAAATGCACAGGTTTGGTAGGTTTCCCTAGGTGGCGGCTGAGCTACAGGCCAAAATCTACAGGTAGGCACTTTGCTAAAAACAGGTCTGTTTTCTGTGATGTGTCCACGTTGCGCTTTGGGGTGTTTCCTGTCGCGGGCGCTAGGCCTACCCACACAAGTGAGGTATCATTTTTATCGGGAGACGTGGGGGAACGCTGGGTGGAAGGAAATTTGTGGCTCCTCTCAGATTCCAGAACTTTCTGCCACAGAAATGTGAGGAACATGTGTTTTTTTAGCCACATTTTGAGGTTTGCAAAGGATTCTGGGTAACAGAACCTGGTCCCAGCCACACAAGTCCCCCTATCTTGGATTCCCCCAGGTCTCTAGTTTTCAGAAATGCACAGGTTTGGTAGGTTTCCCTAGGTGGCGGCTGAGCTACAGGCCAAGATCTACAGGTAGGCACTTTGCAAAAAACACCTCTGTTTTCCTTCAAAAACTTGGATGTGTCCACGTTGCGCTTTGGGGCGTTTCCTGTCGTGGGCGCTAGGCCTACCCACACAAGTGAGGTATCATTTTTATCGGGAGACGTGGGGGAACGCTGGGTGGAAGGAAATTTGTGGCTCCTCTCAGATTCCAGAACTTTCTGCCACAGAAATGTGAGGAACATGTGTTTTTTTAGCCACATTTTGAGGTTTGCAAAGGATTCTGGTAACAGAACCTGGTCCCAGCCACACAAGTCACCCCATCCTGGATTCCCCTAGGTCTCTAGTTTTCAGAAATGCACAGGATTGGTAGGTTTCCCTAGGTGGCGGCTGAGCTACAGGCCAAAATCTACAGGTAGGCACTTTGCAAAAAACACCTCTGTTTTCCTTCAAAAATTTGGTTGTGTCCACGTTGCGCTTTGGGGCGTTTCCTGTCGTGGGCGCTAGGCCCACCCACACAAGTGAGGTATCATTTTTATCGGGAGACGTGGAGGAACGCTGGGTAGAAGGAAATTTGTGGCTCCTCTCAGATTCCAGAACTTTCTGCCACAGAAATGTGAGGAACATGTGTTTTTTTAGCCAAATTTTGAGGTTTGCAAAGGATTCTGAGTAACAGAACCTGGTCCCAGCCACACAAGTCACCCCATCTTGGATTCCCCTAGGTCTCTAGTTTTCAGAAATGCACAGGTTTGGTAGGTTTCCCTAGGTGGCGGCTGAGCTACAGGCCAAAATCTACAGGTAGGCACTTTGCAAAAAACACCTCTGTTTTCCTTCAAAAATTTGGTTGTGTCCACGTTGCGCTTTGGGGCGTTTCCTGTCGTGGGCGCTAGGCCTACCCACACAAGTGAGGTATCATTTTTATCGGGAGACATGGGGGAACGCTGGGTGGAAGGAAATTTGTAGCTCCTCTCAGATTCCAGAACTTTCTGCCACAGAAATGTGAGGAACATGTGTTTTTTTAGCCAAATTTTGAGGTTTGCAAAGGATTCTGGGTAACAGAACCTGGTCCCAGCCACACAAGTCACCCCATCTTGGATTCCCCTAGGTCTCTAGTTTTCAGAAATGCACAGGTTTGGTAGGTTTCCCTAGGTGGCGGCTGAGCTACAGGCCAAAATCCACAGATAGGCACTTTGCTAAAAACAGGTCTGTTTTCTGTGATGTGTCCACGTTGCGCTTTGGGGCGTTTCCTGTCGCGGGCGCTAGGCCTACCCACACAAGTGAGGTATCATTTTTATCGGGAGACGTGGGGGAACGCTGGGTGGAAGGAAATTTGTGGCTCCTCTCAGATTCCAGAACTTTCTGCCACAGAAATGTGAGGAACATGTGTTTTTTTAGCCAAATTTTGAGGTTTGCAAAGGATTCTGGGTAACAGAACCTGGTCCCAGCCACACAAGTCACCCCATCCTGGATTCCCCTAGGTCTCTAGTTTTCAGAAATGCACAGGTTTGGTAGGTTTCCCTAGGTGGCGGCTGAGCTACAGGCCAAAATCTACAGGTAGGCACTTTGCAAAAAACACCTCTGTTTTCCTTCAAAAATTTGGTTGTGTCTACGTTGCGCTTTGGGGCGTTTCCTGTCGTGGGCGCTAGGCCCACCCACACAAGTGAGGTATCATTTTTATCGGGAGACGTGGAGGAACGCTGGGTAGAAGGAAATTTGTGGCTCCTCTCAGATTCCAGAACTTTCTGCCACAGAAATTTGAGGAACATGTGTTTTTTTAGCCAAATATTGAGGTTTGCAAAGGATTCTGGGTAACAGAACCTGGTCCCAGCCACACAAGTCACCCCATCTTGGATTCCCCTAGGTCTCTAGTTTTCAGAAATGCACAGGTTTGGTAGGTTTCCCTAGGTGGCGGCTGAGCTACAGGCCAAAATCCACAGGTAGGCACTTTGCTAAAAACAGGTCTGTTTTCTGTGATGTGTCCACGTTGCGCTTTGGGGCGTTTCCTGTCGCGGGCGCTAGGCCTACCCACACAAGTGAGGTATAATTTTTATCGGGAGACGTGGGGGAACGCTGGGTGGAAGGAAATTTGTGGCTCCTCTCAGATTCCAGAACTTTCTGCCACAGAAATGTGAGGAACATGTGTTTTTTTAGCCACATTTTGAGGTTTGCAAAGGATTCTGGGTAACAGAACCTGGTCCCAGCCACACAAGTCACCCCATCTTGGATTCCCCTAGGTCTCTAGTTTTCAGAACTGCACAGGTTTGGTAGTTTTCCCTAGGTGGCGGCTGAGCTACAGGCCAAAATCTACAGGTAGGCACTTTGCAAAAACCACCTCTGTTTTCCTTCAAAAATTTGGCTGTGTCCACGTTGCGCTTTGGGGCGTTTCCTGTCACGGGCGCTAGGCCTACCCACACAAGTGAGGTATCATTTTTATCGGGAGACGTGGGGGAACGCTGGGTGGAAGGAAATTTGTGGCTCCTCTCAGATTCCAGAACTTTCTGCCACAGAAATGTGAGGAACATGTGTTTTTTTAGCCAAATTTTGAGGTTTGCAAAGGATTCTGGGTAACAGAACCTGGTCCCAGCCACACAAGTCACCCCATCTTGGATTCCCCTAGGTCTCTAGTTTTCAGAAATGCACAGGTTTGGTAGGTTTCCCTAGGTGGCGGCTGAGCTACAGGCCAAAATCTACAGGTAGGCACTTTGCAAAAACAGGTCTGTTTTCTGTGATGTGTCCACGTTGCGCTTTGGGGCGTTTCCTGTCGCGGGCGCTAGGCCTACCCACACAAGTGAGGTATCATTTTTATCGGGAGACGTGGGGGAACGCTGGGTGGAAGGAAATTTGTGGCTCCTCTCAGATTCCAGAACTTTCTGCCACTGAAATGTGAGGAACATGTGTTTTTTTAGCCACATTTTGAGGTTTGCAAAGGATTCTGGGTAACAGAACCTGGTCCCAGCCACACAAGTCACCCCATCTTGGATTCCCCCAGGTCTCTAGTTTTCAGAAATGCACAGGTTTGGTAGGTTTCCCTAGGTGGCGGCTGAGCTACAGGCCAAAATCTACAGGTAGGCACTTTGCAAAAAACACCTCTGTTTTCCTTCAAAAATTTGGTTGTGTCCACGTTGCGCTTTGGGGCGTTTCCTGTCGTGGGCGCTAGGCCTACCCACACAAGTGAGGTATCATTTTTATCGGGAGACGTGGGGGAACGCTGGGTGGAAGGAAATTTGTGGCTCCTCTCAGATTCCAGAACTTTCTGCCACAGAAATGTGAGGAACATGTGTTTTTTTAGCCAAATTTTGAGGTTTGCAAAGGATTCTGGGTAACAGAACCTGGTCCCAGCCACACAAGTCGCCCCATCTTGGATTCCCCTAGGTCTCTAGTTTTCAGAAATGCACAGGTTTGGTAGGTTTCCCTAGGTGGCGGCTGAGCTACAGGCCAAAATCCACAGATAGGCACTTTGCTAAAAACAGGTCTGTTTTCTGTGATGTGTCCACGTTGCGCTTTGGGGCGTTTCCTGTCGCGGGCGCTAGGCCTACCCACACAAGTGAGGTATCATTTTTATCGGGAGACGTGGGGGAACGCTGGGTGGAAGGAAATTTGTGGCTCCTCTCAGATTCCAGAACTTTCTGCCACAGAAATGTGAGGAACATGTGTTTTTTTAGCCACATTTTGAGGTTTGCAAAGGATTCTGGGTAACAGAACCTGGTCCCAGCCTCACAAGTCACCCCATCCTGGATTCCCCTAGGTCTCTAGTTTTCAGAAATGCACAGGTTTGGTAGGTTTCCCTAGGTGGCGGCTGAGCTACAGGCCAAAATCTACAGGTAGGCACTTTGCAAAAAACACCTCTGTTTTCCTTCAAAAATTTGGTTGTGTCTACGTTGCGCTTTGGGGCGTTTCCTGTCGTGGGCGCTAGGCCCACCCACACAAGTGAGGTATCATTTTTATCGGGAGACGTGGAGGAACGCTGGGTAGAAGGAAATTTGTGGCTCCTCTCAGATTCCAGAACTTTCTGCCACAGAAATGTGAGGAACATGTGTTTTTTTAGCCAAATTTTGAGGTTTGCAAAGGATTCTGAGTAACAGAACCTGGTCCCAGCCACACAAGTCACCCCATCTTGGATTCCCCTAGGTCTCTAGTTTTCAGAAATGCACAGGTTTGGTAGGTTTCCCTAGGTGGCGGCTGAGCTACAGGCCAAAATCTACAGGTAGGCACTTTGCAAAAAACACCTCTGTTTTCCTTCAAAAATTTGGTTGTGTCCACGTTGCGCTTTGGGGCGTTTCCTGTCGTGGGCGCTAGGCCTACCCACACAAGTGAGGTATCATTTTTATCGGGACACGTGGGGGAACGCTGGGTGGAAGGAAATTTGTGGCTCCTCTCAGATTCCAGAACTTTCTGCCACAGAAATGTGAGGAACATGTGTTTTTTTAGCCAAATTTTGAGGTTTGCACAGGATTCTGGGTAACAGAACCTGGTAACCAGCCACACACGTCACCCCATCCTGGATTCCCCTAGGTCTCTAGTTTTCAGAAATACACAGGTTTGGTAGGTTTCCCTAGGTGGCGGCTGAGCTACAGGCCAAAATCCACAGGTAGGCACTTTGCTTAAAACAGGTCTATTTTCTGTGATGTGTCCACGTTGCGCTTTGGGGCGTTTCCTGTCGCGGGCGCTAGGCCTACCCACACAAGTGAGGTATCATTTTTATCGGGAGACGTGTGGGAACGCTGGATGGAAGGAAATTTGTGGCTCCTCTCAGATTCCAGAACTTTCTGCCACAGAAATGTGAGGAACATGTGTTTTTTTTGCCAAATTTTGAGGTTTGCAAAGGATTGTGGGTAACAGAACCTGGTCACAGCCACACAAGTCACCCCATCTTGGATTCCCCTAGGTCTCTAGTTTTCAGAAATGTACAGGTTTGGTAGGTTTCCCTAGGTGGCGGCTGAGCTACAGGCCAAAATCTACAGGTAGGCACTTTGCAAAAAACACCTCTGTTTTCCTTCAAAAATTTGGTTGTGTCCACGTTGCGCTTTGGGGCGTTTCCTGTCGTGGGCGCTAGGCCTACCCACACAAGTGAGGTATCATTTTTATCGGGAGACGTGGGGGAACGCTGGGTGGAAGGAAATTTGTGGCTCCTCTCAGATTCCAGAACTTTCTGCCACAGAAATGTGAGGAACATGTGTTTTTTTAGCCAAATATTGAGGTTTGCAAAGGATTCTGGGTAACAGAACCTGCTCCCAGCCACACAAGTCACCCCATCTTGGATTCCCCTAGGTCTCTAGTTTTCAGAAATGCACAGGTTTGGTAGGTTTCCCTAGGTGGCGGCTGAGCTACAGGCCAAAATCCACAGGTAGGCACTTTGCTAAAAACAGGTCTGTTTTCTGTGATGTGTCCACGTTGCGCTTTGGGGCGTTTCCTGTCGCGGGCGCTAGGCCTACCCACACAAGTGAGGTATAATTTTTATCGGGAGACGTGGGGGAACGCTGGGTGGAAGGAAATTTGTGGCTCCTCTCAGATTCCAGAACTTTCTGCCACAGAAATGTGAGGAACATGTGTTTTTTTAGCCACATTTTGAGGTTTGCAAAGGATTCTGGGTAACAGAACCTGGTCCCAGCCACACAAGTCACCCCATCTTGGATTCCCCTAGGTCTCTAGTTTTCAGAAATGCACAGGTTTGGTAGTTTTCCCTAGGTGGCGGCTGAGCTACAGGCCAAAATCTACAGGTAGGCACATTGCAAAAACCACCTCTGTTTTCCTTCAAAAATTTGGCTGTGTCCACGTTGCGCTTTGGGGCGTTTCCTGTCACGGGCGCTAGGCCTACCCACACAAGTGAGGTATCATTTTTATCGGGAGACGTGGGGGAACGCTGGGTGGAAGGAAATTTGTGGCTCCTCTCAGATTCCAGAACTTTCTGCCACAGAAATGTGAGGAACATGTGTTTTTGTAGCCAAATTTTGAGGTTTGCAAAGGATTCTGGGTAACAGAACCTGGTCCCAGCCACACAAGTCACCCCATCTTGGATTCCCCTAGGTCTCTAGTTTTCAGAAATGCACAGGTTTGGTAGGTTTCCCTAGGTGGCGGCTGAGCTACAGGCCAAAATCTACAGGTAGGCACTTTGCTAAAAACAGGTCTGTTTTCTGTGATGTGTCCACGTTGCGCTTTGGGGCGTTTCCTGTCGCGGGCGCTAGGCCTACCCACACAAGTGAGGTATCATTTTTATCGGGAGACGTGGGGGAACGCTGGGTGGAAGGAAATTTGTGGCTCCTCTCAGATTCCAGAACTTTCTGCCACAGAAATGTGAGGAACATGTGTTTTTTTAGCCACATTTTGAGGTTTGCAAAGGATTCTGGGTAACAGAACCTGGTCCCAGCCACACAAGTCCCCCTATCTTGGATTCCCCCAGGTCTCTAGTTTTCAGAAATGCACAGGTTTGGTAGGTTTCCCTAGGTGGCGGCTGAGCTACAGGCCAAGATCTACAGGTAGGCACTTTGCAAAAAACACCTCTGTTTTCCTTCAAAAACTTGGATGTGTCCACGTTGCGCTTTGGGGCGTTTCCTGTCGTGGGCGCTAGGCCTACCCACACAAGTGAGGTATCATTTTTATCGGGAGACGTGGGGGAACGCTGGGTGGAAGGAAATTTGTGGCTCCTCTCAGATTCCAGAACTTTCTGCCACAGAAATGTGAGGAACATGTGTTTTTTTAGCCACATTTTGAGGTTTGCAAAAGATTCTGGGTAACAGAACCTGGTCCCAGCCACACAAGTCACCCCATCCTGGATTCCCCTAGGTCTCTAGTTTTCAGAAATGCACAGGATTGGTAGGTTTCCCTAGGTGGCGGCTGAGCTACAGGCCAAAATCTACAGGTAGGCACTTTGCAAAAAACACCTCTGTTTTCCTTCAAAAATTTGGTTGTGTCCACGTTGCGCTTTGGGGCGTTTCCTGTCGTGGGCGCTAGGCCCACCCACACAAGTGAGGTATCATTTTTATCGGGAGACGTGGAGGAACGCTGGGTAGAAGGAAATTTGTGGCTCCTCTCAGATTCCAGAACTTTCTGCCACAGAAATGTGAGGAACATGTGTTTTTTTAGCCAAATTTTGAGGTTTGCAAAGGATTCTGAGTAACAGAACCTGGTCCCAGCCACACAAGTCACCCCATCTTGGATTCCCCTAGGTCTCTAGTTTTCAGAAATGCACAGGTTTGGTAGGTTTCCCTAGGTGGCGGCTGAGCTACAGGCCAAAATCTACAGGTAGGCACTTTGCAAAAAACACCTCTGTTTTCCTTCAAAAATTTGGTTGTGTCCACGTTGCGCTTTGGGGCGTTTCCTGTCGTGGGCGCTAGGCCTACCCACACAAGTGAGGTATCATTTTTATCGGGAGACATGGGGGAACGCTGGGTGGAAGGAAATTTGTAGCTCCTCTCAGATTCCAGAACTTTCTGCCACAGAAATGTGAGGAACATGTGTTTTTTTAGCCAAATTTTGAGGTTTGCAAAGGATTCTGGGTAACAGAACCTGGTCCCAGCCACACAAGTCACCCCATCTTGGATTCCCCTAGGTCTCTAGTTTTCAGAAATGCACAGGTTTGGTAGGTTTCCCTAGGTGGCGGCTGAGCTACAGGCCAAAATCCACAGATAGGCACTTTGCTAAAAACAGGTCTGTTTTCTGTGATGTGTCCACGTTGCGCTTTGGGGCGTTTCCTGTCGCGGGCGCTAGGCCTACCCACACAAGTGAGGTATCATTTTTATCGGGAGACGTGGGGGAACGCTGGGTGGAAGGAAATTTGTGGCTCCTCTCAGATTCCAGAACTTTCTGCCACAGAAATGTGAGGAACATGTGTTTTTTTAGCCACATTTTGAGGTTTGCAAAGGATTCTGGGTAACAGAACCTGGTCCCAGCCACACAAGTCACCCCATCCTGGATTCCCCTAGGTCTCTAGTTTTCAGAAATGCACAGGTTTGGTAGGTTTCCCTAGGTGGCGGCTGAGCTACAGGCCAAAATCTACAGGTAGGCACTTTGCAAAAAACACCTCTGTTTTCCTTCAAAAATTTGGTTGTGTCTACGTTGCGCTTTGGGGCGTTTCCTGTCGTGGGCGCTAGGCCCACCCACACAAGTGAGGTATCATTTTTATCGGGAGACGTGGAGGAACGCTGGGTAGAAGGAAATTTGTGGCTCCTCTCAGATTCCAGAACTTTCTGCCACAGAAATGTGAGGAACATGTGTTTTTTTAGCCAAATTTTGAGGTTTGCAAAGGATTCTGAGTAACAGAACCTGGTCCCAGCCACACAAGTCACCCCATCTTGGATTCCCCTAGGTCTCTAGTTTTCAGAAATGCACAGGTTTGGTAGGTTTCCCTAGGTGGCGGCTGAGCTACAGGCCAAAATCTACAGGTAGGCACTTTGCAAAAAACACCTCTGTTTTCCTTCAAAAATTTGGTTGTGTCCACGTTGCGCTTTGGGGCGTTTCCTGTCGTGGGCGCTAGGCCTACCCACACAAGTGAGGTATCATTTTTATCGGGAGACGTGGGGGAACGCTGGGTGGAAGGAAATTTGTGGCTCCTCTCAGATTCCAGAACTTTCTGCCACAGAAATGTGAGGAACATGTGTTTTTTTAGCCAAATTTTGAGGTTTGCACAGGATTCTGGGTAACAGAACCTGGTAACCAGCCACACACGTCACCCCATCCTGGATTCCCCTAGGTCTCTAGTTTTCAGAAATACACAGGTTTGGTAGGTTTCCCTATGTGGCGGCTGAGCTACAGGCCAAAATCCACAGGTAGGCACTTTGCTTAAAACAGGTCTATTTTCTGTGATGTGTCCACGTTGCGCTTTGGGGCGTTTCCTGTCGCGGGCGCTAGGCCTACCCACACAAGTGAGGTATCATTTTTATCGGGAGACGTGGGGGAACGCTGGATGGAAGGAAATTTGTGGCTCCTCTCAGATTCCAGAACTTTCTGCCACAGAAATGTGAGGAACATGTGTTTTTTTTGCCAAATTTTGAGGTTTGCAAAGGATTGTGGGTAACAGAACCTGGTCCCAGCCACACAAGTCACCCCATCTTGGATTCCCCTAGGTCTCTAGTTTTCAGAAATGTACAGGTTTGGTAGGTTTCCCTCGGTGGCGGCTGAGCTACAGGCCAAAATCTACAGGTAGGCACTTTGCAAAAAACACCTCTGTTTTCCTTCAAAAATTTGGTTGTGTCCACGTTGCGCTTTGGGGCGTTTCCTGTCGTGGGCGCTAGGCCTACCCACACAAGTGAGGTATCATTTTTATCGGGAGACGTGGGGGAACGCTGGGTGGAAGGAAATTTGTGGCTCCTCTCAGATTCCAGAACTTTCTGCCACAGAAATTTGAGGAACATGTGTTTTTTTAGCCAAATATTGAGGTTTGCAAAGGATTCTGGGTAACAGAACCTGGTCCCAGCCACACAAGTCACCCCATCTTGGATTCCCCTAGGTCTCTAGTTTTCAGAAATGCACAGGTTTGGTAGGTTTCCCTAGGTGGCGGCTGAGCTACAGGCCAAAATCCACAGGTAGGCACTTTGCTAAAAACAGGTCTGTTTTCTGTGATGTGTCCACGTTGCGCTTTGGGGCGTTTCCTGTCGCGGGCGCTAGGCCTACCCACACAAGTGAGGTATAATTTTTATCGGGAGACGTGGGGGAACGCTGGGTGGAAGGAAATTTGTGGCTCCTCTCAGATTCCAGAACTTTCTGCCACAGAAATGTGAGGAACATGTGTTTTTTTAGCCACATTTTGAGGTTTGCAAAGGATTCTGGGTAACAGAACCTGGTCCCAGCCACACAAGTCACCCCATCTTGGATTCCCGTAGGTCTCTAGTTGTCAGAAATGCACAGGTTTGGTAGTTTTCCCTAGGTGGCGGCTGAGCTACAGGCCAAAATCTACAGGTAGGCACTTTGCAAAAACCACCTCTGTTTTCCTTCAAAAATTTGGCTGTGTCCACGTTGCGCTTTGGGGCGTTTCCTGTCACGGGCGCTAGGCCTACCCACACAAGTGAGGTATCATTTTTATCGGGAGACGTGGGGGAACGCTGGGTGGAAGGAAATTTGTGGCTCCTCTCAGATTCCAGAACTTTCTGCCACAGAAATGTGAGGAACATGTGTTTTTTTAGCCAAATTTTGAGGTTTGCAAAGGATTCTGGGTAACAGAACCTGGTCCCAGCCACACAAGTCACCCCATCTTGGATTCCCCTAGGTCTCTAGTTTTCAGAAATGCACAGGTTTGGTAGGTTTCCCTAGGTGGCGGCTGAGCTACAGGCCAAAATCTACAGGTAGGCACTTTGCTAAAAACAGGTCTGTTTTCTGTGATGTGTCCACGTTGCGCTTTGGGGCGTTTCCTGTCGCGGGCGCTAGGCCTACCCACACAAGTGAGGTATCATTTTTATCGGGAGACGTGGGGGAACGCTGGGTGGAAGGAAATTTGTGGCTCCTCTCAGATTCCAGAACTTTCTGCCACTGAAATGTGAGGAACATGTGTTTTTTTAGCCACATTTTGAGGTTTGCAAAGGATTCTGGGTAACAGAACCTGGTCCCAGCCACACAAGTCACCCCATCTTGGATTCCCCCAGGTCTCTAGTTTTCAGAAATGCACAGGTTTGGTAGGTTTCCCTAGGTGGCGGCTGAGCTACAGGCCAAAATCTACAGGTAGGCACTTTGCAAAAAACACCTCTGTTTTCCTTCAAAAATTTGGTTGTGTCCACGTTGCGCTTTGGGGCGTTTCCTGTCGTGGGCGCTAGGCCTACCCACACAAGTGAGGTATCATTTTTATCGGGAGACGTGGGGGAACGCTGGGTGGAAGGAAATTTGTGGCTCCTCTCAGATTCCAGAACTTTCTGCCACAGAAATGTGAGGAACATGTGTTTTTTTAGCCAAATTTTGAGGTTTGCAAAGGATTCTGGGTAACAGAACCTGGTCCCAGCCACACAAGTCGCCCCATCTTGGATTCCCCTAGGTCTCTAGTTTTCAGAAATGCACAGGTTTGGTAGGTTTCCCTAGGTGGCGGCTGAGCTACAGGCCAAAATCCACAGATAGGCACTTTGCTAAAAACAGGTCTGTTTTCTGTGATGTGTCCACGTTGCGCTTTGGGGCGTTTCCTGTCGCGGGCGCTAAGCCTACCCACACAAGTGAGGTATCATTTTTATCGGGAGACGTGGGGGAACGCTGGGTGGAAGGAAATTTGTGGCTCCTCTCAGATTCCAGAACTTTCTGCCACAGAAATGTGAGGAACATGTGTTTTTTTAGCCACATTTTGAGGTTTGCAAAGGATTCTGGGTAACAGAACCTGGTCCCAGCCTCACAAGTCACCCCATCCTGGATTCCCCTAGGTCTCTAGTTTTCAGAAATGCACAGGTTTGGTAGGTTTCCCTAGGTGGCGGCTGAGCTACAGGCCAAAATCTACAGGTAGGCACTTTGCAAAAAACACCTCTGTTTTCCTTCAAAAATTTGGTTGTGTCCACGTTGCGCTTTGGGGCGTTTCCTGTCGTGGGCGCTAGGCCCACCCACACAAGTGAGGTATCATTTTTATCGGGAGACGGGGAGGAACGCTGGGTAGAAGGAAATTTGTGGCTCCTCTCAGATTCCAGAACTTTCTGCCACAGAAATGTGAGGAACATGTGTTTTTTTAGCCAAATTTTGAGGTTTGCAAAGGATTCTGAGTAACAGAACCTGGTCCCAGCCACACAAGTCACCCCATCTTGGATTCCCCTAGGTCTCTAGTTTTCAGAAATGCACAGGTTTGGTAGGTTTCCCTAGGTGGCGGCTGAGCTACAGGCCAAAATCTACAGGTAGGCACTTTGCAAAAAACACCTCTGTTTTCCTTCAAAAATTTGGTTGTGTCCACGTTGCGCTTTGGGGCGTTTACTGTCGTGGGCTCTAGGCCTACCCACACAAGTGAGGTATCATTTTTATCGGGAGACGTGGGGGAACACTGGGTGGAAGGAAATTTGTGGCTCCTCTCAGATTCCAGAACTTTCTGCCACAGAAATGTGAGGAACATGTGTTTTTTTAGCCAAATTTTGAGGTTTGCAAAGGATTCTGGGTAACAGAACCTGGTCCCAGCCACACAAGTCACCCCATCTTGGATTCCCCTAGGTCTCTAGTTTTCAGAAATGCACAGGTTTGGTAGGTTTCCCTAGGTGGCGGCTGAGCTACAGGCCAAAATCCACAGATAGGCACTTTGCTAAAAACAGGTCTGTTTTCTGTGATGTGTCCACGTTGCGCTTTGGGGCGTTTCCTGTCGCGGGCGCTAGGCCTACCCACACAAGTGAGGTATCATTTTTATCGGGAGACGTGGGGGAACGCTGGGTGGAAGGAAATTTGTGGCTCCTCTCAGATTCCAGAACTTTCTGCCACAGAAATGTGAGGAACATGTGTTTTTTTAGCCACATTTTGAGGTTTGCAAAGGATTCTGGGTAACAGATCCTGGTCCCAGCCACACAAGTCACCCCATCCTGGATTCCCCTAGGTCTCTAGTTTTCAGAAATGCACAGGTTTGGTAGGTTTCCCTAGGTGGCGGCTGAGCTACAGGCCAAAATCTACAGGTAGGCACTTTGCAAAAAACACCTCTGTTTTCCTTCAAAAATTTGGTTGTGTCCACGTTGCGCTTTGGGGCGTTTCCTGTCGTGGGCGCTAGGCCCACCCACACAAGTGAGGTATCATTTTTATCGGGAGACGTGGAGGAACGCTGGGTAGAAGGAAATTTGTGGCTCCTCTCAGATTCCAGAACTTTCTGCCACAGAAATGTGAGGAACATGTGTTTTTTTAGCCAAATTTTGAGGTTTGCAAAGGATTCTGAGTAACAGAACCTGGTCCCAGCCACACAAGTCACCCCATCTTGGATTCCCCTAGGTCTCTAGTTTTCAGAAATGCACAGGTTTGGTAGGTTTCCCTAGGTGGCGGCTGAGCTACAGGCCAAAATCTACAGGTAGGCACTTTGCAAAAAACACCTCTGTTTTCCTTCAAAAATTTGGTTGTGTCCACGTTGCGCTTTGGGGCGTTTCCTGTCGTGGGCGCTAGGCCTACCCACACAAGTGAGGTATCATTTTTATCGGGAGACGTGGGGGAACGCTGGGTGGAAGGAAATTTGTGGCTCCTCTCAGATTCCAGAACTTTCTGCCACAGAAATGTGAGGAACATGTGTTTTTTTAGCCAAATTTTGAGGTTTGCACAGGATTCTGGGTAACAGAACCTGGTAACCAGTCACACACGTCACCCCATCCTGGATTCCCCTAGGTCTCTAGTTTTCAGAAATACACAGGTTTGGTAGGTTTCCCTATGTGGCGGCTGAGATACAGGCCAAAATCCACAGGTAGGCACTTTGCTTAAAACAGGTCTATTTTCTGTGATGTGTCCACGTTGCGCTTTGGGGCGTTTCCTGTCGCGGGCGCTAGGCCTACCCACACAAGTGAGGTATCATTTTTATCGGGAGACGTGGGGGAACGCTGGATGGAAGGAAATTTGTGGCTCCTCTCAGATTCCAGAACTTTCTGCCACAGAAATGTGAGGAACATGTGTTTTTTTTGCCAAATTTTGAGGTTTGCAAAGGATTGTGGGTAACAGAACCTGGTCCCAGCCACACAAGTCACCCCATCTTGGATTCCCCTAGGTCTCTAGTTTTCAGAAATGTACAGGTTTGGTAGGTTTCCCTCGGTGGCGGCTGAGCTACAGGCCAAAATCTACAGGTAGGCACTTTGCAAAAAACACCTCTGTTTTCCTTCAAAAATTTGGTTGTGTCCACGTTGCGCTTTGGGGCGTTTCCTGTCGTGGGCGCTAGGCCTACCCACACAAGTGAGGTATCATTTTTATCGGGAGACGTGGGGGAACGCTGGGTGGAAGGAAATTTGTGGCTCCTCTCAGATTCCAGAACTTTCTGCCACAGAAATTTGAGGAACATGTGTTTTTTTAGCCAAATATTGAGGTTTGCAAAGGATTCTGGGTAACAGAACCTGGTCCCAGCCACACAAGTCACCCCATCTTGGATTCCCCTAGGTCTCTAGTTTTCAGAAATGCACAGGTTTGGTAGGTTTCCCTAGGTGGCGGCTGAGCTACAGGCCAAAATCCACAGGTAGGCACTTTGCTAAAAACAGGTCTGTTTTCTGTGATGTGTCCACGTTGCGCTTTGGGGCGTTTCCTGTCGCGGGCGCTAGGCCTACCCACACAAGTGAGGTATAATTTTTATCGGGAGACGTGGGGGAACGCTGGGTGGAAGGAAATTTGTGGCTCCTCTCAGATTCCAGAACTTTCTGCAACAGAAATGTGAGGAACATGTGTTTTTTTAGCCACATTTTGAGGTTTGCAAAGGATTCTGGGTAACAGAACCTGGTCCCAGCCACACAAGTCACCCCATCTTGGATTCCCCTAGGTCTCTAGTTTTCAGAAATGCACAGGTTTGGTAGTTTTCCCTAGGTGGCGGCTGAGCTACAGGCCAAAATCTACAGGTAGGCACTTTGCAAAAACCACCTCTGTTTTCCTTCAAAAATTTGGCTGTGTCCACGTTGCGCTTTGGGGCGTTTCCTGTCACGGGCGCTAGGCCTACCCACACAAGTGAGGTATCATTTTTATCGGGAGACGTGGGGGAACGCTGGGTGGAAGGAAATTTGTGGCTCCTCTCAGATTCCAGAACTTTCTGCCAGAGAAATGTGAGGAACATGTGTTTTTTTAGCCAAATTTTGAGGTTTGCAAAGGATTCTGGGTAACAGAACCTGGTCCCAGCCACACAAGTCACCCCATCTTGGATTCACCTAGGTCTCTAGTTTTCAGAAATGCACAGGTTTGGTAGGTTTCCCTAGGTGGCGGCTGAGCTACAGGCCAAAATCTACAGGTAGGCACTTTGCTAAAAACAGGTCTGTTTTCTGTGATGTGTCCACGTTGCGCTTTGGGGCGTTTCCTGTCGCGGGCGCTAGGCCTACCCACACAAGTGAGGTATCATTTTTATCGGGAGACGTGGGGGAACGCTGGGTGGAAGGAAATTTGTGGCTCCTCTCAGATTCCAGAACTTTCTGCCACTGAAATGTGAGGAACATGTGTTTTTTTAGCCACATTTTGAGGTTTGCAAAGGATTCTGGGTAACAGAACCTGGTCCCAGCCACACAAGTCACCCCATCTTGGATTCCCCCCGGTCTCTAGTTTTCAGAAATGCACAGGTTTGGTAGGTTTCCCTAGGTGGCGGCTGAGCTACAGGCCAAAATCTACAGGTAGGCACTTTGCAAAAAACACCTCTGTTTTCCTTCAAAAATTTCGTTGTGTCCACGTTGCGCTTTGGGGCGTTTCCTGTCGTGGGCGCTAGGCCTACCCACACAAGTGAGGTATCATTTTTATCGGGAGACGTGGGGGAACGCTGGGTGGAAGGAAATTTGTGGCTCCTCTCAGATTCCAGAACTTTCTGCCACAGAAATGTGAGGAACATGTGTTTTTTTAGCCAAATTTTGAGGTTTGCAAAGGATTCTGGGTAACAGAACCTGGTCCCAGCCACACAAGTCGCCCCATCTTGGATTCCCCTAGGTCTCTAGTTTTCAGAAATGCACAGGTTTGGTAGGTTTCCCTAGGTGGCGGCTGAGCTACAGGCCAAAATCCACAGATAGGCACTTTGCTAAAAACAGGTCTGTTTTCTGTGATGTGTCCACGTTGCGCTTTGGGGCGTTTCCTGTCGCAGGCGCTAGGCCTACCCACACAAGTGAGGTATCATTTTTATCGGGAGACGTGGGGGAACGCTGGGTGGAAGGAAATTTGTGGCTCCTCTCAGATTCCAGAACTTTCTGCCACAGAAATGTGAGGAACATGTGTTTTTTTAGCCACATTTTGAGGTTTGCAAAGGATTCTGGGTAACAGAACCTGGTCCCAGCCTCACAAGTCACCCCATCCTGGATTCCCCTAGGTCTCTAGTTTTCAGAAATGCACAGGTTTGGTAGGTTTCCCTAGGTGGCGGCTGAGCTACAGGCCAAAATCTACAGGTAGGCACTTTGCAAAAAACACCTCTGTTTTCCTTCAAAAATTTGGTTGTGTCCACGTTGCGCTTTGGGGCGTTTCCTGTCGTGGGCGCTAGGCCCACCCACACAAGTGAGGTATCATTTTTATCGGGAGACGGGGAGGAACGCTGGGTAGAAGGAAATTTGTGGCTCCTCTCAGATTCCAGAACTTTCTGCCACAGAAATGTGAGGAACATGTGTTTTTTTAGCCAAATTTTGAGGTTTGCAAAGGATTCTGAGTAACAGAACCTGGTCCCAGCCACACAAGTCACCCCATCTTGGATTCCCCTAGGTCTCTAGTTTTCAGAAATGCACAGGTTTGGTAGGTTTCCCTAGGTGGCGGCTGAGCTACAGGCCAAAATCTACAGGTAGGCACTTTGCAAAAAACACCTCTGTTTTCCTTCAAAAATTTGGTTGTGTCCACGTTGCGCTTTGGGGCGTTTACTGTCGTGGGCTCTAGGCCTACCCACACAAGTGAGGTATCATTTTTATCGGGAGACGTGGGGGAACACTGGGTGGAAGGAAATTTGTGGCTCCTCTCAGATTCCAGAACTTTCTGCCACAGAAATGTGAGGAACATGTGTTTTTTTAGCCAAATTTTGAGGTTTGCAAAGGATTCTGGGTAAAAGAACCTGGTCCCAGCCACACAAGTCGCCCCATCTTGGATTCCCCTAGGTCTCTAGTTTTCAGAAATGCACAGGTTTGGTAGGTTTCCCTAGGTGGCGGCTGAGCTACAGGCCAAAATCCACAGATAGGCACTTTGCTAAAAACAGGTCTGTTTTCTGTGATGTGTCCACGTTGCGCTTTGGGGCGTTTCCTGTCGCAGGCGCTAGGCCTACCCACACAAGTGAGGTATCATTTTTATCGGGAGACGTGGGGGAACGCTGGGTGGAAGGAAATTTGTGGCTCCTCTCAGATTCCAGAACTTTCTGCCACAGAAATGTGAGGAACATGTGTTTTTTTAGCCACATTTTGAGGTTTGCAAAGGATTCTGGGTAACAGAACCTGGTCCCAGCCTCACAAGTCACCCCATCCTGGATTCCCCTAGGTCTCTAGTTTTCAGAAATGCACAGGTTTGGTAGGTTTCCCTAGGTGGCGGCTGAGCTACAGGCCAAAATCTACAGGTAGGCACTTTGCAAAAAACACCTCTGTTTTCCTTCAAAAATTTGGTTGTGTCCACGTTGCGCTTTGGGGCGTTTCCTGTCGTGGGCGCTAGGCCCACCCACACAAGTGAGGTATCATTTTTATCGGGAGACGGGGAGGAACGCTGGGTAGAAGGAAATTTGTGGCTCCTCTCAGATTCCAGAACTTTCTGCCACAGAAATGTGAGGAACATGTGTTTTTTTAGCCAAATTTTGAGGTTTGCAAAGGATTCTGAGTAACAGAACCTGGTCCCAGCCACACAAGTCACCCCATCTTGGATTCCCCTAGGTCTCTAGTTTTCAGAAATGCACAGGTTTGGTAGTTTTCCCTAGGTGGCGGCTGAGCTACAGGCCAAAATCTACAGGTAGGCACTTTGCAAAAAACACCTCTGTTTTCCTTCAAAAATTTGGTTGTGTCCACGTTGCGCTTTGGGGCGTTTACTGTCGTGGGCTCTAGGCCTACCCACACAAGTGAGGTATCATTTTTATCGGGAGACGTGGGGGAACACTGGGTGGAAGGAAATTTGTGGCTCCTCTCAGATTCCAGAACTTTCTGCCACAGAAATGTGAGGAACATGTGTTTTTTTAGCCAAATTTTGAGGTTTGCAAAGGATTCTGGGTAACAGAACCTGGTCCCAGCCACACAAGTCACCCCATCTTGGATTCCCCTAGGTCTCTAGTTTTCAGAAATGCACAGGTTTGGTAGGTTTCCCTAGGTGGCGGCTGAGCTACAGGCCAAAATCCACAGATAGGCACTTTGCTAAAAACAGGTCTGTTTTCTGTGATGTGTCCACGTTGCGCTTTGGGGCGTTTCCTGTCGCGGGCGCTAGGCCTACCCACACAAGTGAGGTATCATTTTTATCGGGAGACGTGGGGGAACGCTGGGTGGAAGGAAATTTGTGGCTCCTCTCAGATTCCAGAACTTTCTGCCACAGAAATGTGAGGAACATGTGTTTTTTTAGCCACATTTTGAGGTTTGCAAAGGATTCTGGGTAACAGATCCTGGTCCCAGCCACACAAGTCACCCCATCCTGGATTCCCCTAGGTCTCTAGTTTTCAGAAATGCACAGGTTTGGTAGGTTTCCCTAGGTGGCGGCTGAGCTACAGGCCAAAATCTACAGGTAGGCACTTTGCAAAAAACACCTCTGTTTTCCTTCAAAAATTTGGTTGTGTCCACGTTGCGCTTTGGGGCGTTTCCTGTCGTGGGCGCTAGGCCCACCCACACAAGTGAGGTATCATTTTTATCGGGAGACGTGGAGGAACGCTGGGTAGAAGGAAATTTGTGGCTCCTCTCAGATTCCAGAACTTTCTGCCACAGAAATGTGAGGAACATGTGTTTTTTTAGCCAAATTTTGAGGTTTGCAAAGGATTCTGAGTAACAGAACCTGGTCCCAGCCACACAAGTCACACCATCTTGGATTCCCCTAGGTCTCTAGTTTTCAGAAATGCACAGGTTTGGTAGGTTTCCCTAGGTGGCGGCTGAGCTACAGGCCAAAATCTACAGGTAGGCACTTTGCAAAAAACACCTCTGTTTTCCTTCAAAAATTTGGTTGTGTCCACGTTGCGCTTTGGGGCGTTTCCTGTCGTGGGCGCTAGGCCTACCCACACAAGTGAGGTATCATTTTTATCGGGAGACGTGGGGGAACGCTGGGTGGAAGGAAATTTGTGGCTCCTCTCAGATTCCAGAACTTTCTGCCACAGAAATGTGAGGAACATGTGTTTTTTTAGCCAAATTTTGAGGTTTGCACAGGATTCTGGGTAACAGAACCTGGTAACCAGTCACACACGTCACCCCATCCTGGATTCCCCTAGGTCTCTAGTTTTCAGAAATACACAGGTTTGGTAGGTTTCCCTATGTGGCGGCTGAGATACAGGCCAAAATCCACAGGTAGGCACTTTGCTTAAAACAGGTCTATTTTCTGTGATGTGTCCACGTTGCGCTTTGGGGCGTTTCCTGTCGCGGGCGCTAGGCCTACCCACACAAGTGAGGTATCATTTTTATCGGGAGACGTGGGGGAACGCTGGGTGGAAGGAAATTTGTGGCTCCTCTCAGATTCCAGAACTTTCTGCCACAGAAATGTGAGGAACATGTGTTTTTTTTGCCAAATTTTGAGGTTTGCAAAGGATTGTGGGTAACAGAACCTGGTCCCAGCCACACAAGTCACCCCATCTTGGATTCCCCTAGGTCTCTAGTTTTCAGAAATGTACAGGTTTGGTAGGTTTCCCTAGGTGGCGGCTGAGCTACAGGCCAAAATCTACAGGTAGGCACTTTGCAAAAAACACCTCTGTTTTCCTTCAAAAATTTGGTTGTGTCCACGTTGCACTTTGGGGCGTTTCCTGTCGTGGGCGCTAGGCCTACCCACACAAGTGAGGTATCAGTTATATCGGGAGACGTGGGGGAACGCTGGGTGGAAGGAAATTTGTGGCTCCTCTCAGATTCCAGAACTTTCTGCCACAGAAATGTGAGGAACATGTGTTTTTTTAGCCAAATTTTGAGGTTTGCAAAGGATTCTGAGTAACAGAACCTGGTCCCAGCCACACAAGTCACCCCATCTTGGATTCCCCTAGGTCTCTAGTTTTCAGAAATGCACAGGTTTGGTAGGTTTCCCTAGGTGGCGGCTGAGCTACAGGCCAAAATCTACAGGTAGGCACTTTGCAAAAAACACCTCTGTTTTCCTTCAAAAATTTGGTTGTGTCCACGTTGCGCTTTGGGGCGTTTCCTGTCGTGGGCGCTAGGCCTACCCACACAAGTGAGGTATCATTTTTATCGGGAGACGTGGGGGAACGCTGGGTGGAAGGAAATTTGTGGCTCCTCTCAGATTCCAGAACTTTCTGCCACAGAAATGTGAGGAACATGTGTTTTTTTAGCCAAATTTTGAGGTTTGCACAGGATTCTGGGTAACAGAACCTGGTAACCAGTCACACACGTCACCCCATCCTGGATTCCCCTAGGTCTCTAGTTTTCAGAAATACACAGGTTTGGTAGGTTTCCCTATGTGGCGGCTGAGATACAGGCCAAAATCCACAGGTAGGCACTTTGCTTAAAACAGGTCTATTTTCTGTGATGTGTCCACGTTGCGCTTTGGGGCGTTTCCTGTCGCGGGCGCTAGGCCTACCCACACAAGTGAGGTATCATTTTTATCGGGAGACGTGGGGGAACGCTGGGTGGAAGGAAATTTGTGGCTCCTCTCAGATTCCAGAACTTTCTGCCACAGAAATGTGAGGAACATGTGTTTTTTTTGCCAAATTTTGAGGTTTGCAAAGGATTGTGGGTAACAGAACCTGGTCCCAGCCACACAAGTCACCCCATCTTGGATTCCCCTAGGTCTCTAGTTTTCAGAAATGTACAGGTTTGGTAGGTTTCCCTAGGTGGCGGCTGAGCTACAGGCCAAAATCTACAGGTAGGCACTTTGCAAAAAACACCTCTGTTTTCCTTCAAAAATTTGGTTGTGTCCACGTTGCACTTTGGGGCGTTTCCTGTCGTGGGCGCTAGGCCTACCCACACAAGTGAGGTATCAGTTATATCGGGAGACGTGGGGGAACGCTGGGTGGAAGGAAATTTGTGGCTCCTCTCAGATTCCAGAACTTTCTGCCACAGAAATGTGAGGAACATGTGTTTTTTTAGCCAAATTTTGAGGTTTGCAAAGGATTCTGAGTAACAGAACCTGGTCCCAGCCACACAAGTCACCCCATCCTGGATTCCCCTAGGTCTCTAGTTTTCAGAAATGCACAGGTTTGGTAGGTTTCCCTAGGTGGCGGCTGAGCTACAGGCCAAAATCCACAGGTAGGCACTTTGCTAAAAACAGGTCTATTTTCTGTGATGTGTCCACGTTGCGCTTTGGGGCGTTTCCTGTCACGGGCGCTAGGCCTACCCACACAAGTGAGGTATCATTTTTATCGGGAGACGTGGGGGAACGCTGGGTGGAAGGAAATTTGTGGCTCCTCTCAGATTCCAGAACTTTCTGCCACAGAAATGTGAGGAACATGTGTTTTTTTAGCCACATTTTGAGGTTTGCAAAGGATTCTGGGTAACAGAACCTGGTCCCAGCCACACAAGTCACCCCATCTTGGATTCCCCCAGGTCTCTAGTTTTCAGAAATGCACAGGTTTGGTAGGTTTCCCTAGGTGGCGGCTGAGCTACAGGCCAAAATCTACAGGTAGGCACTTTGCAAAAAACACCTCTGTTTTCCTTCAAAAATTTGGTTGTGTCCACGTTGCGCTTTGGGGCGTTTCCTGTCGTGGGCGCTAGGCCTACCCACACAAGTGAGGTATCATTTTTATCGGGAGACGTGGGGGAACGCTGGGTGGAAGGAAATTTGTGGCTCCTCTCAGATTCCAGAACTTTCTGCCACAGAAATTTGAGGAACATGTGTTTTTTTAGCCAAATATTGAGGTTTGCAAAGGATTCTGGGTAACAGAACCTGGTCCCAGCCACACAAGTCACCCCATCTTGGATTCCCCTAGGTCTCTAGTTTTCAGAAATGCACAGGTTTGGTAGGTTTCCCTAGGTGGCGGCTGAGCTACAGGCCAAAATCCACAAGTAGGCACTTTGCTAAAAACAGGTCTGTTTTCTGTGATGTGTCCACGTTGCGCTTTGGGGCGTTTCCTGTCGCGGGCGCTAGGCCTACCCACACAAGTGAGGTATAATTTTTATCGGGAGACGTGGGGGAACGCTGGGTGGAAGGAAATTTGTGGCTCCTCTCAGATTCCAGAACTTTCTGCCACAGAAATGTGAGGAACATGTGTTTTTTTAGCCACATTTTGAGGTTTGCAAAGGATTCTGGGTAACAGAACCTGGTCCCAGCCACACAAGTCACCCCATCTTGGATTCCCCTAGGTCTCTAGTTTTCAGAAATGCACAGGTTTGGTAGTTTTCCCCTAGGTGGCGGCTGAGCTACAGGCCAAAATCTACAGGTAGGCACTTTGCAAAAACCACCTCTGTTTTTCTTCAAAAATTTGGCTGTGTCCACGTTGCGCTTTGGGGCGTTTCCTGTCACGGGCGCTAGGCCTACCCACACAAGTGAGGTATCATTTTTATCGGGAGACGTGGGGGAACGCTGGGTGGAAGGAAATTTGTGGCTCCTCTCAGATTCCAGAACTTTCTGCCAGAGAAATGTGAGGAACATGTGTTTGTTTAGCCAAATTTTGAGGTTTGCAAAGGATTCTGGGTAACAGAACCTGGTCCCAGCCACACAAGTCACCCCATCTTGGATTCACCTAGGTCTCTAGTTTTCAGAAATGCACAGGTTTGGTAGGTTTCCCTAGGTGGCGGCTGAGCTACAGGCCAAAATCTACAGGTAGGCACTTTGCTAAAAACAGGTCTGTTTTCTGTGATGTGTCCACGTTGCGCTTTGGGGCGTTTCCTGTCGCGGGCGCTAGGCCTACCCACACAAGTGAGGTATCATTTTTATCGGGAGACGTGGGGGAACGCTGGGTGGAAGGAAATTTGTGGCTCCTCTCAGATTCCAGAACTTTCTGCCACTGAAATGTGAGGAACATGTGTTTTTTTAGCCACATTTTGAGGTTTGCAAAGGATTCTGGGTAACAGAACCTGGTCCCAGCCACACAAGTCACCCCATCTTGGATTCCCCCAGGTCTCTAGTTTTCAGAAATGCACAGGTTTGGTAGGTTTCCCTAGGTGGCGGCTGAGCTACAGGCCAAAATCTACAGGTAGGCACTTTGCAAAAAACACCTCTGTTTTCCTTCAAAAATTTGGTTGTGTCCACGTTGCGCTTTGGGGCATTTCCTGTCGTGGGCGCTAGGCCTACCCACACAAGTGAGGTATCATTTTTATCGGGAGACGTGGGGGAACGCTGGGTGGAAGGAAATTTGTGGCTCCTCTCAGATTCCAGAACTTTCTGCCACAGAAATGTGAGGAACATGTGTTTTTTTAGCCAAATTTTGAGGTTTGCAAAGGATTCTGGGTAACAGAACCTGGTCCCAGCCACACAAGTCGCCCCATCTTGGATTCCCCTAGGTCTCTAGTTTTCAGAAATGCACAGGTTTGGTAGGTTTCCCTAGGTGGCGGCTGAGCTACAGGCCAAAATCCACAGATAGGCACTTTGCTAAAAACAGGTCTGTTTTCTGTGATGTGTCCACGTTGCGCTTTGGGGCATTTCCTGTCGCGGGCGCTAGGCCTACCCACACAAGTGAGGTATCATTTTTATCGGGAGACGTGGGGGAACGCTGGGTGGAAGGAAATTTGTGGCTCCTCTCAGATTCCAGAACTTTCTGCCACAGAAATGTGAGGAACATGTGTTTTTTTAGCCACATTTTGAGGTTTGCAAAGGATTCTGGGTAACAGAACCTGGTCCCAGCCTCACAAGTCACCCCATCCTGGATTCCCCTAGGTCTCTAGTTTTCAGAAATGCACAGGTTTGGTAGGTTTCCCTAGGTGGCGGCTGAGCTACAGGCCAAAATCTACAGGTAGGCACTTTGCAAAAAACACCTCTGTTTTCCTTCAAAAATTTGGTTGTGTCCACGTTGCGCTTTGGGGCGTTTCCTGTCGTGGGCGCTAGGCCCACCCACACAAGTGAGGTATCATTTTTATCGGGAGACGGGGAGGAACGCTGGGTAGAAGGAAATTTGTGGCTCCTCTCAGATTCCAGAACTTTCTGCCACAGAAATGTGAGGAACATGTGTTTTTTTAGCCAAATTTTGAGGTTTGCAAAGGATTCTGAGTAACAGAACCTGGTCCCAGCCACACAAGTCACCCCATCTTGGATTCCCCTAGGTCTCTAGTTTTCAGAAATGCACAGGTTTGGTAGGTTTCCCTAGGTGGCGGCTGAGCTACAGGCCAAAATCTACAGGTAGGCACTTTGCAAAAAACACCTCTGTTTTCCTTCAAAAATTTGGTTGTGTCCACGTTGCGCTTTGGGGCGTTTACTGTCGTGGGCTCTAGGCCTACCCACACAAGTGAGGTATCATTTTTATCGGGAGACGTGGGGGAACACTGGGTGGAAGGAAATTTGTGGCTCCTCTCAGATTCCAGAACTTTCTGCCACAGAAATGTGAGGAACATGTGTTTTTTTAGCCAAATTTTGAGGTTTGCAAAGGATTCTGGGTAACAGAACCTGGTCCCAGCCACACAAGTCACCCCATCTTGGATTCCCCTAGGTCTCTAGTTTTCAGAAATGCACAGGTTTGGTAGGTTTCCCTAGGTGGCGGCTGAGCTACAGGCCAAAATCCACAGATAGGCACTTTGCTAAAAACAGGTCTGTTTTCTGTGATGTGTCCACGTTGCGCTTTGGGGCGTTTCCTGTCGCGGGCGCTAGGCCTACCCACACAAGTGAGGTATCATTTTTATCGGGAGACGTGGGGGAACGCTGGGTGGAAGGAAATTTGTGGCTCCTCTCAGATTCCAGAACTTTCTGCCACAGAAATGTGAGGAACATGTGTTTTTTTAGCCACATTTTGAGGTTTGCAAAGGATTCTGGGTAACAGATCCTGGTCCCAGCCACACAAGTCACCCCATCCTGGATTCCCCTAGGTCTCTAGTTTTCAGAAATGCACAGGTTTGGTAGGTTTCCCTAGGTGGCGGCTGAGCTACAGGCCAAAATCTACAGGTAGGCACTTTGCAAAAAACACCTCTGTTTTCCTTCAAAAATTTGGTTGTGTCCACGTTGCGCTTTGGGGCGTTTCCTGTCGTGGGCGCTAGGCCCACCCACACAAGTGAGGTATCATTTTTATCGGGAGACGTGGAGGAACGCTGGGTAGAAGGAAATTTGTGGCTCCTCTCAGATTCCAGAACTTTCTGCCACAGAAATGTGAGGAACATGTGTTTTTTTAGCCAAATTTTGAGGTTTGCAAAGGATTCTGAGTAACAGAACCTGGTCCCAGCCACACAAGTCACCCCATCTTGGATTCACCTAGGTCTCTAGTTTTCAGAAATGCACAGGTTTGGTAGGTTTCCCTAGGTGGCGGCTGAGCTACAGGCCAAAATCTACAGGTAGGCACTTTGCAAAAAACACCTCTGTTTTCCTTCAAAAATTTGGTTGTGTCCACGTTGCGCTTTGGGGCGTTTCCTGTCGTGGGCGCTAGGCCTACCCACACAAGTGAGGTATCATTTTTATCGGGAGACGTGGGGGAACGCTGGGTGGAAGGAAATTTGTGGCTCCTCTCAGATTCCAGAACTTTCTGCCACAGAAATGTGAGGAACATGTGTTTTTTTAGCCAAATTTTGAGGTTTGCACAGGATTCTGGGTAACAGAACCTAGTAACCAGTCACACACGTCACCCCATCCTGGATTCCCCTAGGTCTCTAGTTTTCAGAAATACACAGGTTTGGTAGGTTTCCCTATGTGGCGGCTGAGATACAGGCCAAAATCCACAGGTAGGCACTTTGCTTAAAACAGGTCTATTTTCTGTGATGTGTCCACGTTGCGCTTTGGGGCGTTTCCTGTCGCGGGCGCTAGGCCTACCCACACAAGTGAGGTATCATTTTTATCGGGAGACGTGGGGGAACGCTGGGTGGAAGGAAATTTGTGGCTCCTCTCAGATTCCAGAACTTTCTGCCACAGAAATGTGAGGAACATGTGTTTTTTTTGCCAAATTTTGAGGTTTGCAAAGGATTGTGGGTAACAGAACCTGGTCCCAGCCACACAAGTCACCCCATCTTGGATTCCCCTAGGTCTCTAGTTTTCAGAAATGTACAGGTTTGGTAGGTTTCCCTAGGTGGCGGCTGAGCTACAGGCCAAAATCTACAGGTAGGCACTTTGCAAAAAACACCTCTGTTTTCCTTCAAAAATTTGGTTGTGTCCACGTTGCGCTTTGGGGCGTTTCCTGTCGTGGGCGCTAGGCCTACCCACACAAGTGAGGTATCAGTTATATCGGGAGACGTGGGGGAACGCTGGGTGGAAGGAAATTTGTGGCTCCTCTCAGATTCCAGAACTTTCTGCCACAGAAATGTGAGGAACATGTGTTTTTTTAGCCAAATTTTGAGGTTTGCAAAGGATTCTGAGTAACAGAACCTGGTCCCAGCCACACAAGTCACCCCATCCTGGTTTCCCCTAGGTCTCTAGTTTTCAGAAATGCACAGGTTTGGTAGGTTTCCCTAGGTGGCGGCTGAGCTACAGGCCAAAATCCACAGGTAGGCACTTTGCTTAAAACAGGTCTATTTTCTGTGATGTGTCCACGTTGCGCTTTGGGGCGTTTCCTGTCGCGGGCGCTAGGCCTACCCACACAAGTGAGGTATCATTTTTATCGGGAGACGTGGGGGAACGCTGGGTGGAAGGAAATTTGTGGCTCCTCTCAGATTCCAGAACTTTCTGCCACAGAAATGTGAGGAACATGTGTTTTTTTAGCCAAATTTTGAGGTTTGCAAAGGATTCTGGGTAACAGAACCTGGTCCCAGCCACACAAGTCGCCCCATCTTGGATTCCCCTAGGTCTCTAGTTTTCAGAAATGCACAGGTTTGGTAGGTTTCCCTAGGTGGCGGCTGAGCTACAGGCCAAAATCTACAGGTAGGCACTTTGCAAAAAACACCTCTGTTTTCCTTCAAAAATTTGGTTGTGTCCACGTTGCGCTTTGGGGCGTTTCCTGTCGTGGGCGCTAGGCCTACCCACACAAGTGAGGTATCATTTTTATCGGGAGACGTGGGGGAACGCTGGGTGGAAGGAAATTTGTGGCTCCTCTCAGATTCCAGAACTTTCTGCCACAGAAATGTGAGGAACATGTGTTTTTTTAGCCAAATTTTGAGGTTTGCACAGGATTCTGGGTAACAGAACCTGGTAACCAGTCACACACGTCACCCCATCCTGGATTCCCCTAGGTCTCTAGTTTTCAGAAATACACAGGTTTGGTAGGTTTCCCTATGTGGCGGCTGAGATACAGGCCAAAATCCACAGGTAGGCACTTTGCTTAAAACAGGTCTATTTTCTGTGATGTGTCCACGTTGCGCTTTGGGGCGTTTCCTGTCGCGGGCGCTAGGCCTACCCACACAAGTGAGGTATCATTTTTATCGGGAGACGTGGGGGAACGCTGGGTGGAAGGAAATTTGTGGCTCCTCTCAGATTCCAGAACTTTCTGCCACAGAAATGTGAGGAACATGTGTTTTTTTTGCCAAATTTTGAGGTTTGCAAAGGATTGTGGGTAACAGAACCTGGTCCCAGCCACACAAGTCACCCCATCTTGGATTCCCCTAGGTCTCTAGTTTTCAGAAATGTACAGGTTTGGTAGGTTTCCCTAGGTGGCGGCTGAGCTACAGGCCAAAATCTACAGGTAGGCACTTTGCAAAAAACACCTCTGTTTTCCTTCAAAAATTTGGTTGTGTCCACGTTGCACTTTGGGGCGTTTCCTGTCGTGGGCGCTAGGCCTACCCACACAAGTGAGGTATCAGTTATATCGGGAGACGTGGGGGAACGCTGGGTGGAAGGAAATTTGTGGCTCCTCTCAGATTCCAGAACTTTCTGCCACAGAAATGTGAGGAACATGTGTTTTTTTAGCCAAATTTTGAGGTTTGCAAAGGATTCTGAGTAACAGAACCTGGTCCCAGCCACACAAGTCACCCCATCCTGGATTCCCCTAGGTCTCTAGTTTTCAGAAATGCACAGGTTTGGTAGGTTTCCCTAGGTGGCGGCTGAGCTACAGGCCAAAATCCACAGGTAGGCACTTTGCTAAAAACAGGTCTATTTTCTGTGATGTGTCCACGTTGCGCTTTGGGGCGTTTCCTGTCACGGGCGCTAGGCCTACCCACACAAGTGAGGTATCATTTTTATCGGGAGACGTGGGGGAACGCTGGGTGGAAGGAAATTTGTGGCTCCTCTCAGATTCCAGAACTTTCTGCCACAGAAATGTGAGGAACATGTGTTTTTTTAGCCACATTTTGAGGTTTGCAAAGGATTCTGGGTAACAGAACCTGGTCCCAGCCACACAAGTCACCCCATCTTGGATTCCCCCAGGTCTCTAGTTTTCAGAAATGCACAGGTTTGGTAGGTTTCCCTAGGTGGCGGCTGAGCTACAGGCCAAAATCTACAGGTAGGCACTTTGCAAAAAACACCTCTGTTTTCCTTCAAAAATTTGGTTGTGTCCACGTTGCGCTTTGGGGCGTTTCCTGTCGTGGGCGCTAGGCCTACCCACACAAGTGAGGTATCATTTTTATCGGGAGACGTGGGGGAACGCTGGGTGGAAGGAAATTTGTGGCTCCTCTCAGATTCCAGAACTTTCTGCCACAGAAATTTGAGGAACATGTGTTTTTTTAGCCAAATATTGAGGTTTGCAAAGGATTCTGGGTAACAGAACCTGGTCCCAGCCACACAAGTCACCCCATCTTGGATTCCCCTAGGTCTCTAGTTTTCAGAAATGCACAGGTTTGGTAGGTTTCCCTAGGTGGCGGCTGAGCTACAGGCCAAAATCCACAAGTAGGCACTTTGCTAAAAACAGGTCTGTTTTCTGTGATGTGTCCACGTTGCGCTTTGGGGCGTTTCCTGTCGCGGGCGCTAGGCCTACCCACACAAGTGAGGTATAATTTTTATCGGGAGACGTGGGGGAACGCTGGGTGGAAGGAAATTTGTGGCTCCTCTCAGATTCCAGAACTTTCTGCCACAGAAATGTGAGGAACATGTGTTTTTTTAGCCACATTTTGAGGTTTGCAAAGGATTCTGGGTAACAGAACCTGGTCCCAGCCACACAAGTCACCCCATCTTGGATTCGCCTAGGTCTCTAGTTTTCAGAAATGCACAGGTTTGGTAGTTTTCCCTAGGTGGCGGCTGAGCTACAGGCCAAAATCTACAGGTAGGCACTTTGCAAAAACCACCTCTGTTTTTCTTCAAAAATTTGGCTGTGTCCACGTTGCGCTTTGGGGCGTTTCCTGTCACGGGCGCTAGGCCTACCCACACAAGTGAGGTATCATTTTTATCGGGAGACGTGGGGGAACGCTGGGTGGAAGGAAATTTGTGGCTCCTCTCAGATTCCAGAACTTTCTGCCAGAGAAATGTGAGGAACATGTGTTTGTTTAGCCAAATTTTGAGGTTTGCAAAGGATTCTGGGTAACAGAACCTGGTCCCAGCCACACAAGTCACCCCATCTTGGATTCACCTAGGTCTCTAGTTTTCAGAAATGCACAGGTTTGGTAGGTTTCCCTAGGTGGCGGCTGAGCTACAGGCCAAAATCTACAGGTAGGCACTTTGCTAAAAACAGGTCTGTTTTCTGTGATGTGTCCACGTTGCGCTTTGGGGCGTTTCCTGTCGCGGGCGCTAGGCCTACCCACACAAGTGAGGTATCATTTTTATCGGGAGACGTGGGGGAACGCTGGGTGGAAGGAAATTTGTGGCTCCTCTCAGATTCCAGAACTTTCTGCCACTGAAATGTGAGGAACATGTGTTTTTTTAGCCACATTTTGAGGTTTGCAAAGGATTCTGGGTAACAGAACCTGGTCCCAGCCACACAAGTCACCCCATCTTGGATTCCCCCAGGTCTCTAGTTTTCAGAAATGCACAGGTTTGGTAGGTTTCCCTAGGTGGCGGCTGAGCTACAGGCCAAAATCTACAGGTAGGCACTTTGCAAAAAACACCTCTGTTTTCCTTCAAAAATTTGGTTGTGTCCACGTTGCGCTTTGGGGCATTTCCTGTCGTGGGCGCTAGGCCTACCCACACAAGTGAGGTATCATTTTTATCGGGAGACGTGGGGGAACGCTGGGTGGAAGGAAATTTGTGGCTCCTCTCAGATTCCAGAACTTTCTGCCACAGAAATGTGAGGAACATGTGTTTTTTTAGCCAAATTTTGAGGTTTGCAAAGGATTCTGGGTAACAGAACCTGGTCCCAGCCACACAAGTCGCCCCATCTTGGATTCCCCTAGGTCTCTAGTTTTCAGAAATGCACAGGTTTGGTAGGTTTCCCTAGGTGGCGGCTGAGCTACAGGCCAAAATCCACAGATAGGCACTTTGCTAAAAACAGGTCTGTTTTCTGTGATGTGTCCACGTTGCGCTTTGGGGCGTTTCCTGTCGCGGGCGCTAGGCCTACCCACACAAGTGAGGTATCATTTTTATCGGGAGACGTGGGGGAACGCTGGGTGGAAGGAAATTTGTGGCTCCTCTCAGATTCCAGAACTTTCTGCCACAGAAATGTGAGGAACATGTGTTTTTTTAGCCACATTTTGAGGTTTGCAAAGGATTCTGGGTAACAGAACCTGGTCCCAGCCTCACAAGTCACCCCATCCTGGATTCCCCTAGGTCTCTAGTTTTCAGAAATGCACAGGTTTGGTAGGTTTCCCTAGGTGGCGGCTGAGCTACAGGCCAAAATCTACAGGTAGGCACTTTGCAAAAAACACCTCTGTTTTCCTTCAAAAATTTGGTTGTGTCCACGTTGCGCTTTGGGGCGTTTCCTGTCGTGGGCGCTAGGCCCACCCACACAAGTGAGGTATCATTTTTATCGGGAGACGGGGAGGAACGCTGGGTAGAAGGAAATTTGTGGCTCCTCTCAGATTCCAGAACTTTCTGCCACAGAAATGTGAGGAACATGTGTTTTTTTAGCCAAATTTTGAGGTTTGCAAAGGATTCTGAGTAACAGAACCTGGTCCCAGCCACACAAGTCACCCCATCTTGGATTCCCCTAGGTCTCTAGTTTTCAGAAATGCACAGGTTTGGTAGGTTTCCCTAGGTGGCGGCTGAGCTACAGGCCAAAATCTACAGGTAGGCACTTTGCAAAAAACACCTCTGTTTTCCTTCAAAAATTTGGTTGTGTCCACGTTGCGCTTTGGGGCGTTTACTGTCGTGGGCTCTAGGCCTACCCACACAAGTGAGGTATCATTTTTATCGGGAGACGTGGGGGAACACTGGGTGGAAGGAAATTTGTGGCTCCTCTCAGATTCCAGAACTTTCTGCCACAGAAATGTGAGGAACATGTGTTTTTTTAGCCAAATTTTGAGGTTTGCAAAGGATTCTGGGTAACAGAACCTGGTCCCAGCCACACAAGTCACCCCATCTTGGATTCCCCTAGGTCTCTAGTTTTCAGAAATGCACAGGTTTGGTAGGTTTCCCTAGGTGGCGGCTGAGCTACAGGCCAAAATCCACAGATAGGCACTTTGCTAAAAACAGGTCTGTTTTCTGTGATGTGTCCACGTTGCGCTTTGGGGCGTTTCCTGTCGCGGGCGCTAGGCCTACCCACACAAGTGAGGTATCATTTTTATCGGGAGACGTGGGGGAACGCTGGGTGGAAGGAAATTTGTGGCTCCTCTCAGATTCCAGAACTTTCTGCCACAGAAATGTGAGGAACATGTGTTTTTTTAGCCACATTTTGAGGTTTGCAAAGGATTCTGGGTAACAGATCCTGGTCCCAGCCACACAAGTCACCCCATCCTGGATTCCCCTAGGTCTCTAGTTTTCAGAAATGCACAGGTTTGGTAGGTTTCCCTAGGTGGCGGCTGAGCTACAGGCCAAAATCTACAGGTAGGCACTTTGCAAAAAACACCTCTGTTTTCCTTCAAAAATTTGGTTGTGTCCACGTTGCGCTTTGGGGCGTTTCCTGTCGTGGGCGCTAGGCCCACCCACACAAGTGAGGTATCATTTTTATCGGGAGACGTGGAGGAACGCTGGGTAGAAGGAAATTTGTGGCTCCTCTCAGATTCCAGAACTTTCTGCCACAGAAATGTGAGGAACATGTGTTTTTTTAGCCAAATTTTGAGGTTTGCAAAGGATTCTGAGTAACAGAACCTGGTCCCAGCCACACAAGTCACCCCATCTTGGATTCACCTAGGTCTCTAGTTTTCAGAAATGCACAGGTTTGGTAGGTTTCCCTAGGTGGCGGCTGAGCTACAGGCCAAAATCTACAGGTAGGCACTTTGCAAAAAACACCTCTGTTTTCCTTCAAAAATTTGGTTGTGTCCACGTTGCGCTTTGGGGCGTTTCCTGTCGTGGGCGCTAGGCCTACCCACACAAGTGAGGTATCATTTTTATCGGGAGACGTGGGGGAACGCTGGGTGGAAGGAAATTTGTGGCTCCTCTCAGATTCCAGAACTTTCTGCCACAGAAATGTGAGGAACATGTGTTTTTTTAGCCAAATTTTGAGGTTTGCACAGGATTCTGGGTAACAGAACCTAGTAACCAGTCACACACGTCACCCCATCCTGGATTCCCCTAGGTCTCTAGTTTTCAGAAATACACAGGTTTGGTAGGTTTCCCTATGTGGCGGCTGAGATACAGGCCAAAATCCACAGGTAGGCACTTTGCTTAAAACAGGTCTATTTTCTGTGATGTGTCCACGTTGCGCTTTGGGGCGTTTCCTGTCGCGGGCGCTAGGCCTACCCACACAAGTGAGGTATCATTTTTATCGGGAGACGTGGGGGAACGCTGGGTGGAAGGAAATTTGTGGCTCCTCTCAGATTCCAGAACTTTCTGCCACAGAAATGTGAGGAACATGTGTTTTTTTTGCCAAATTTTGAGGTTTGCAAAGGATTGTGGGTAACAGAACCTGGTCCCAGCCACACAAGTCACCCCATCTTGGATTCCCCTAGGTCTCTAGTTTTCAGAAATGTACAGGTTTGGTAGGTTTCCCTAGGTGGCGGCTGAGCTACAGGCCAAAATCTACAGGTAGGCACTTTGCAAAAAACACCTCTGTTTTCCTTCAAAAATTTGGTTGTGTCCACGTTGCGCTTTGGGGCGTTTCCTGTCGTGGGCGCTAGGCCTACCCACACAAGTGAGGTATCAGTTATATCGGGAGACGTGGGGGAACGCTGGGTGGAAGGAAATTTGTGGCTCCTCTCAGATTCCAGAACTTTCTGCCACAGAAATGTGAGGAACATGTGTTTTTTTAGCCAAATTTTGAGGTTTGCAAAGGATTCTGAGTAACAGAACCTGGTCCCAGCCACACAAGTCACCCCATCCTGGTTTCCCCTAGGTCTCTAGTTTTCAGAAATGCACAGGTTTGGTAGGTTTCCCTAGGTGGCGGCTGAGCTACAGGCCAAAATCCACAGGTAGGCACTTTGCTTAAAACAGGTCTATTTTCTGTGATGTGTCCACGTTGCGCTTTGGGGCGTTTCCTGTCGCGGGCGCTAGGCCTACCCACACAAGTGAGGTATCATTTTTATCGGGAGACGTGGGGGAACGCTGGGTGGAAGGAAATTTGTGGCTCCTCTCAGATTCCAGAACTTTCTGCCACAGAAATGTGAGGAACATGTGTTTTTTTAGCCACATTTTGAGGTTTGCAAAGGATTCTGGGTAACAGAACCTGGTCCCAGCCACACAAGTCACCCCATCTTGGATTCCCCCAGGTCTCTAGTTTTCAGAAATGCACAGGTTTGGTAGGTTTCCCTAGGTGGCGGCTGAGCTACAGGCCAAAATCTACAGGTAGGCACTTTGCAAAAAACACCTCTGTTTTCCTTCAAAAATTTGGTTGTGTCCACGTTGCGCTTTGGGGCGTTTCCTGTCGTGGGCGCTAGGCCTACCCACACAAGTGAGGTATCATTTTTATCGGGAGACATGGGGGAACGCTGGGTGGAAGGAAATTTGTGGCTCCTCTCAGATTCCAGAACTTTCTGCCACAGAAATGTGAGGAACATGTGTTTTTTTAGCCAAATTTTGAGGTTTGCAAAGGATTCTGGGTAACAGAACCTGGTCCCAGCCACACAAGTCACCCCATCTTGGATTCCCCTAGGTCTCTAGTTTTCAGAAATGCACAGGTTTGGTAGGTTTCCCTAGGTGGCGGCTGAGCTACAGGCCAAAATCCACAGATAGGCACTTTGCTAAAAACAGGTCTGTTTTCTGTGATGTGTCCACGTTGCGCTTTGGGGCGTTTCCTGTCGCGGGCGCTAGGCCTACCCACACAAGTGAGGTATCATTTTTATCGGGAGACGTGGGGGAACGCTGGGTGGAAGGAAATTTGTGGCTCCTCTCAGATTCCAGAACTTTCTGCCACAGAAATGTGAGGAACATGTGTTTTTTTAGCCACATTTTGAGGTTTGCAAAGGATTCTGGGTAACAGATCCTGGTCCCAGCCACACAAGTCACCCCATCCTGGATTCCCCTAGGTCTCTAGTTTTCAGAAATGCACAGGTTTGGTAGGTTTCCCTAGGTGGCGGCTGAGCTACAGGCCAAAATCTACAGGTAGGCACTTTGCAAAAAACACCTCTGTTTTCCTTCAAAAATTTGGTTGTGTCCACGTTGCGCTTTGGGGCGTTTCCTGTCGTGGGCGCTAGGCCCACCCACACAAGTGAGGTATCATTTTTATCGGGAGACGTGGAGGAACGCTGGGTAGAAGGAAATTTGTGGCTCCTCTCAGATTCCAGAACTTTCTGCCACAGAAATGTGAGGAACATGTGTTTTTTTAGCCAAATTTTGAGGTTTGCAAAGGATTCTGAGTAACAGAACCTGGTCCCAGCCACACAAGTCACCCCATCTTGGATTCCCCTAGGTCTCTAGTTTTCAGAAATGCACAGGTTTGGTAGGTTTCCCTAGGTGGCGGCTGAGCTACAGGCCAAAATCTACAGGTAGGCACTTTGCAAAAAACACCTCTGTTTTCCTTCAAAAATTTGGTTGTGTCCACGTTGCGCTTTGGGGCGTTTCCTGTCGTGGGCGCTAGGCCTACCCACACAAGTGAGGTATCATTTTTATCGGGAGACGTGGGGGAACGCTGGGTGGAAGGAAATTTGTGGCTCCTCTCAGATTCCAGAACTTTCTGCCACAGAAATGTGAGGAACATGTGTTTTTTTAGCCAAATTTTGAGGTTTGCACAGGATTCTGGGTAACAGAACCTGGTAACCAGTCACACACGTCACCCCATCCTGGATTCCCCTAGGTCTCTAGTTTTCAGAAATACACAGGTTTGGTAGGTTTCCCTATGTGGCGGCTGAGATACAGGCCAAAATCCACAGGTAGGCACTTTGCTTAAAACAGGTCTATTTTCTGTGATGTGTCCACGTTGCGCTTTGGGGCGTTTCCTGTCGCGGGCGCTAGGCCTACCCACACAAGTGAGGTATAATTTTTATCGGGAGACGTGGGGGAACGCTGGATGGAAGGAAATTTGTGGCTCCTCTCAGATTCCAGAACTTTCTGCCACAGAAATGTGAGGAACATGTGTTTTTTTTGCCAAATTTTGAGGTTTGCAAAGGATTGTGGGTAACAGAACCTGGTCCCAGCCACACAAGTCACCCCATCTTGGATTCCCCTAGGTCTCTAGTTTTCAGAAATGTACAGGTTTGGTAGGTTTCCCTCGGTGGCGGCTGAGCTACAGGCCAAAATCTACAGGTAGGCACTTTGCAAAAAACACCTCTGTTTTCCTTCAAAAATTTGGTTGTGTCCACGTTGCGCTTTGGGGCGTTTCCTGTCGTGGGCGCTAGGCCTACCCACACAAGTGAGGTATCATTTTTATCGGGAGACGTGGGGGAACGCTGGGTGGAAGGAAATTTGTGGCTCCTCTCAGATTCCAGAACTTTCTGCCACAGAAATTTGAGGAACATGTGTTTTTTTAGCCAAATATTGAGGTTTGCAAAGGATTCTGGGTAACAGAACCTGGTCCCAGCCACACAAGTCACCCCATCTTGGATTCCCCTAGGTCTCTAGTTTTCAGAAATGCACAGGTTTGGTAGGTTTCCCTAGGTGGCGGCTGAGCTACAGGCCAAAATCCACAGGTAGGCACTTTGCTTAAAACAGGTCTGTTTTCTGTGATGTGTCCACGTTGCGCTTTGGGGCGTTTCCTGTCGCGGGCGCTAGGCCTACCCACACAAGTGAGGTATAATTTTTATCGGGAGACGTGGGGGAACGCTGGGTGGAAGGAAATTTGTGGCTCCTCTCAGATTCCAGAACTTTCTGCCACAGAAATGTGAGGAACATGTGTTTTTTTAGCCACATTTTGAGGTTTGCAAAGGATTCTGGGTAACAGAACCTGGTCCCAGCCACACAAGTCACCCCATCTTGGATTCCCCTAGGTCTCTAGTTTTCAGAAATGCACAGGTTTGGTAGTTTTCCCTAGGTGGCGGCTGAGCTACAGGCCAAAATCTACAGGTAGGCACTTTGCAAAAACCACCTCTGTTTTCCTTCAAAAATTTGGCTGTGTCCACGTTGCGCTTTGGGGCGTTTCCTGTCACGGGCGCTAGGCCTACCCACACAAGTGAGGTATCATTTTTATCGGGAGACGTGGGGGAACGCTGGGTGGAAGGAAATTTGTGGCTCCTCTCAGATTCCAGAACTTTCTGCCAGAGAAATGTGAGGAACATGTGTTTTTTTAGCCAAATTTTGAGGTTTGCAAAGGATTCTGGGTAACAGAACCTGGTCCCAGCCACACAAGTCACCCCATCTTGGATTCACCTAGGTCTCTAGTTTTCAGAAATGCACAGGTTTGGTAGGTTTCCCTAGGTGGCGGCTGAGCTACAGGCCAAAATCTACAGGTAGGCACTTTGCTAAAAACAGGTCTGTTTTCTGTGATGTGTCCACGTTGCGCTTTGGGGCGTTTCCTGTCGCGGGCGCTAGGCCTACCCACACAAGTGAGGTATCATTTTTATCGGGAGACGTGGGGGAACGCTGGGTGGAAGGAAATTTGTGGCTCCTCTCAGATTCCAGAACTTTCTGCCACTGAAATGTGAGGAACATGTGTTTTTTTAGCCACATTTTGAGGTTTGCAAAGGATTCTGGGTAACAGAACCTGGTCCCAGCCACACAAGTCACCCCATCTTGGATTCCCCCCGGTCTCTAGTTTTCAGAAATGCACAGGTTTGGTAGGTTTCCCTAGGTGGCGGCTGAGCTACAGGCCAAAATCTACAGGTAGGCACTTTGCAAAAAACACCTCTGTTTTCCTTCAAAAATTTGGTTGTGTCCACGTTGCGCTTTGGGGCGTTTCCTGTCGTGGGCGCTAGGCCTACCCACACAAGTGAGGTATCATTTTTATCGGGAGACGTGGGGGAACGCTGGGTGGAAGGAAATTTGTGGCTCCTCTCAGATTCCAGAACTTTCTGCCACAGAAATGTGAGGAACATGTGTTTTTTTAGCCAAATTTTGAGGTTTGCAAAGGATTCTGGGTAACAGAACCTGGTCCCAGCCACACAAGTCGCCCCATCTTGGATTCCCCTAGGTCTCTAGTTTTCAGAAATGCACAGGTTTGGTAGGTTTCCCTAGGTGGCGGCTGAGCTACAGGCCAAAATCCACAGATAGGCACTTTGCTAAAAACAGGTCTGTTTTCTGTGATGTGTCCACGTTGCGCTTTGGGGCGTTTCCTGTCGCAGGCGCTAGGCCTACCCACACAAGTGAGGTATCATTTTTATCGGGAGACGTGGGGGAACGCTGGGTGGAAGGAAATTTGTGGCTCCTCTCAGATTCCAGAACTTTCTGCCACAGAAATGTGAGGAACATGTGTTTTTTTAGCCACATTTTGAGGTTTGCAAAGGATTCTGGGTAACAGAACCTGGTCCCAGCCTCACAAGTCACCCCATCCTGGATTCCCCTAGGTCTCTAGTTTTCAGAAGTGCACAGGTTTGGTAGGTTTCCCTAGGTGGCGGCTGAGCTACAGGCCAAAATCTACAGGTAGGCACTTTGCAAAAAACACCTCTGTTTTCCTTCAAAAATTTGGTTGTGTCCACGTTGCGCTTTGGGGCGTTTCCTGTCGTGGGCGCTAGGCCCACCCACACAAGTGATGTATCATTTTTATCGGGAGACGGGGAGGAACGCTGGGTAGAAGGAAATTTGTGGCTCCTCTCAGATTCCAGAACTTTCTGCCACAGAAATGTGAGGAACATGTGTTTTTTTAGCCAAATTTTGAGGTTTGCAAAGGATTCTGAGTAACAGAACCTGGTCCCAGCCACACAAGTCACCCCATCTTGGATTCCCCTAGGTCTCTAGTTTTCAGAAATGCACAGGTTTGGTAGGTTTCCCTAGGTGGCGGCTGAGCTACAGGCCAAAATCTACAGGTAGGCACTTTGCAAAAAACACCTCTGTTTTCCTTCAAAAATTTGGTTGTGTCCACGTTGCGCTTTGGGGCGTTTACTGTCGTGGGCTCTAGGCCTACCCACACAAGTGAGGTATCATTTTTATCGGGAGACGTGGGGGAACACTGGGTGGAAGGAAATTTGTGGCTCCTCTCAGATTCCAGAACTTTCTGCCACAGAAATGTGAGGAACATGTGTTTTTTTAGCCAAATTTTGAGGTTTGCAAAGGATTCTGGGTAACAGAACCTGGTCCCAGCCACACAAGTCGCCCCATCTTGGATTCCCCTAGGTCTCTAGTTTTCAGAAATGCACAGGTTTGGTAGGTTTCCCTAGGTGGCGGCTGAGCTACAGGCCAAAATCCACAGATAGGCACTTTGCTAAAAACAGGTCTGTTTTCTGTGATGTGTCCACGTTGCGCTTTGGGGCGTTTCCTGTCGCAGGCGCTAGGCCTACCCACACAAGTGAGGTATCATTTTTATCGGGAGACGTGGGGGAACGCTGGGTGGAAGGAAATTTGTGGCTCCTCTCAGATTCCAGAACTTTCTGCCACAGAAATGTGAGGAACATGTGTTTTTTTAGCCACATTTTGAGGTTTGCAAAGGATTCTGGGTAACAGAACCTGGTCCCAGCCTCACAAGTCACCCCATCCTGGATTCCCCTAGGTCTCTAGTTTTCAGAAATGCACAGGTTTGGTAGGTTTCCCTAGGTGGCGGCTGAGCTACAGGCCAAAATCTACAGGTAGGCACTTTGCAAAAAACACCTCTGTTTTCCTTCAAAAATTTGGTTGTGTCCACGTTGCGCTTTGGGGCGTTTCCTGTCGTGGGCGCTAGGCCCACCCACACAAGTGAGGTATCATTTTTATCGGGAGACGGGGAGGAACGCTGGGTAGAAGGAAATTTGTGGCTCCTCTCAGATTCCAGAACTTTCTGCCACAGAAATGTGAGGAACATGTGTTTTTTTAGCCAAATTTTGAGGTTTGCAAAGGATTCTGAGTAACAGAACCTGGTCCCAGCCACACAAGTCACCCCATCTTGGATTCCCCTAGGTCTCTAGTTTTCAGAAATGCACAGGTTTGGTAGTTTTCCCTAGGTGGCGGCTGAGCTACAGGCCAAAATCTACAGGTAGGCACTTTGCAAAAAACACCTCTGTTTTCCTTCAAAAATTTGGTTGTGTCCACGTTGCGCTTTGGGGCGTTTACTGTCGTGGGCTCTAGGCCTACCCACACAAGTGAGGTATCATTTTTATCGGGAGACGTGGGGGAACACTGGGTGGAAGGAAATTTGTGGCTCCTCTCAGATTCCAGAACTTTCTGCCACAGAAATGTGAGGAACATGTGTTTTTTTAGCCAAATTTTGAGGTTTGCAAAGGATTCTGGGTAACAGAACCTGGTCCCAGCCACACAAGTCACCCCATCTTGGATTCCCCTAGGTCTCTAGTTTTCAGAAATGCACAGGTTTGGTAGGTTTTCCTAGGTGGCGGCTGAGCTACAGGCCAAAATCCACAGATAGGCACTTTGCTAAAAACAGGTCTGTTTTCTGTGATGTGTCCACGTTGCGCTTTGGGGCGTTTCCTGTCGCGGGCGCTAGGCCTACCCACACAAGTGAGGTATCATTTTTATCGGGAGACGTGGGGGAACGCTGGGTGGAAGGAAATTTGTGGCTCCTCTCAGATTCCAGAACTTTCTGCCACAGAAATGTGAGGAACATGTGTTTTTTTAGCCACATTTTGAGGTTTGCAAAGGATTCTGGGTAACAGATCCTGGTCCCAGCCACACAAGTCACCCCATCCTGGATTCCCCTAGGTCTCTAGTTTTCAGAAATGCACAGGTTTGGTAGGTTTCCCTAGGTGGCGGCTGAGCTACAGGCCAAAATCTACAGGTAGGCACTTTGCAAAAAACACCTCTGTTTTCCTTCAAAAATTTGGTTGTGTCCACGTTGCGCTTTGGGGCGTTTCCTGTCGTGGGCGCTAGGCCCACCCACACAAGTGAGGTATCATTTTTATCGGGAGACGTGGAGGAACGCTGGGTAGAAGGAAATTTGTGGCTCCTCTCAGATTCCAGAACTTTCTGCCACAGAAATGTGAGGAACATGTGTTTTTTTAGCCAAATTTTGAGGTTTGCAAAGGATTCTGAGTAACAGAACCTGGTCCCAGCCACACAAGTCACCCCATCTTGGATTCCCCTAGGTCTCTAGTTTTCAGAAATGCACAGGTTTGGTAGGTTTCCCTAGGTGGCGGCTGAGCTACAGGCCAAAATCTACAGGTAGGCACTTTGCAAAAAACACCTCTGTTTTCCTTCAAAAATTTGGTTGTGTCCACGTTGCGCTTTGGGGCGTTTCCTGTCGTGGGCGCTAGGCCTACCCACACAAGTGAGGTATCATTTTTATCGGGAGACGTGGGGGAACGCTGGGTGGAAGGAAATTTGTGGCTCCTCTCAGATTCCAGAACTTTCTGCCACAGAAATGTGAGGAACATGTGTTTTTTTAGCCAAATTTTGAGGTTTGCACAGGATTCTGGGTAACAGAACCTGGTAACCAGTCACACACGTCACCCCATCCTGGATTCCCCTAGGTCTCTAGTTTTCAGAAATACACAGGTTTGGTAGGTTTCCCTATGTGGCGGCTGAGATACAGGCCAAAATCCACAGGTAGGCACTTTGCTTAAAACAGGTCTATTTTCTGTGATGTGTCCACGTTGCGCTTTGGGGCGTTTCCTGTCGCGGGCGCTAGGCCTACCCACACAAGTGAGGTATCATTTTTATCGGGAGACGTGGGGGAACGCTGGGTGGAAGGAAATTTGTGGCTCCTCTCAGATTCCAGAACTTTCTGCCACAGAAATGTGAGGAACATGTGTTTTTTTTGCCAAATTTTGAGGTTTGCAAAGGATTGTGGGTAACAGAACCTGGTCCCAGCCACACAAGTCACCCCATCTTGGATTCCCCTAGGTCTCTAGTTTTCAGAAATGTACAGGTTTGGTAGGTTTCCCTAGGTGGCGGCTGAGCTACAGGCCAAAATCTACAGGTAGGCACTTTGCAAAAAACACCTCTGTTTTCCTTCAAAAATTTGGTTGTGTCCACGTTGCACTTTGGGGCGTTTCCTGTCGTGGGCGCTAGGCCTACCCACACAAGTGAGGTATCAGTTATATCGGGAGACGTGGGGGAACGCTGGGTGGAAGGAAATTTGTGGCTCCTCTCAGATTCCAGAACTTTCTGCCACAGAAATGTGAGGAACATGTGTTTTTTTAGCCAAATTTTGAGGTTTGCAAAGGATTCTGAGTAACAGAACCTGGTCCCAGCCACACAAGTCACCCCATCCTGGATTCCCCTAGGTCTCTAGTTTTCAGAAATGCACAGGTTTGGTAGGTTTCCCTAGGTGGCGGCTGAGCTACAGGCCAAAATCCACAGGTAGGCACTTTGCTAAAAACAGGTCTATTTTCTGTGATGTGTCCACGTTGCGCTTTGGGGCGTTTCCTGTCACGGGCGCTAGGCCTACCCACACAAGTGAGGTATCATTTTTATCGGGAGACGTGGGGGAACGCTGGGTGGAAGGAAATTTGTGGCTCCTCTCAGATTCCAGAACTTTCTGCCACAGAAATGTGAGGAACATGTGTTTTTTTAGCCACATTTTGAGGTTTGCAAAGGATTCTGGGTAACAGAACCTGGTCCCAGCCACACAAGTCACCCCATCTTGGATTCCCCTAGGTCTCTAGTTTCCAGAAATGCACAGGTTTGGTAGGTTTCCCTAGGTGGCGGCTGAGCTACAGGCCAAAATCTACAGGTAGGCACTTTGCAAAAACCACCTCTGTTTTCCTTCAAAAATTTGGCTGTGTCGACGTTGCGCTTTGGGGCGTTCCTGTCGCGGGCGCTAGGCCTACCCACACAAGTGAGGTATCATTTTTATCGGGAGACGTGGGGGAACGCTGGGTGGAAGGAAATTTGTGGCTCCACTCAGATTCCAGAACTTTCTGCCGCAGAAATGTGAGGAACATGTGTTTTTTTAGCCAAATTTTGAGGTTTGCAAAGGATTCTGGGTAACAGAACCTGGTCCCAGCCACACAAGTAACCCCATCTTGGATTCCCCTAGGTCTCTAGTTTTCAGAAATGCACAGGTTTGGTAGGTTTCCCTAGGTGGCGGCTGAGCTACAGGCCAAAATCTACAGGTAGGCACTTTGCTAAAAACAGGTCTGTTTTCTGTGATGTGTCCACGTTGCGCTTTGGGGCGTTTCCTGTCGCGGGCGCTAGGCCTATCCACACAAGTGAGGTATCATTTTTATCGGGAGACGTGGGGGAACGCTGGGTGGAAGGAAATTTGTGGCTCCTCTCAGATTCCAGAACTTTCTGCCACAGAAATGTGAGGAACATGTATTTTTTTAGCCAAATTTTGAGGTTTGCAAAGGATTCTGGGTAACAGAACCTGGTCCCAGCCACACAAGTCACCCTATCTTGGATTCCCCTAGGTCTCTAGTTTTCAGAAATGCACAGGTTTGGTAGGTTTCCCTAGGTGGCGGCTGAGCTACAGGCCAAAATCTACAGGTAGGCACTTTGCAAAAAACACCTCTGTTTTCCTTCAAAAATTTGGTTGTGTCCACGTTGCGCTTTGGGGCGTTTCCTGTCGTGGGCGCTAGGCCTACCCACACAAGTGAGGTATCATTTATATCGGGAGATGTGGGGGAACGCTGGGTGGAAGGAAATTTGTGGCTCCTCTCAGATTCCAGAACTTTCTGCCACAGAAATGTGAGGAACATGTGTTTTTTTAGCCAAATTTTGAGGTTTGCAAAGGATTCTGGGTAACAGAACCTGGTCCCAGCCACACAAGTCACCCCATCCTGGATTCCCCTAGGTCTCTAGTTTTCAGAAATGCACAGGTTTGGTAGGTTTCCTAGGTGGCGGCTGAGCTACAGGCCAAAATCCACAGGTAGGCACTTTGCTTAAAACAGGTCTATTTTCTGTGATGTGTCCACGTTGCGCTTTGGGGCGTTTCCTGTCGCGGGCGCTAGGCCTACCCACACAAGTGAGGTATCATTTTTATCGGGAGACGTGGGGGAACGCTGGGTGGAAGGAAATTTGTGGCTCCTCTCAGATTCCAGAACTTTCTGCCACAGAAATGTGAGGAACATGTGTTTTTTTAGCCACATTTTGAGGTTTGCAAAGGATTCTGGGTAACAGATCCTGGTCCCAGCCACACAAGTCACCCCATCCTGGATTCCCCTAGGTCTCTAGTTTTCAGAAATGCACAGGTTTGGTAGGTTTCCCTAGGTGGCGGCTGAGCTACAGGCCAAAATCTACAGGTAGGCACTTTGCAAAAAACACCTCTGTTTTCCTTAAAAAATTTGGTTGTGTCCACGTTGCGCTTTGGGGCGTTTCCTGTCGTGGGCGCTAGGCCCACCCACACAAGTGAGGTATCATTTTTATCGGGAGACGTGGAGGAACGCTGGGTAGAAGGAAATTTGTGGCTCCTCTCAGATTCCAGAACTTTCTGCCACAGAAATGTGAGGAACATGTGTTTTTTTAGCCAAATTTTGAGGTTTGCAAAGGATTCTGAGTAACAGAACCTGGTCCCAGCCACACAAGTCACCCCATCTTGGATTCCCCTAGGTCTCTAGTTTTCAGAAATGCACAGGTTTGGTAGGTTTCCCTAGGTGGCGGCTGAGCTACAGGCCAAAATCTACAGGTAGGCACTTTGCAAAAAACACCTCTGTTTTCCTTAAAAAATTTGGTTGTGTCCACGTTGCGCTTTGGGGCGTTTCCTGTCGTGGGCGCTAGGCCTACCCACACAAGTGAGGTATCATTTTTATCGGGAGACGTGGGGGAACGCTGGGTGGAAGGAAATTTGTGGCTCCTCTCAGATTCCAGAACTTTCTGCCACAGAAATGTGAGGAACATGTGTTTTTTTAGCCAAATTTTGAGGTTTGCACAGGATTCTGGGTAACAGAACCTGGTAACCAGTCACACACGTCACCCCATCCTGGATTCCCCTAGGTCTCTAGTTTTCAGAAATACACAGGTTTGGTAGGTTTCCCTATGTGGCGGCTGAGATACAGGCCAAAATCCACAGGTAGGCACTTTGCTTAAAACAGGTCTATTTTCTGTGATGTGTCCACGTTGCGCTTTGGGGCGTTTCCTGTCGCGGGCGCTAGGCCTACCCACACAAGTGAGGTATCATTTTTATCGGGAGACGTGGGGGAATGCTGGATGGAAGGAAATTTGTGGCTCCTCTCAGATTCCAGAACTTTCTGCCACAGAAATGTGAGGAACATGTGTTTTTTTTGCCAAATTTTGAGGTTTGCAAAGGATTGTGGGTAACAGAACCTGGTCCCAGCCACACAAGTCACCCCATCTTGGATTCCCCTAGGTCTCTAGTTTTCAGAAATGTACAGGTTTGGTAGGTTTCCCTCGGTGGCGGCTGAGCTACAGGCCAAAATCTACAGGTAGGCACTTTGCAAAAAACACCTCTGTTTTCCTTCAAAAATTTGGTTGTGTCCACGTTGCGCTTTGGGGCGTTTCCTGTCGTGGGCGCTAGGCCTACCCACACAAGTGAGGTATCATTTTTATCGGGAGACGTGGGGGAACGCTGGGTGGAAGGAAATTTGTGGCTCCTCTCAGATTCCAGAACTTTCTGCCACAGAAATTTGAGGAACATGTGTTTTTTTAGCCAAATATTGAGGTTTGCAAAGGATTCTGGGTAACAGAACCTGGTCCCAGCCACACAAGTCACCCCATCTTGGATTCCCCTAGGTCTCTAGTTTTCAGAAATGCACAGGTTTGGTAGGTTTCCCTAGGTGGCGGCTGAGCTACAGGCCAAAATCCACAGGTAGGCACTTTGCTAAAAACAGGTCTGTTTTCTGTGATGTGTCCACGTTGCGCTGTGGGGCGTTTCCTGTCGCGGGCGCTAGGCCTACCCACACAAGTGAGGTATAATTTTTATCGGGAGACGTGGGGGAACGCTGGGTGGAAGGAAATTTGTGGCTCCTCTCAGATTCCAGAACTTTCTGCCACAGAAATGTGAGGAACATGTGTTTTTTTAGCCACATTTTGAGGTTTGCAAAGGATTCTGGGTAACAGAACCTGGTCCCAGCCACACAAGTCACCCCATCTTGGATTCCCCTAGGTCTCTAGTTTTCAGAAATGCACAGGTTTGGTAGTTTTCCCTAGGTGGCGGCTGAGCTACAGGCCAAAATCTACAGGTAGGCACTTTGCAAAAACAACCTCTGTTTTCCTTCAAAAATTTGGCTGTGTCCACGTTGCGCTTTGGGGCGTTTCCTGTCACGGGCGCTAGGCCTACCCACACAAGTGAGGTATCATTTTTATCGGGAGACGTGGGGGAACGCTGGGTGGAAGGAAATTTGTGGCTCCTCTCAGATTCCAGAACTTTCTGCCACAGAAATGTGAGGAACATGTGTTTTTTTAGCCAAATTTTGAGGTTTGCAAAGGATTCTGGGTAACAGAACCTGGTCCCAGCCACACAAGTCACCCCATCTTGGATTCCCCTAGGTCTCTAGTTTTCAGAAATGCACAGGTTTGGTAGGTTTCCCTAGGTGGCGGCTGAGCTACAGGCCAAAATCTACAGGTAGGCACTTTGCTAAAAACAGGTCTGTTTTCTGTGATGTGTCCACGTTGCGCTTTGGGGCGTTTCCTGTCGCGGGCGCTAGGCCTACCCACACAAGTGAGGTATCATTTTTATCGGGAGACGTGGGGGAACGCTGGGTGGAAGGAAATTTGTGGCTCCTCTCAGATTCCAGAACTTTCTGCCACTGAAATATGAGGAACATGTGTTTTTTTAGCCACATTTTGAGGTTTGCAAAGGATTCTGGGTAACAGAACCTGGTCCCAGCCACACAAGTCACCCCATCTTGGATTCCCCCAGGTCTCTAGTTTTCAGAAATGCACAGGTTTGGTAGGTTTCCCTAGGTGGCGGCTGAGCTACAGGCCAAAATCTACAGGTAGGCACTTTGCAAAAAACACCTCTGTTTTCCTTCAAAAATTTGGTTGTGTCCACGTTGCGCTTTGGGGCGTTTCCTGTCGTGGGCGCTAGGCCTACCCACACAAGTGAGGTATCATTTTTATCGGGAGACGTGGGGGAACGCTGGGTGGAAGGAAATTTGTGGCTCCTCTCAGATTCCATAACTTTCTGCCACAGAAATGTGAGGAACATGTGTTTTTTTAGCCAAATTTTGAGGTTTGCAAAGGATTCTGGGTAACAGAACCTGGTCCCAGCCACACAAGTCGCCCCATCTTGGATTCCCCTAGGTCTCTAGTTTTCAGAAATGCACAGGTTTGGTAGGTTTCCCTAGGTGGCGGCTGAGCTACAGGCCAAAATCCACAGATAGGCACTTTGCTAAAAACAGGTCTGTTTTCTGTGATGTGTCCACGTTGCGCTTTGGGGCGTTTCCTGTCGCGGGCGCTAGGCCTACCCACACAAGTGAGGTATCATTTTTATCGGGAGACGTGGGGGAACGCTGGGTGGAAGGAAATTTGTGGCTCCTCTCAGATTCCAGAACTTTCTGCCACAGAAATGTGAGGAACATGTGTTTTTTAGCCACATTTTGAGGTTTGCAAAGGATTCTGGGTAACAGAACCTGGTCCCAGCCTCACAAGTCACCCCATCCTGGATTCCCCTAGGTCTCTAGTTTTCAGAAATGCACAGGTTTGGTAGGTTTCCCTAGGTGGCGGCTGAGCTACAGGCCAAAATCTACAGGTAGGCACTTTGCAAAAAACACCTCTGTTTTCCTTCAAAAATTTGGTTGTGTCTACGTTGCGCTTTGGGGCGTTTCCTGTCGTGGGCGCTAGGCCCACCCACACAAGTGAGGTATCATTTTTATCGGGAGACGTGGAGGAACGCTGGGTAGAAGGAAATTTGTGGCTCCTCTCAGATTCCAGAACTTTCTGCCACAGAAATGTGAGGAACATGTGTTTTTTTAGCCAAATTTTGAGGTTTGCAAAGGATTCTGAGTAACAGAACCTGGTCCCAGCCACACAAGTCACCCCATCTTGGATTCCCCTAGGTCTCTAGTTTTCAGAAATGCACAGGTTTGGTAGGTTTCCCTAGGTGGCGGCTGAGCTACAGGCCAAAATCTACAGGTAGGCACTTTGCAAAAAACACCTCTGTTTTCCTTCAAAAATTTGGTTGTGTCCACGTTGCGCTTTGGGGCGTTTCCTGTCGTGGGCGCTAGGCCTACCCACACAAGTGAGGTATCATTTTTATCGGGACACGTGGGGGAACGCTGGGTGGTAGGAAATTTGTGGCTCCTCTCAGATTCCAGAACTTTCTGCCACAGAAATGTGAGGAACATGTGTTTTTTTAGCCAAATTTTGAGGTTTGCACAGGATTCTGGGTAACAGAACCTGGTAACCAGCCACACACGTCACCCCATCCTGGATTCCCCTAGGTCTCTAGTTTTCAGAAATACACAGGTTTGGTAGGTTTCCCTATGTGGCGGCTGAGCTACAGGCCAAAATCCACAGGTAGGCACTTTGCTTAAAACAGGTCTATTTTCTGTGATGTGTCCACGTTGCGCTTTGGGGCGTTTCCTGTCGCGGGCGCTAGGCCTACCCACACAAGTGAGGTATCATTTTTATCGGGAGACGTGTGGGAACGCTGGATGGAAGGAAATTTGTGGCTCCTCTCAGATTCCAGAACTTTCTGCCACAGAAATGTGAGGAACATGTGTTTTTTTTGCCAAATTTTGAGGTTTGCAAAGGATTGTGGGTAACAGAACCTGGTCACAGCCACACAAGTCACCCCATCTTGGATTCCCCTAGGTCTCTAGTTTTCAGAAATGTACAGGTTTGGTAGGTTTCCCTAGGTGGCGGCTGAGCTACAGGCCAAAATCTACAGGTAGGCACTTTGCAAAAAACACCTCTGTTTTCCTTCAAAAATTTGGTTGTGTCCACGTTGCGCTTTGGGGCGTTTCCTGTCGTGGGCGCTAGGCCTACCCACACAAGTGAGGTATCATTTTTATCGGGAGACGTGGGGGAACGCTGGGTGGAAGGAAATTTGTGGCTCCTCTCAGATTCCAGAACTTTCTGCCACAGAAATGTGAGGAACATGTGTTTTTTTTAGCCAAATATTGAGGTTTGCAAAGGATTCTGGGTAACAGAACCTGCTCCCAGCCACACAAGTCACCCCATCTTGGATTCCCCTAGGTCTCTAGTTTTCAGAAATGCACAGGTTTGGTAGGTTTCCCTAGGTGGCGGCTGAGCTACAGGCCAAAATCCACAGGTAGGCACTTTGCTAAAAACAGGTCTGTTTTCTGTGATGTGTCCACGTTGCGCTTTGGGGCGTTTCCTGTCGCGGGCGCTAGGCCTACCCACACAAGTGAGGTATAATTTTTATCGGGAGACGTGGGGGAACGCTGGGTGGAAGGAAATTTGTGGCTCCTCTCAGATTCCAGAACTTTCTGCCACAGAAATGTGAGGAACATGTGCTTTTTTAGCCACATTTTGAGGTTTGCAAAGGATTCTGGGTAACAGAACCTGGTCCCAGCCACACAAGTCACCCCATCTTGGATTCCCCTAGGTCTCTAGTTTTCAGAAATGCACAGGTTTGGTAGTTTTCCCTAGGTGGCGGCTGAGCTACAGGCCAAAATCTACAGGTAGGCACATTGCAAAAACCACCTCTGTTTTCCTTCAAAAATTTGGCTGTGTCCACGTTGCGCTTTGGGGCGTTTCCTGTCACGGGCGCTAGGCCTACCCACACAAGTGAGGTATCATTTTTATCGGGAGACGTGGGGGAACGCTGGGTGGAAGGAAATTTGTGGCTCCTCTCAGATTCCAGAACTTTCTGCCACAGAAATGTGAGGAACATGTGTTTTTTTAGCCAAATTTTGAGGTTTGCAAAGGATTCTGGGTAACAGAACCTGGTCCCAGCCACACAAGTCACCCCATCTTGGATTCCCCTAGGTCTCTAGTTTTCAGAAATGCACAGGTTTGGTAGGTTTCCCTAGGTGGCGGCTGAGCTACAGGCCAAAATCTACAGGTAGGCACTTTGCTAAAAACAGGTCTGTTTTCTGTGATGTGTCCACGTTGCGCTTTGGGGCGTTTCCTGTCGCGGGCGCTAGGCCTACCCACACAAGTGAGGTATCATTTTTATCGGGAGACGTGGGGGAACGCTGGGTGGAAGGAAATTTGTGGCTCCTCTCAGATTCCAGAACTTTCTGCCACAGAAATGTGAGGAACATGTGTTTTTTTAGCCACATTTTGAGGTTTGCAAAGGATTCTGGGTAACAGAACCTGGTCCCAGCCACACAAGTCCCCCTATCTTGGATTCCCCCAGGTCTCTAGTTTTCAGAAATGCACAGGTTTGGTAGGTTTCCCTAGGTGGCGGCTGAGCTACAGGCCAAGATCTACAGGTAGGCACTTTGCAAAAAACACCTCTGTTTTCCTTCAAAAACTTGGATGTGTCCACGTTGCGCTTTGGGGCGTTTCCTGTCGTGGGCGCTAGGCCTACCCACACAAGTGAGGTATCATTTTTATCGGGAGACGTGGGGGAACGCTGGGTAGAAGGAAATTTGTGGCTCCTCTCAGATTCCAGAACTTTCTGCCACAGAAATGTGAGGAACATGTGTTTTTTTAGCCACATTTTGAGGTTTGCAAAGGATTCTGGGTAACAGAACCTGGTCCCAGCCACACAAGTCACCCCATCCTGGATTCCCCTAGGTCTCTAGTTTTCAGAAATGCACAGGATTGGTAGGTTTCCCTAGGTGGCGGCTGAGCTACAGGCCAAAATCTACAGGTAGGCACTTTGCAAAAAACACCTCTGTTTTCCTTCAAAAATTTGGTTGTGTCCACGTTGCGCTTTGGGGCGTTTCCTGTCGTGGGCGCTAGGCCCACCCACACAAGTGAGGTATCATTTTTATCGGGAGACGTGGAGGAACGCTGGGTAGAAGGAAATTTGTGGCTCCTCTCAGATTCCAGAACTTTCTGCCACAGAAATGTGAGGAACATGTGTTTTTTTAGCCAAATTTTGAGGTTTGCAAAGGATTCTGAGTAACAGAACCTGGTCCCAGCCACACAAGTCACCCCATCTTGGATTCCCCTAGGTCTCTAGTTTTCAGAAATGCACAGGTTTGGTAGGTTTCCCTAGGTGGCGGCTGAGCTACAGGCCAAAATCTACAGGTAGGCACTTTGCAAAAAACACCTCTGTTTTCCTTCAAAAATTTGGTTGTGTCCACGTTGCGCTTTGGGGCGTTTCCTGTCGTGGGCGCTAGGCCTACCCACACAAGTGAGGTATCATTTTTATCGGGAGACATGGGGGAACGCTGGGTGGAAGGAAATTTGTAGCTCCTCTCAGATTCCAGAACTTTCTGCCACAGAAATGTGAGGAACATGTGTTTTTTTAGCCAAATTTTGAGGTTTGCAAAGGATTCTGGGTAACAGAACCTGGTCCCAGCCACACAAGTCACCCCATCTTGGATTCCCCTAGGTCTCTAGTTTTCAGAAATGCACAGGTTTGGTAGGTTTCCCTAGGTGGCGGCTGAGCTACAGGCCAAAATCCACAGATAGGCACTTTGCTAAAAACAGGTCTGTTTTCTGTGATGTGTCCACGTTGCGCTTTGGGGCGTTTCCTGTCGCGGGCGCTAGGCCTACCCACACAAGTGAGGTATCATTTTTATCGGGAGACGTGGGGGAACGCTGGGTGGAAGGAAATTTGTGGCTCCTCTCAGATTCCAGAACTTTCTGCCACAGAAATGTGAGGAACATGTGTTTTTTTAGCCACATTTTGAGGTTTGCAAAGGATTCTGGGTAACAGAACCTGGTCCCAGCCACACAAGTCACCCCATCTTGGATTCCCCTAGGTCTCTAGTTTTCAGAAATGTACAGGTTTGGTAGGTTTCCCTAGGTGGCGGCTGAGCTACAGGCCAAAATCTACAGGTAGGCACTTTGCAAAAAACACCTCTGTTTTCCTTCAAAAATTTGGTTGTGTCTACGTTGCGCTTTGGGGCGTTTCCTGTCGTGGGCGCTAGGCCCACCCACACAAGTGAGGTATCATTTTTATCGGGAGACGTGGAGGAACGCTGGGTAGAAGGAAATTTGTGGCTCCTCTCAGATTCCAGAACTTTCTGCCACAGAAATGTGAGGAACATGTGTTTTTTTAGCCACATTTTGAGGTTTGCAAAGGATTCTGGGTAACAGAACCTGGTCCCAGCCACACAAGTCACCCCATCCTGGATTCCCCTAGGTCTCTAGTTTTCAGAAATGCACAGGATTGGTAGGTTTCCCTAGGTGGCGGCTGAGCTACAGGCCAAAATCTACAGGTAGGCACTTTGCAAAAAACACCTCTGTTTTCCTTCAAAAATTTGGTTGTGTCCACGTTGCGCTTTGGGGCGTTTCCTGTCGTGGGCGCTAGGCCCACCCACACAAGTGAGGTATCATTTTTATCGGGAGACGTGGAGGAACGCTGGGTAGAAGGAAATTTGTGGCTCCTCTCAGATTCCAGAACTTTCTGCCACAGAAATGTGAGGAACATGTGTTTTTTTAGCCAAATTTTGAGGTTTGCAAAGGATTCTGAGTAACAGAACCTGGTCCCAGCCACACAAGTCACCCCATCTTGGATTCCCCTAGGTCTCTAGTTTTCAGAAATGCACAGGTTTGGTAGGTTTCCCTAGGTGGCGGCTGAGCTACAGGCCAAAATCTACAGGTAGGCACTTTGCAAAAAACACCTCTGTTTTCCTTCAAAAATTTGGTTGTGTCCACGTTGCGCTTTGGGGCGTTTCCTGTCGTGGGCGCTAGGCCTACCCACACAAGTGAGGTATCATTTTTATCGGGAGACATGGGGGAACGCTGGGTGGAAGGAAATTTGTAGCTCCTCTCAGATTCCAGAACTTTCTGCCACAGAAATGTGAGGAACATGTGTTTTTTTAGCCAAATTTTGAGGTTTGCAAAGGATTCTGGGTAACAGAACCTGGTCCCAGCCACACAAGTCACCCCATCTTGGATTCCCCTAGGTCTCTAGTTTTCAGAAATGCACAGGTTTGGTAGGTTTCCCTAGGTGGCGGCTGAGCTACAGGCCAAAATCCACAGATAGGCACTTTGCTAAAAACAGGTCTGTTTTCTGTGATGTGTCCACGTTGCGCTTTGGGGCGTTTCCTGTCGCGGGCGCTAGGCCTACCCACACAAGTGAGGTATCATTTTTATCGGGAGACGTGGGGGAACGCTGGGTGGAAGGAAATTTGTGGCTCCTCTCAGATTCCAGAACTTTCTGCCACAGAAATGTGAGGAACATGTGTTTTTTTAGCCACATTTTGAGGTTTGCAAAGGATTCTGGGTAACAGAACCTGGTCCCAGCCACACAAGTCACCCCATCCTGGATTCCCCTAGGTCTCTAGTTTTCAGAAATGCACAGGTTTGGTAGGTTTCCCTAGGTGGCGGCTGAGCTACAGGCCAAAATCTACAGGTAGGCACTTTGCAAAAAACACCTCTGTTTTCCTTCAAAAATTTGGTTGTGTCTACGTTGCGCTTTGGGGCGTTTCCTGTCGTGGGCGCTAGGCCCACCCACACAAGTGAGGTATCATTTTTATCGGGAGACGTGGAGGAACGCTGGGTAGAAGGAAATTTGTGGCTCCTCTCAGATTCCAGAACTTTCTGCCACAGAAATGTGAGGAACATGTGTTTTTTTAGCCAAATTTTGAGGTTTGCACAGGATTCTGGGTAACAGAACCTGGTAACCAGCCACACACGTCACCCCATCCTGGATTCCCCTAGGTCTCTAGTTTTCAGAAATACACAGGTTTGGTAGGTTTCCCTATGTGGCGGCTGAGCTACAGGCCAAAATCCACAGGTAGGCACTTTGCTTAAAACAGGTCTATTTTCTGTGATGTGTCCACGTTGCGCTTTGGGGCGTTTCCTGTCGCGGGCGCTAGGCCTACCCACACAAGTGAGGTATCATTTTTATCGGGAGACGTGGGGGAACGCTGGATGGAAGGAAATTTGTGGCTCCTCTCAGATTCCAGAACTTTCTGCCACAGAAATGTGAGGAACATGTGTTTTTTTTGCCAAATTTTGAGGTTTGCAAAGGATTGTGGGTAACAGAACCTGGTCCCAGCCACACAAGTCACCCCATCTTGGATTCCCCTAGGTCTCTAGTTTTCAGAAATGTACAGGTTTGGTAGGTTTCCCTCGGTGGCGGCTGAGCTACAGGCCAAAATCTACAGGTAGGCACTTTGCAAAAAACACCTCTGTTTTCCTTCAAAAATTTGGTTGTGTCCACGTTGCGCTTTGGGGCGTTTCCTGTCGTGGGCGCTAGGCCTACCCACACAAGTGAGGTATCATTTTTATCGGGAGACGTGGGGGAACGCTGGGTGGAAGGAAATTTGTGGCTCCTCTCAGATTCCAGAACTTTCTGCCACAGAAATTTGAGGAACATGTGTTTTTTTAGCCAAATATTGAGGTTTGCAAAGGATTCTGGGTAACAGAACCTGGTCCCAGCCACACAAGTCACCCCATCTTGGATTCCCCTAGGTCTCTAGTTTTCAGAAATGCACAGGTTTGGTAGGTTTCCCTAGGTGGCGGCTGAGCTACAGGCCAAAATCCACAGGTAGGCACTTTGCTAAAAACAGGTCTGTTTTCTGTGATGTGTCCACGTTGCGCTTTGGGGCGTTTCCTGTCGCGGGAGCTAGGCCTACCCACACAAGTGAGGTATAATTTTTATCGGGAGACGTGGGGGAACGCTGGGTGGAAGGAAATTTGTGGCTCCTCTCAGATTCCAGAACTTTCTGCCACAGAAATGTGAGGAACATGTGTTTTTTTAGCCACATTTTGAGGTTTGCAAAGGATTCTGGGTAACAGAACCTGGTCCCAGCCACACAAGTCACCCCATCTTGGATTCCCCTAGGTCTCTAGTTTTCAGAAATGCACAGGTTTGGTAGTTTTCCCTAGGTGGCGGCTGAGCTACAGGCCAAAATCTACAGGTAGGCACTTTGCAAAAACCACCTCTGTTTTCCTTCAAAAATTTGGCTGTGTCCACGTTGCGCTTTGGGGCGTTTCCTGTCACGGGCGCTAGGCCTACCCACACAAGTGAGGTATCATTTTTATCGGGAGACGTGGGGGAACGCTGGGTGGAAGGAAATTTGTGGCTCCTCTCAGATTCCAGAACTTTCTGCCACAGAAATGTGAGGAACATGTGTTTTTTTAGCCAAATTTTGAGGTTTGCAAAGGATTCTGGGTAACAGAACCTGGTCCCAGCCACACAAGTCACCCCATCTTGGATTCCCCTAGGTCTCTAGTTTTCAGAAATGCACAGGTTTGGTAGGTTTCCCTAGGTGGCGGCTGAGCTACAGGCCAAAATCTACAGGTAGGCACTTTGCTAAAAACAGGTCTGTTTTCTGTGATGTGTCCACGTTGCGCTTTGGGGCGTTTCCTGTCGCGGGCGCTAGGCCTACCCACACAAGTGAGGTATCATTTTTATCGGGAGACGTGGGGGAACGCTGGGTGGAAGGAAATTTGTGGCTCCTCTCAGATTCCAGAACTTTCTGCCACTGAAATGTGAGGAACATGTGTTTTTTTAGCCACATTTTGAGGTTTGCAAAGGATTCTGGGTAACAGAACCTGGTCCCAGCCACACAAGTCACCCCATCTTGGATTCCCCCAGGTCTCTAGTTTTCAGAAATGCACAGGTTTGGTAGGTTTCCCTAGGTGGCGGCTGAGCTACAGGCCAAAATCTACAGGTAGGCACTTTGCAAAAAACACCTCTGTTTTCCTTCAAAAATTTGGTTGTGTCCACGTTGCGCTTTGGGGCGTTTCCTGTCGTGGGCGCTAGGCCTACCCACACAAGTGAGGTATCATTTTTATCGGGAGACGTGGGGGAACGCTGGGTGGAAGGAAATTTGTGGCTCCTCTCAGATTCCAGAACTTTCTGCCACAGAAATGTGAGGAACATGTGTTTTTTTAGCCAAATTTTGAGGTTTGCAAAGGATTCTGGGTAACAGAACCTGGTCCCAGCCACACAAGTCGCCCCATCTTGGATTCCCCTAGGTCTCTAGTTTTCAGAAATGCACAGGTTTGGTAGGTTTCCCTAGGTGGCGGCTGAGCTACAGGCCAAAATCCACAGATAGGCACTTTGCTAAAAACAGGTCTGTTTTCTGTGATGTGTCCACGTTGCGCTTTGGGGCGTTTCCTGTCGCGGGCGCTAGGCCTACCCACACAAGTGAGGTATCATTTTTATCGGGAGACGTGGGGGAACGCTGGGTGGAAGGAAATTTGTGGCTCCTCTCAGATTCCAGAACTTTCTGCCACAGAAATGTGAGGAACATGTGTTTTTTTAGCCACATTTTGAGGTTTGCAAAGGATTCTGGGTAACAGAACCTGGTCCCAGCCTCACAAGTCACCCCATCCTGGATTCCCCTAGGTCTCTAGTTTTCAGAAATGCACAGGTTTGGTAGGTTTCCCTAGGTGGCGGCTGAGCTACAGGCCAAAATCTACAGGTAGGCACTTTGCAAAAAACACCTCTGTTTTCCTTCAAAAATTTGGTTGTGTCCACGTTGCGCTTTGGGGCGTTTCCTGTTGTGGGCGCTAGGCCCACCCACACAAGTGAGGTATCATTTTTATCGGGAGACGGGGAGGAACGCTGGGTAGAAGGAAATTTGTGGCTCCTCTCAGATTCCAGAACTTTCTGCCACAGAAATGTGAGGAACATGTGTTTTTTTAGCCAAATTTTGAGGTTTGCAAAGGATTCTGAGTAACAGAACCTGGTCCCAGCCACACAAGTCACCCCATCTTGGATTCCCCTAGGTCTCTAGTTTTCAGAAATGCACAGGTTTGGTAGGTTTCCCTAGGTGGCGGCTGAGCTACAGGCCAAAATCTACAGGTAGGCACTTTGCAAAAAACACCTCTGTTTTCCTTCAAAAATTTGGTTGTGTCCACGTTGCGCTTTGGGGCGTTTACTGTCGTGGGCTCTAGGCCTACCCACACAAGTGAGGTATCATTTTTATCGGGAGACGTGGGGGAACACTGGGTGGAAGGAAATTTGTGGCTCCTCTCAGATTCCAGAACTTTCTGCCACAGAAATGTGAGGAACATGTGTTTTTTTAGCCAAATTTTGAGGTTTGCAAAGGATTCTGGGTAACAGAACCTGGTCCCAGCCACACAAGTCACCCCATCTTGGATTCCCCTAGGTCTCTAGTTTTCAGAAATGCACAGGTTTGGTAGGTTTCCCTAGGTGGCGGCTGAGCTACAGGCCAAAATCCACAGATAGGCACTTTGCTAAAAACAGGTCTGTTTTCTGTGATGTGTCCACGTTGCGCTTTGGGGCGTTTCCTGTCGCGGGCGCTAGGCCTACCCACACAAGTGAGGTATCATTTTTATCGGGAGACGTGGGGGAACGCTGGGTGGAAGGAAATTTGTGGCTCCTCTCAGATTCCAGAACTTTCTGCCACAGAAATGTGAGGAACATGTGTTTTTTTAGCCACATTTTGAGGTTTGCAAAGGATTCTGGGTAACAGATCCTGGTCCCAGCCACACAAGTCACCCCATCCTGGATTCCCCTAGGTCTCTAGTTTTCAGAAATGCACAGGTTTGGTAGGTTTCCCTAGGTGGCGGCTGAGCTACAGGCCAAAATCTACAGGTAGGCACTTTGCAAAAAACACCTCTGTTTTCCTTCAAAAATTTGGTTGTGTCCACGTTGCGCTTTGGGGCGTTTCCTGTCGTGGGCGCTAGGCCCACCCACACAAGTGAGGTATCATTTTTATCGGGAGACGTGGAGGAACGCTGGGTAGAAGGAAATTTGTGGCTCCTCTCAGATTCCAGAACTTTCTGCCACAGAAATGTGAGGAACATGTGTTTTTTTAGCCAAATTTTGAGGTTTGCAAAGGATTCTGAGTAACAGAACCTGGTCCCAGCCACACAAGTCACCCCATCTTGGATTCCCCTAGGTCTCTAGTTTTCAGAAATGCACAGGTTTGGTAGGTTTCCCTAGGTGGCGGCTGAGCTACAGGCCAAAATCTACAGGTAGGCACTTTGCAAAAAACACCTCTGTTTTCCTTCAAAAATTTGGTTGTGTCCACGTTGCGCTTTGGGGCGTTTCCTGTCGTGGGCGCTAGGCCTACCCACACAAGTGAGGTATCATTTTTATCGGGAGACGTGGGGGAACGCTGGGTGGAAGGAAATTTGTGGCTCCTCTCAGATTCCAGAACTTTCTGCCACAGAAATGTGAGGAACATGTGTTTTTTTAGCCAAATTTTGAGGTTTGCACAGGATTCTGGGTAACAGAACCTGGTAACCAGTCACACACGTCACCCCATCCTGGATTCCCCTAGGTCTCTAGTTTTCAGAAATACACAGGTTTGGTAGGTTTCCATATGTGGCGGCTGAGATACAGGTCAAAATCCACAGGTAGGCACTTTGCTTAAAACAGGTCTATTTTCTGTGATGTGTCCACGTTGCGCTTTGGGGCGTTTCCTGTCGCGGGCGCTAGGCCTACCCACACAAGTGAGGTATCATTTTTATCGGGAGACGTGGGGGAACGCTGGATGGAAGGAAATTTGTGGCTCCTCTCAGATTCCAGAACTTTCTGCCACAGAAATGTGAGGAACATGTGTTTTTTTTGCCAAATTTTGAGGTTTGCAAAGGATTGTGGGTAACAGAACCTGGTCCCAGCCACACAAGTCACCCCATCTTGGATTCCCCTAGGTCTCTAGTTTTCAGAAATGTACAGGTTTGGTAGGTTTCCCTCGGTGGCGGCTGAGCTACAGGCCAAAATCTACAGGTAGGCACTTTGCAAAAAACACCTCTGTTTTCCTTCAAAAATTTGGTTGTGTCCACGTTGCGCTTTGGGGCGTTTCCTGTTGTGGGCGCTAGGCCTACCCACACAAGTGAGGTATCATTTTTATCGGGAGACGTGGGGGAACGCTGGGTGGAAGGAAATTTGTGGCTCCTCTCAGATTCCAGAACTTTCTGCCACAGAAATTTGAGGAACATGTGTTTTTTTAGCCAAATATTGAGGTTTGCAAAGGATTCTGGGTAACAGAACCTGGTCCCAGCCACACAAGTCACCCCATCTTGGATTCCCCTAGGTCTCTAGTTTTCAGAAATGCACAGGTTTGGTAGGTTTCCCTAGGTGGCGGCTGAGCTACAGGCCAAAATCCACAGGTAGGCACTTTGCTAAAAACAGGTCTGTTTTCTGTGATGTGTCCACGTTGCGCTTTGGGGCGTTTCCTGTCGCGGGCGCTAGGCCTACCCACACAAGTGAGGTATAATTTTTATCGGGAGACGTGGGGGAACGCTGGGTGGAAGGAAATTTGTGGCTCCTCTCAGATTCCAGAACTTTCTGCCACAGAAATGTGAGGAACATGTGTTTTTTTAGCCACATTTTGAGGTTTGCAAAGGATTCTGGGTAACAGAACCTGGTCCCAGCCACACAAGTCACCCCATCTTGGATTCCCCTAGGTCTCTAGTTTTCAGAAATGCACAGGTTTGGTAGTTTTCCCTAGGTGGCGGCTGAGCTACAGGCCAAAATCTACAGGTAGGCACTTTGCAAAAACCACCTCTGTTTTCCTTCAAAAATTTGGCTGTGTCCACGTTGCGCTTTGGGGCGTTTCCTGTCACGGGCGCTAGGCCTACCCACACAAGTGAGGTATCATTTTTATCGGGAGACGTGGGGGAACGCTGGGTGGAAGGAAATTTGTGGCTCCTCTCAGATTCCAGAACTTTCTGCCAGAGAAATGTGAGGAACATGTGTTTTTTTAGCCAAATTTTGAGGTTTGCAAAGGATTCTGGGTAACAGAACCTGGTCCCAGCCACACAAGTCACCCCATCTTGGATTCACCTAGGTCTCTAGTTTTCAGAAATGCACAGGTTTGGTAGGTTTCCCTAGGTGGCGGCTGAGCTACAGGCCAAAATCTACAGGTAGGCACTTTGCTAAAAACAGGTCTGTTTTCTGTGATGTGTCCACGTTGCGCTTTGGGGCGTTTCCTGTCGCGGGCGCTAGGCCTGCCCACACAAGTGAGGTATCATTTTTATCGGGAGACGTGGGGGAACGCTGGGTGGAAGGAAATTTGTGGCTCCTCTCAGATTCCAGAACTTTCTGCCACTGAAATGTGAGGAACATGTGTTTTTTTAGCAACATTTTGAGGTTTGCAAAGGATTCTGGGTAACAGAACCTGGTCCCAGCCACACAAGTCACCCCATCTTGGATTCCCCCAGGTCTCTAGTTTTCAGAAATGCACAGGTTTGGTAGGTTTCCCTAGGTGGCGGCTGAGCTACAGGCCAAAATCTACAGGTAGGCACTTTGCAAAAAACACCTCTGTTTTCCTTCAAAAATTTGGTTGTGTCCACGTTGCGCTTTGGGGCGTTTCCTGTCGTGGGCGCTAGGCCTACCCACACAAGTGAGGTATCATTTTTATCGGGAGACGTGGGGGAACGCTGGGTGGAAGGAAATTTGTGGCTCCTCTCAGATTCCAGAACTTTCTGCCACAGAAATGTGAGGAACATGTGTTTTTTTAGCCAAATTTTGAGGTTTGCAAAGGATTCTGGGTAACAGAACCTGGTCCCAGCCACACAAGTCGCCCCATCTTGGATTCCCCTAGGTCTCTAGTTTTCAGAAATGCACAGGTTTGGTAGGTTTCCCTAGGTGGCGGCTGAGCTACAGGCCAAAATCCACAGATAGGCACTTTGCTAAAAACAGGTCTGTTTTCTGTGATGTGTCCACGTTGCGCTTTGGGGCGTTTCCTGTCGCAGGCGCTAGGCCTACCCACACAAGTGAGGTATCATTTTTATCGGGAGACGTGGGGGAACGCTGGGTGGAAGGAAATTTGTGGCTCCTCTCAGATTCCAGAACTTTCTGCCACAGAAATGTGAGGAACATGTGTTTTTTTAGCCACATTTTGAGGTTTGCAAAGGATTCTGGGTAACAGAACCTGGTCCCAGCCTCACAAGTCACCCCATCCTGGATTCCCCTAGGTCTCTAGTTTTCAGAAATGCACAGGTTTGGTAGGTTTCCCTAGGTGGCGGCTGAGCTACAGGCCAAAATCTACAGGTAGGCACTTTGCAAAAAACACCTCTGTTTTCCTTCAAAAATTTGGTTGTGTCCACGTTGCGCTTTGGGGCGTTTCCTGTCGTGGGCGCTAGGCCCACCCACACAAGTGAGGTATCATTTTTATCGGGAGACGGGGAGGAACGCTGGGTAGAAGGAAATTTGTGGCTCCTCTCAGATTCCAGAACTTTCTGCCACAGAAATGTGAGGAACATGTGTTTTTTTAGCCAAATTTTGAGGTTTGCAAAGGATTCTGAGTAACAGAACCTGGTCCCAGCCACACAAGTCACCCCATCTTGGATTCCCCTAGGTCTCTAGTTTTCAGAAATGCACAGGTTTGGTAGGTTTCCCTAGGTGGCGGCTGAGCTACAGGCCAAAATCTACAGGTAGGCACTTTGCAAAAAACACCTCTGTTTTCCTTCAAAAATTTGGTTGTGTCCACGTTGCGCTTTGGGGCGTTTACTGTCGTGGGCTCTAGGCCTACCCACACAAGTGAGGTATCATTTTTATCGGGAGACGTGGGGGAACACTGGGTGGAAGGAAATTTGTGGCTCCTCTCAGATTCCAGAACTTTCTGCCACAGAAATGTGAGGAACATGTGTTTTTTTAGCCAAATTTTGAGGTTTGCAAAGGATTCTGGGTAACAGAACCTGGTCCCAGCCACACAAGTCACCCCATCTTGGATTCCCCTAGGTCTCTAGTTTTCAGAAATGCACAGGTTTGGTAGGTTTCCCTAGGTGGCGGCTGAGCTACAGGCCAAAATCCACAGATAGGCACTTTGCTAAAAACAGGTCTGTTTTCTGTGATGTGTCCACGTTGCGCTTTGGGGCGTTTCCTGTCGCGGGCGCTAGGCCTACCCACACAAGTGAGGTATCATTTTTATCGGGAGACGTCGGGGAACGCTGGGTGGAAGGAAATTTGTGGCTCCTCTCAGATTCCAGAACTTTCTGCCACAGAAATGTGAGGAACATGTGTTTTTTTAGCCACATTTTGAGGTTTGCAAAGGATTCTGGGTAACAGATCCTGGTCCCAGCCACACAAGTCACCCCATCCTGGATTCCCCTAGGTCTCTAGTTTTCAGAAATGCACAGGTTTGGTAGGTTTCCCTAGGTGGCGGCTGAGCTACAGGCCAAAATCTACAGGTAGGCACTTTGCAAAAAACACCTCTGTTTTCCTTCAAAAATTTGGTTGTGTCCACGTTGCGCTTTGGGGCGTTTCCTGTCGTGGGCGCTAGGCCCACCCACACAAGTGAGGTATCATTTTTATCGGGAGACGTGGAGGAACGCTGGGTAGAAGGAAATTTGTGGCTCCTCTCAGATTCCAGAACTTTCTGCCACAGAAATGTGAGGAACATGTGTTTTTTTAGCCAAATTTTGAGGTTTGCAAAGGATTCTGAGTAACAGAACCTGGTCCCAGCCACACAAGTCACCCCATCTTGGATTCCCCTAGGTCTCTAGTTTTCAGAAATGCACAGGTTTGGTAGGTTTCCCTAGGTGGCGGCTGAGCTACAGGCCAAAATCTACAGGTAGGCACTTTGCAAAAAACACCTCTGTTTTCCTTCAAAAATTTGGTTGTGTCCACGTTGCGCTTTGGGGCGTTTCCTGTCGTGGGCGCTAGGCCTACCCACACAAGTGAGGTATCATTTTTATCGGGAGACGTGGGGGAACGCTGGGTGGAAGGAAATTTGTGGCTCCTCTCAGATTCCAGAACTTTCTGCCACAGAAATGTGAGGAACATGTGTTTTTTTAGCCAAATTTTGAGGTTTGCACAGGATTCTGGGTAACAGAACCTGGTAACCAGTCACACACGTCACCCCATCCTGGATTCCCCTAGGTCTCTAGTTTTCAGAAATACACAGGTTTGGTAGGTTTCCCTATGTGGCGGCTGAGATACAGGCCAAAATCCACAGGTAGGCACTTTGCTTAAAACAGGTCTATTTTCTGTGATGTGTCCACGTTGCGCTTTGGGGCGTTTCCTGTCGCGGGCGCTAGGCCTACCCACACAAGTGAGGTATCATTTTTATCGGGAGACGTGGGGGAACGCTGGGTGGAAGGAAATTTGTGGCTCCTCTCAGATTCCAGAACTTTCTGCCACAGAAATGTGAGGAACATGTGTTTTTTTAGCCAAATTTTGAGGTTTGCAAAGGATTCTGGGTAACAGAACCTGGTCCCAGCCACACAAGTCACCCCATCTTGGATTCCCCTAGGTCTCTAGTTTTCAGAAATGCACAGGTTTGGTAGGTTTCCCTAGGTGGCGGCTGAGCTACAGGCCAAAATCTACAGGTAGGCACTTTGCTAAAAACAGGTCTGTTTTCTGTGATGTGTCCACGTTGCGCTTTGGGGCGTTTCCTGTCGCGGGCGCTAGGCCTACCCACACAAGTGAGGTATCATTTTTATCGGGAGACGTGGGGGAACGCTGGGTGGAAGGAAATTTGTGGCTCCTCTCAGATTCCAGAACTTTCTGCCACAGAAATGTGAGGAACATGTGTTTTTTTAGCCACATTTTGAGGTTTGCAAAGGATTCTGGGTAACAGAACCTGGTCCCAGCCACACAAGTCCCCCTATCTTGGATTCCCCCAGGTCTCTAGTTTTCAGAAATGCACAGGTTTGGTAGGTTTCCCTAGGTGGCGGCTGAGCTACAGGCCAAGATCTACAGGTAGGCACTTTGCAAAAAACACCTCTGTTTTCCTTCAAAAACTTGGATGTGTCCACGTTGCGCTTTGGGGCGTTTCCTGTCGTGGGCGCTAGGCCTACCCACACAAGTGAGGTATCATTTTTATCGGGAGACGTGGGGGAACGCTGGGTGGAAGGAAATTTGTGGCTCCTCTCAGATTCCAGAACTTTCTGCCACAGAAATGTGAGGAACATGTGTTTTTTTAGCCACATTTTGAGGTTTGCAAAGGATTCTGGGTAACAGAACCTGGTCCCAGCCACACAAGTCACCCCATCCTGGATTCCCCTAGGTCTCTAGTTTTCAGAAATGCACAGGATTGGTAGGTTTCCCTAGGTGGCGGCTGAGCTACAGGCCAAAATCTACAGGTAGGCACTTTGCAAAAAACACCTCTGTTTTCCTTCAAAAATTTGGTTGTGTCCACGTTGCGCTTTGGGGCGTTTCCTGTCGTGGGCGCTAGGCCCACCCACACAAGTGAGGTATCATTTTTATCGGGAGACGTGGAGGAACGCTGGGTAGAAGGAAATTTGTGGCTCCTCTCAGATTCCAGAACTTTCTGCCACAGAAATGTGAGGAACATGTGTTTTTTTAGCCAAATTTTGAGGTTTGCAAAGGATTCTGAGTAACAGAACCTGGTCCCAGCCACACAAGTCACCCCATCTTGGATTCCCCTAGGTCTCTAGTTTTCAGAAATGCACAGGTTTGGTAGGTTTCCCTAGGTGGCGGCTGAGCTACAGGCCAAAATCTACAGGTAGGCACTTTGCAAAAAACACCTCTGTTTTCCTTCAAAAATTTGGTTGTGTCCACGTTGCGCTTTGGGGCGTTTCCTGTCGTGGGCGCTAGGCCTACCCACACAAGTGAGGTATCATTTTTATCGGGAGACATGGGGGAACGCTGGGTGGAAGGAAATTTGTAGCTCCTCTCAGATTCCAGAACTTTCTGCCACAGAAATGTGAGGAACATGTGTTTTTTTAGCCAAATTTTGAGGTTTGCAAAGGATTCTGGGTAACAGAACCTGGTCCCAGCCACACAAGTCACCCCATCTTGGATTCCCCTAGGTCTCTAGTTTTCAGAAATGCACAGGTTTGGTAGGTTTCCCTAGGTGGCGGCTGAGCTACAGGCCAAAATCCACAGATAGGCACTTTGCTAAAAACAGGTCTGTTTTCTGTGATGTGTCCACGTTGCGCTTTGGGGCGTTTCCTGTCGCGGGCGCTAGGCCTACCCACACAAGTGAGGTATCATTTTTATCGGGAGACGTGGGGGAACGCTGGGTGGAAGGAAATTTGTGGCTCCTCTCAGATTCCAGAACTTTCTGCCACAGAAATGTGAGGAACATGTGTTTTTTTAGCCACATTTTGAGGTTTGCAAAGGATTCTGGGTAACAGAACCTGGTCCCAGCCACACAAGTCACCCCATCCTGGATTCCCCTAGGTCTCTAGTTTTCAGAAATGCACAGGTTTGGTAGGTTTCCCTAGGTGGCGGCTGAGCTACAGGCCAAAATCTACAGGTAGGCACTTTGCAAAAAACACCTCTGTTTTCCTTCAAAAATTTGGTTGTGTCTACGTTGCGCTTTGGGGCGTTTCCTGTCGTGGGCGCTAGGCCCACCCACACAAGTGAGGTATCATTTTTATCGGGAGACGTGGAGGAACGCTGGGTAGAAGGAAATTTGTGGCTCCTCTCAGATTCCAGAACTTTCTGCCACAGAAATGTGAGGAACATGTGTTTTTTTAGCCAAATTTTGAGGTTTGCACAGGATTCTGGGTAACAGAACCTGGTAACCAGCCACACACGTCACCCCATCCTGGATTCCCCTAGGTCTCTAGTTTTCAGAAATACACAGGTTTGGTAGGTTTCCCTATGTGGCGGCTGAGCTACAGGCCAAAATCCACAGGTAGGCACTTTGCTTAAAACAGGTCTATTTTCTGTGATGTGTCCACGTTGCGCTTTGGGGCGTTTCCTGTCGCGGGCGCTAGGCCTACCCACACAAGTGAGGTATCATTTTTATCGGGAGACGTGGGGGAACGCTGGATGGAAGGAAATTTGTGGCTCCTCTCAGATTCCAGAACTTTCTGCCACAGAAATGTGAGGAACATGTGTTTTTTTTGCCAAATTTTGAGGTTTGCAAAGGATTGTGGGTAACAGAACCTGGTCCCAGCCACACAAGTCACCCCATCTTGGATTCCCCTAGGTCTCTAGTTTTCAGAAATGTACAGGTTTGGTAGGTTTCCCTAGGTGGCGGCTGAGCTACAGGCCAAAATCTACAGGTAGGCACTTTGCAAAAAACACCTCTGTTTTCCTTCAAAAATTTGGTTGTGTCCACGTTGCGCTTTGGGGCGTTTCCTGTCGTGGGCGCTAGGCCTACCCACACAAGTGAGGTATCATTTTTATCGGGAGACGTGGGGGAACGCTGGGTGGAAGGAAATTTGTGGCTCCTCTCAGATTCCAGAACTTTCTGCCACAGAAATTTGAGGAACATGTGTTTTTTTAGCCAAATATTGAGGTTTGCAAAGGATTCTGGGTAACAGAACCTGGTCCCAGCCACACAAGTCACCCCATCTTGGATTCCCCTAGGTCTCTAGTTTTCAGAAATGCACAGGTTTGGTAGGTTTCCCTAGGTGGCGGCTGAGCTACAGGCCAAAATCCACAGGTAGGCACTTTGCTAAAAACAGGTCTGTTTTCTGTGATGTGTCCACGTTGCGCTTTGGGGCGTTTCCTGTCGCGGGCGCTAGGCCTACCCACACAAGTGAGGTATAATTTTTATCGGGAGACGTGGGGGAACGCTGGGTGGAAGGAAATTTGTGGCTCCTCTCAGATTCCAGAACTTTCTGCCACAGAAATGTGAGGAACATGTGTTTTTTTAGCCACATTTTGAGGTTTGCAAAGGATTCTGGGTAACAGAACCTGGTCCCAGCCACACAAGTCACCCCATCTTGGATTCCCCTAGGTCTCTAGTTTTCAGAAATGCACAGGTTTGGTAGTTTTCCCTAGGTGGCGGCTGAGCTACAGGCCAAAATCTACAGGTAGGCACTTTGCAAAAACCACCTCTGTTTTCCTTCAAAAATTTGGCTGTGTCCACGTTGCGCTTTGGGGCGTTTCCTGTCACGGGCGCTAGGCCTACCCACACAAGTGAGGTATCATTTTTATCGGGAGACGTGGGGGAACGCTGGGTGGAAGGAAATTTGTGGCTCCTCTCAGATTCCAGAACTTTCTGCCACAGAAATGTGAGGAACATGTGTTTTTTTAGCCAAATTTTGAGGTTTGCAAAGGATTCTGGGTAACAGAACCTGGTCCCAGCCACACAAGTCACCCCATCTTGGATTCCCCTAGGTCTCTAGTTTTCAGAAATGCACAGGTTTGGTAGGTTTCCCTAGGTGGCGGCTGAGCTACAGGCCAAAATCTACAGGTAGGCACTTTGCTAAAAACAGGTCTGTTTTCTGTGATGTGTCCACGTTGCGCTTTGGGGCGTTTCCTGTCGCGGGCGCTAGGCCTACCCACACAAGTGAGGTATCATTTTTATCGGGAGACGTGGGGGAACGCTGGGTGGAAGGAAATTTGTGGCTCCTCTCAGATTCCAGAACTTTCTGCCACTGAAATGTGAGGAACATGTGTTTTTTTAGCCACATTTTGAGGTTTGCAAAGGATTCTGGGTAACAGAACCTGGTCCCAGCCACACAAGTCACCCCATCTTGGATTCCCCCAGGTCTCTAGTTTTCAGAAATGCACAGGTTTGGTAGGTTTCCCTAGGTGGCGGCTGAGCTACAGGCCAAAATCTACAGGTAGGCACTTTGCAAAAAACACCTCTGTTTTCCTTCAAAAATTTGGTTGTGTCCACGTTGCGCTTTGGGGCGTTTCCTGTCGTGGGCGCTAGGCCTACCCACACAAGTGAGGTATCATTTTTATCGGGAGACGTGGGGGAACGCTGGGTGGAAGGAAATTTGTGGCTCCTCTCAGATTCCAGAACTTTCTGCCACAGAAATGTGAGGAACATGTGTTTTTTTAGCCAAATTTTGAGGTTTGCAAAGGATTCTGGGTAACAGAACCTGGTCCCAGCCACACAAGTCGCCCCATCTTGGATTCCCCTAGGTCTCTAGTTTTCAGAAATGCACAGGTTTGGTAGGTTTCCCTAGGTGGCGGCTGAGCTACAGGCCAAAATCCACAGATAGGCACTTTGCTAAAAACAGGTCTGTTTTCTGTGATGTGTCCACGTTGCGCTTTGGGGCGTTTCCTGTCGCGGGCGCTAGGCCTACCCACACAAGTGAGGTATCATTTTTATCGGGAGACGTGGGGGAACGCTGGGTGGAAGGAAATTTGTGGCTCCTCTCAGATTCCAGAACTTTCTGCCACAGAAATGTGAGGAACATGTGTTTTTTTAGCCACATTTTGAGGTTTGCAAAGGATTCTGGGTAACAGAACCTGGTCCCAGCCTCACAAGTCACCCCATCCTGGATTCCCCTAGGTCTCTAGTTTTCAGAAATGCACAGGTTTGGTAGGTTTCCCTAGGTGGCGGCTGAGCTACAGGCCAAAATCTACAGGTAGGCACTTTGCAAAAAACACCTCTGTTTTCCTTCAAAAATTTGGTTGTGTCCACGTTGCGCTTTGGGGCGTTTCCTGTCGTGGGCGCTAGGCCCACCCACACAAGTGAGGTATCATTTTTATCGGGAGACGGGGAGGAACGCTGGGTAGAAGGAAATTTGTGGCTCCTCTCAGATTCCAGAACTTTCTGCCACAGAAATGTGAGGAACATGTGTTTTTTTAGCCAAATTTTGAGGTTTGCAAAGGATTCTGAGTAACAGAACCTGGTCCCAGCCACACAAGTCACCCCATCTTGGATTCCCCTAGGTCTCTAGTTTTCAGAAATGCACAGGTTTGGTAGGTTTCCCTAGGTGGCGGGTGAGCTACAGGCCAAAATCTACAGGTAGGCACTTTGCAAAAAACACCTCTGTTTTCCTTCAAAAATTTGGTTGTGTCCACGTTGCGCTTTGGGGCGTTTACTGTCGTGGGCTCTAGGCCTACCCACACAAGTGAGGTATCATTTTTATCGGGAGACGTGGGGGAACACTGGGTGGAAGGAAATTTGTGGCTCCTCTCAGATTCCAGAACTTTCTGCCACAGAAATGTGAGGAACATGTGTTTTTTTAGCCAAATTTTGAGGTTTGCACAGGATTCTGGGTAACAGAACCTGGTAACCAGTCACACACGTCACCCCATCCTGGATTCCCCTAGGTCTCTAGTTTTCAGAAATACACAGGTTTGGTAGGTTTCCCTATGTGGCGGCTGAGATACAGGCCAAAATCCACAGGTAGGCACTTTGCTTAAAACAGGTCTATTTTCTGTGATGTGTCCACGTTGCGCTTTGGGGCGTTTCCTGTCGCGGGCGCTAGGCCTACCCACACAAGTGAGGTATCATTTTTATCGGGAGACGTGGGGGAACGCTGGGTGGAAGGAAATTTGTGGCTCCTCTCAGATTCCAGAACTTTCTGCCACAGAAATGTGAGGAACATGTGTTTTTTTTGCCAAATTTTGAGGTTTGCAAAGGATTGTGGGTAACAGAACCTGGTCCCAGCCACACAAGTCACCCCATCTTGGATTCCCCTAGGTCTCTAGTTTTCAGAAATGCACAGGTTTGGTAGGTTTCCCTAGGTGGCGGCTGAGCTACAGGCCAAAATCTACAGGTAGGCACTTTGCTAAAAACAGGTCTGTTTTCTGTGATGTGTCCACGTTGCGCTTTGGGGCGTTTCCTGTCGCGGGCGCTAGGCCTACCCACACAAGTGAGGTATCATTTTTATCGGGAGACGTGGGGGAACGCTGGGTGGAAGGAAATTTGTGGCTCCTCTCAGATTCCAGAACTTTCTGCCACAGAAATGTGAGGAACATGTGTTTTTTTAGCCACATTTTGAGGTTTGCAAAGGATTCTGGGTAACAGAACCTGGTCCCAGCCACACAAGTCCCCCTATCTTGGATTCCCCCAGGTCTCTAGTTTTCAGAAATGCACAGGTTTGGTAGGTTTCCCTAGGTGGCGGCTGAGCTACAGGCCAAGATCTACAGGTAGGCACTTTGCAAAAAACACCTCTGTTTTCCTTCAAAAACTTGGATGTGTCCACGTTGCGCTTTGGGGCGTTTCCTGTCGTGGGCGCTAGGCCTACCCACACAAGTGAGGTATCATTTTTATCGGGAGACGTGGGGGAACGCTGGGTGGAAGGAAATTTGTGGCTCCTCTCAGATTCCAGAACTTTCTGCCACAGAAATGTGAGGAACATGTGTTTTTTTAGCCACATTTTGAGGTTTGCAAAGGATTCTGGGTAACAGAACCTGGTCCCAGCCACACAAGTCACCCCATCCTGGATTCCCCTAGGTCTCTAGTTTTCAGAAATGCACAGGATTGGTAGGTTTCCCTAGGTGGCGGCTGAGCTACAGGCCAAAATCTACAGGTAGGCACTTTGCAAAAAACACCTCTGTTTTCCTTCAAAAATTTGGTTGTGTCCACGTTGCGCTTTGGGGCGTTTCCTGTCGTGGGCGCTAGGCCCACCCACACAAGTGAGGTATCATTTTTATCGGGAGACGTGGAGGAACGCTGGGTAGAAGGAAATTTGTGGCTCCTCTCAGATTCCAGAACTTTCTGCCACAGAAATGTGAGGAACATGTGTTTTTTTAGCCAAATTTTGAGGTTTGCAAAGGATTCTGAGTAACAGAACCTGGTCCCAGCCACACAAGTCACCCCATCTTGGATTCCCCTAGGTCTCTAGTTTTCAGAAATGCACAGGTTTGGTAGGTTTCCCTAGGTGGCGGCTGAGCTACAGGCCAAAATCTACAGGTAGGCACTTTGCAAAAAACACCTCTGTTTTCCTTCAAAAATTTGGTTGTGTCCACGTTGCGCTTTGGGGCGTTTCCTGTCGTGGGCGCTAGGCCTACCCACACAAGTGAGGTATCATTTTTATCGGGAGACATGGGGGAACGCTGGGTGGAAGGAAATTTGTAGCTCCTCTCAGATTCCAGAACTTTCTGCCACAGAAATGTGAGGAACATGTGTTTTTTTAGCCAAATTTTGAGGTTTGCAAAGGATTCTGGGTAACAGAACCTGGTCCCAGCCACACAAGTCACCCCATCTTGGATTCCCCTAGGTCTCTAGTTTTCAGAAATGCACAGGTTTGGTAGGTTTCCCTAGGTGGCGGCTGAGCTACAGGCCAAAATCCACAGATAGGCACTTTGCTAAAAACAGGTCTGTTTTCTGTGATGTGTCCACGTTGCGCTTTGGGGCGTTTCCTGTCGCGGGCGCTAGGCCTACCCACACAAGTGAGGTATCATTTTTATCGGGAGACGTGGGGGAACGCTGGGTGGAAGGAAATTTGTGGCTCCTCTCAGATTCCAGAACTTTCTGCCACAGAAATGTGAGGAACATGTGTTTTTTTAGCCACATTTTGAGGTTTGCAAAGGATTCTGGGTAACAGAACCTGGTCCCAGCCACACAAGTCACCCCATCCTGGATTCCCCTAGGTCTCTAGTTTTCAGAAATGCACAGGTTTGGTAGGTTTCCCTAGGTGGCGGCTGAGCTACAGGCCAAAATCTACAGGTAGGCACTTTGCAAAAAACACCTCTGTTTTCCTTCAAAAATTTGGTTGTGTCTACGTTGCGCTTTGGGGCGTTTCCTGTCGTGGGCGCTAGGCCCACCCACACAAGTGAGGTATCATTTTTATCGGGAGACGTGGAGGAACGCTGGGTAGAAGGAAATTTGTGGCTCCTCTCAGATTCCAGAACTTTCTGCCACAGAAATGTGAGGAACATGTGTTTTTTTAGCCAAATTTTGAGGTTTGCACAGGATTCTGGGTAACAGAACCTGGTAACCAGCCACACACGTCACCCCATCCTGGATTCCCCTAGGTCTCTAGTTTTCAGAAATACACAGGTTTGGTAGGTTTCCCTATGTGGCGGCTGAGCTACAGGCCAAAATCCACAGGTAGGCACTTTGCTTAAAACAGGTCTATTTTCTGTGATGTGTCCACGTTGCGCTTTGGGGCGTTTCCTGTCGCGGGCGCTAGGCCTACCCACACAAGTGAGGTATCATTTTTATCGGGAGACGTGGGGGAACGCTGGATGGAAGGAAATTTGTGGCTCCTCTCAGATTCCAGAACTTTCTGCCACAGAAATGTGAGGAACATGTGTTTTTTTTGCCAAATTTTGAGGTTTGCAAAGGATTGTGGGTAACAGAACCTGGTCCCAGCCACACAAGTCACCCCATCTTGGATTCCCCTAGGTCTCTAGTTTTCAGAAATGTACAGGTTTGGTAGGTTTCCCTAGGTGGCGGCTGAGCTACAGGCCAAAATCTACAGGTAGGCACTTTGCAAAAAACACCTCTGTTTTCCTTCAAAAATTTGGTTGTGTCCACGTTGCGCTTTGGGGCGTTTCCTGTCGTGGGCGCTAGGCCTACCCACACAAGTGAGGTATCATTTTTATCGGGAGACGTGGGGGAACGCTGGGTGGAAGGAAATTTGTGGCTCCTCTCAGATTCCAGAACTTTCTGCCACAGAAATTTGAGGAACATGTGTTTTTTTAGCCAAATATTGAGGTTTGCAAAGGATTCTGGGTAACAGAACCTGGTCCCAGCCACACAAGTCACCCCATCTTGGATTCCCCTAGGTCTCTAGTTTTCAGAAATGCACAGGTTTGGTAGGTTTCCCTAGGTGGCGGCTGAGCTACAGGCCAAAATCCACAGGTAGGCACTTTGCTAAAAACAGGTCTGTTTTCTGTGATGTGTCCACGTTGCGCTTTGGGGCGTTTCCTGTCGCGGGCGCTAGGCCTACCCACACAAGTGAGGTATAATTTTTATCGGGAGACGTGGGGGAACGCTGGGTGGAAGGAAATTTGTGGCTCCTCTCAGATTCCAGAACTTTCTGCCACAGAAATGTGAGGAACATGTGTTTTTTTAGCCACATTTTGAGGTTTGCAAAGGATTCTGGGTAACAGAACCTGGTCCCAGCCACACAAGTCACCCCATCTTGGATTCCCCTAGGTCTCTAGTTTTCAGAAATGCACAGGTTTGGTAGTTTTCCCTAGGTGGCGGCTGAGCTACAGGCCAAAATCTACAGGTAGGCACTTTGCAAAAACCACCTCTGTTTTCCTTCAAAAATTTGGCTGTGTCCACGTTGCGCTTTGGGGCGTTTCCTGTCACGGGCGCTAGGCCTACCCACACAAGTGAGGTATCATTTTTATCGGGAGACGTGGGGGAACGCTGGGTGGAAGGAAATTTGTGGCTCCTCTCAGATTCCAGAACTTTCTGCCACAGAAATGTGAGGAACATGTGTTTTTTTAGCCAAATTTTGAGGTTTGCAAAGGATTCTGGGTAACAGAACCTGGTCCCAGCCACACAAGTCACCCCATCTTGGATTCCCCTAGGTCTCTAGTTTTCAGAAATGCACAGGTTTGGTAGGTTTCCCTAGGTGGCGGCTGAGCTACAGGCCAAAATCTACAGGTAGGCACTTTGCTAAAAACAGGTCTGTTTTCTGTGATGTGTCCACGTTGCGCTTTGGGGCGTTTCCTGTCGCGGGCGCTAGGCCTACCCACACAAGTGAGGTATCATTTTTATCGGGAGACGTGGGGGAACGCTGGGTGGAAGGAAATTTGTGGCTCCTCTCAGATTCCAGAACTTTCTGCCACTGAAATGTGAGGAACATGTGTTTTTTTAGCCACATTTTGAGGTTTGCAAAGGATTCTGGGTAACAGAACCTGGTCCCAGCCACACAAGTCACCCCATCTTGGATTCCCCCAGGTCTCTAGTTTTCAGAAATGCACAGGTTTGGTAGGTTTCCCTAGGTGGCGGCTGAGCTACAGGCCAAAATCTACAGGTAGGCACTTTGCAAAAAACACCTCTGTTTTCCTTCAAAAATTTGGTTGTGTCCACGTTGCGCTTTGGGGCGTTTCCTGTCGTGGGCGCTAGGCCTACCCACACAAGTGAGGTATCATTTTTATCGGGAGACGTGGGGGAACGCTGGGTGGAAGGAAATTTGTGGCTCCTCTCAGATTCCAGAACTTTCTGCCACAGAAATGTGAGGAACATGTGTTTTTTTAGCCAAATTTTGAGGTTTGCAAAGGATTCTGGGTAACAGAACCTGGTCCCAGCCACACAAGTCGCCCCATCTTGGATTCCCCTAGGTCTCTAGTTTTCAGAAATGCACAGGTTTGGTAGGTTTCCCTAGGTGGCGGCTGAGCTACAGGCCAAAATCCACAGATAGGCACTTTGCTAAAAACAGGTCTGTTTTCTGTGATGTGTCCACGTTGCGCTTTGGGGCGTTTCCTGTCGCGGGCACTAGGCCTACCCACACAAGTGAGGTATCATTTTTATCGGGAGACGTGGGGGAACGCTGGGTGGAAGGAAATTTGTGGCTCCTCTCAGATTCCAGAACTTTCTGCCACAGAAATGTGAGGAACATGTGTTTTTTTAGCCACATTTTGAGGTTTGCAAAGGATTCTGGGTAACAGAACCTGGTCCCAGCCTCACAAGTCACCCCATCCTGGATTCCCCTAGGTCTCTAGTTTTCAGAAATGCACAGGTTTGGTAGGTTTCCCTAGGTGGCGGCTGAGCTACAGGCCAAAATCTACAGGTAGGCACTTTGCAAAAAACACCTCTGTTTTCCTTCAAAAATTTGGTTGTGTCCACGTTGCGCTTTGGGGCGTTTCCTGTCGTGGGCGCTAGGCCCACCCACACAAGTGAGGTATCATTTTTATCGGGAGACGGGGAGGAACGCTGGGTAGAAGGAAATTTGTGGCTCCTCTCAGATTCCAGAACTTTCTGCCACAGAAATGTGAGGAACATGTGTTTTTTTAGCCAAATTTTGAGGTTTGCAAAGGATTCTGAGTAACAGAACCTGGTCCCAGCCACACAAGTCACCCCATCTTGGATTCCCCTAGGTCTCTAGTTTTCAGAAATGCACAGGTTTGGTAGGTTTCCCTAGGTGGCGGGTGAGCTACAGGCCAAAATCTACAGGTAGGCACTTTGCAAAAAACACCTCTGTTTTCCTTCAAAAATTTGGTTGTGTCCACGTTGCGCTTTGGGGCGTTTACTGTCGTGGGCTCTAGGCCTACCCACACAAGTGAGGTATCATTTTTATCGGGAGACGTGGGGGAACACTGGGTGGAAGGAAATTTGTGGCTCCTCTCAGATTCCAGAACTTTCTGCCACAGAAATGTGAGGAACATGTGTTTTTTTAGCCAAATTTTGAGGTTTGCAAAGGATTCTGGGTAACAGAACCTGGTCCCAGCCACACAAGTCACCCCATCTTGGATTCCCCTAGGTCTCTAGTTTTCAGAAATGCACAGGTTTGGTAGGTTTCCCTAGGTGGCGGCTGAGCTACAGGCCAAAATCCACAGATAGGCACTTTGCTAAAAACAGGTCTGTTTTCTGTGATGTGTCCACGTTGCGCTTTGGGGCGTTTCCTGTCGCGGGCGCTAGGCCTACCCACACAAGTGAGGTATCATTTTTATCGGGAGACGTGGGGGAACGCTGGGTGGAAGGAAATTTGTGGCTCCTCTCAGATTCCAGAACTTTCTGCCACAGAAATGTGAGGAACATGTGTTTTTTTAGCCACATTTTGAGGTTTGCAAAGGATTCTGGGTAACAGATCCTGGTCCCAGCCACACAAGTCACCCCATCCTGGATTCCCCTAGGTCTCTAGTTTTCAGAAATGCACAGGTTTGGTAGGTTTCCCTAGGTGGCGGCTGAGCTACAGGCCAAAATCTACAGGTAGGCACTTTGCAAAAAACACCTCTGTTTTCCTTCAAAAATTTGGTTGTGTCCACGTTGCGCTTTGGGGCGTTTCCTGTCGTGGGCGCTAGGCCCACCCACACAAGTGAGGTATCATTTTTATCGGGAGACGTGGAGGAACGCTGGGTAGAAGGAAATTTGTGGCTCCTCTCAGATTCCAGAACTTTCTGCCACAGAAATGTGAGGAACATGTGTTTTTTTAGCCAAATTTTGAGGTTTGCAAAGGATTCTGAGTAACAGAACCTGGTCCCAGCCACACAAGTCACCCCATCTTGGATTCCCCTAGGTCTCTAGTTTTCAGAAATGCACAGGTTTGGTAGGTTTCCCTAGGTGGCGGCTGAGCTACAGGCCAAAATCTACAGGTAGGCACTTTGCTAAAAACAGGTCTGTTTTCTGTGATGTGTCCACGTTGCGCTTTGGGGCGTTTCCTGTCGCGGGCGCTAGGCCTACCCACACAAGTGAGGTATCATTTTTATCGGGAGACGTGGGGGAACGCTGGGTGGAAGGAAATTTGTGGCTCCTCTCAGATTCCAGAACTTTCTGCCACAGAAATGTGAGGAACATGTGTTTTTTTAGCCACATTTTGAGGTTTGCAAAGGATTCTGGGTAACAGAACCTGGTCCCAGCCACACAAGTCACCCCATCCTGGATTCCCCTAGGTCTCTAGTTTTCAGAAATGCACAGGTTTGGTAGGTTTCCCTAGGTGGCGGCTGAGCTACAGGCCAAAATCTACAGGTAGGCACTTTGCAAAAAACACCTCTGTTTTCCTTCAAAAATTTGGTTGTGTCTACGTTGCGCTTTGGGGCGTTTCCTGTCGTGGGCGCTAGGCCCACCCACACAAGTGAGGTATCATTTTTATCGGGAGACGTGGAGGAACGCTGGGTAGAAGGAAATTTGTGGCTCCTCTCAGATTCCAGAACTTTCTGCCACAGAAATGTGAGGAACATGTGTTTTTTTAGCCAAATTTTGAGGTTTGCACAGGATTCTGGGTAACAGAACCTGGTAACCAGCCACACACGTCACCCCATCCTGGATTCCCCTAGGTCTCTAGTTTTCAGAAATACACAGGTTTGGTAGGTTTCCCTATGTGGCGGCTGAGCTACAGGCCAAAATCCACAGGTAGGCACTTTGCTTAAAACAGGTCTATTTTCTGTGATGTGTCCACGTTGCGCTTTGGGGCGTTTCCTGTCGCGGGCGCTAGGCCTACCCACACAAGTGAGGTATCATTTTTATCGGGAGACGTGGGGGAACGCTGGATGGAAGGAAATTTGTGGCTCCTCTCAGATTCCAGAACTTTCTGCCACAGAAATGTGAGGAACATGTGTTTTTTTTGCCAAATTTTGAGGTTTGCAAAGGATTGTGGGTAACAGAACCTGGTCCCAGCCACACAAGTCACCCCATCTTGGATTCCCCTAGGTCTCTAGTTTTCAGAAATGTACAGGTTTGGTAGGTTTCCCTAGGTGGCGGCTGAGCTACAGGCCAAAATCTACAGGTAGGCACTTTGCAAAAAACACCTCTGTTTTCCTTCAAAAATTTGGTTGTGTCCACGTTGCGCTTTGGGGCGTTTCCTGTCGTGGGCGCTAGGCCTACCCACACAAGTGAGGTATCATTTTTATCGGGAGACGTGGGGGAACGCTGGGTGGAAGGAAATTTGTGGCTCCTCTCAGATTCCAGAACTTTCTGCCACAGAAATTTGAGGAACATGTGTTTTTTTAGCCAAATATTGAGGTTTGCAAAGGATTCTGGGTAACAGAACCTGGTCCCAGCCACACAAGTCACCCCATCTTGGATTCCCCTAGGTCTCTAGTTTTCAGAAATGCACAGGTTTGGTAGGTTTCCCTAGGTGGCGGCTGAGCTACAGGCCAAAATCCACAGGTAGGCACTTTGCTAAAAACAGGTCTGTTTTCTGTGATGTGTCCACGTTGCGCTTTGGGGCGTTTCCTGTCGCGGGCGCTAGGCCTACCCACACAAGTGAGGTATAATTTTTATCGGGAGACGTGGGGGAACGCTGGGTGGAAGGAAATTTGTGGCTCCTCTCAGATTCCAGAACTTTCTGCCACAGAAATGTGAGGAACATGTGTTTTTTTAGCCACATTTTGAGGTTTGCAAAGGATTCTGGGTAACAGAACCTGGTCCCAGCCACACAAGTCACCCCATCTTGGATTCCCCTAGGTCTCTAGTTTTCAGAAATGCACAGGTTTGGTAGTTTTCCCTAGGTGGCGGCTGAGCTACAGGCCAAAATCTACAGGTAGGCACTTTGCAAAAACCACCTCTGTTTTCCTTCAAAAATTTGGCTGTGTCCACGTTGCGCTTTGGGGCGTTTCCTGTCACGGGCGCTAGGCCTACCCACACAAGTGAGGTATCATTTTTATCGGGAGACGTGGGGGAACGCTGGGTGGAAGGAAATTTGTGGCTCCTCTCAGATTCCAGAACTTTCTGCCACAGAAATGTGAGGAACATGTGTTTTTTTAGCCAAATTTTGAGGTTTGCAAAGGATTCTGGGTAACAGAACCTGGTCCCAGCCACACAAGTCACCCCATCTTGGATTCCCCTAGGTCTCTAGTTTTCAGAAATGCACAGGTTTGGTAGGTTTCCCTAGGTGGCGGCTGAGCTACAGGCCAAAATCTACAGGTAGGCACTTTGCTAAAAACAGGTCTGTTTTCTGTGATGTGTCCACGTTGCGCTTTGGGGCGTTTCCTGTCGCGGGCGCTAGGCCTACCCACACAAGTGAGGTATCATTTTTATCGGGAGACGTGGGGGAACGCTGGGTGGAAGGAAATTTGTGGCTCCTCTCAGATTCCAGAACTTTCTGCCACTGAAATGTGAGGAACATGTGTTTTTTTAGCCACATTTTGAGGTTTGCAAAGGATTCTGGGTAACAGAACCTGGTCCCAGCCACACAAGTCACCCCATCTTGGATTCCCCCAGGTCTCTAGTTTTCAGAAATGCACAGGTTTGGTAGGTTTCCCTAGGTGGCGGCTGAGCTACAGGCCAAAATCTACAGGTAGGCACTTTGCAAAAAACACCTCTGTTTTCCTTCAAAAATTTGGTTGTGTCCACGTTGCGCTTTGGGGCGTTTCCTGTCGTGGGCGCTAGGCCTACCCACACAAGTGAGGTATCATTTTTATCGGGAGACGTGGGGGAACGCTGGGTGGAAGGAAATTTGTGGCTCCTCTCAGATTCCAGAACTTTCTGCCACAGAAATGTGAGGAACATGTGTTTTTTTAGCCAAATTTTGAGGTTTGCAAAGGATTCTGGGTAACAGAACCTGGTCCCAGCCACACAAGTCGCCCCATCTTGGATTCCCCTAGGTCTCTAGTTTTCAGAAATGCACAGGTTTGGTAGGTTTCCCTAGGTGGCAGCTGAGCTACAGGCCAAAATCCACAGATAGGCACTTTGCTAAAAACAGGTCTGTTTTCTGTGATGTGTCCACGTTGCGCTTTGGGGCGTTTCCTGTCGCGGGCGCTAGGCCTACCCACACAAGTGAGGTATCATTTTTATCGGGAGACGTGGGGGAACGCTGGGTGGAAGGAAATTTGTGGCTCCTCTCAGATTCCAGAACTTTCTGCCACAGAAATGTGAGGAACATGTGTTTTTTTAGCCACATTTTGAGGTTTGCAAAGGATTCTGGGTAACAGAACCTGGTCCCAGCCTCACAAGTCACCCCATCCTGGATTCCCCTAGGTCTCTAGTTTTCAGAAATGCACAGGTTTGTAGGTTTCCCTAGGTGGCGGCTGAGCTACAGGCCAAAATCTACAGGTAGGCACTTTGCAAAAAACACCTCTGTTTTCCTTCAAAAATTTGGTTGTGTCCACGTTGCGCTTTGGGGCGTTTCCTGTCGTGGGCGCTAGGCCCACCCACACAAGTGAGGTATCATTTTTATCGGGAGACGGGGAGGAACGCTGGGTAGAAGGAAATTTGTGGCTCCTCTCAGATTCCAGAACTTTCTGCCACAGAAATGTGAGGAACATGTGTTTTTTTAGCCAAATTTTGAGGTTTGCAAAGGATTCTGAGTAACAGAACCTGGTCCCAGCCACACAAGTCACCCCATCTTGGATTCCCCTAGGTCTCTAGTTTTCAGAAATGCACAGGTTTGGTAGGTTTCCCTAGGTGGCGGGTGAGCTACAGGCCAAAATCTACAGGTAGGCACTTTGCAAAAAACACCTCTGTTTTCCTTCAAAAATTTGGTTGTGTCCACGTTGCGCTTTGGGGCGTTTACTGTCGTGGGCTCTAGGCCTACCCACACAAGTGAGGTATCATTTTTATCGGGAGACGTGGGGGAACACTGGGTGGAAGGAAATTTGTGGCTCCTCTCAGATTCCAGAACTTTCTGCCACAGAAATGTGAGGAACATGTGTTTTTTTAGCCACATTTTGAGGTTTGCAAAGGATTCTGGGTAACAGATCCTGGTCCCAGCCACACAAGTCACCCCATCCTGGATTCCCCTAGGTCTCTAGTTTTCAGAAATGCACAGGTTTGGTAGGTTTCCCTAGGTGGCGGCTGAGCTACAGGCCAAAATCTACAGGTAGGCACTTTGCAAAAAACACCTCTGTTTTCCTTCAAAAATTTGGTTGTGTCCACGTTGCGCTTTGGGGCGTTTCCTGTCGTGGGCGCTAGGCCCACCCACACAAGTGAGGTATCATTTTTATCGGGAGACGTGGAGGAACGCTGGGTAGAAGGAAATTTGTGGCTCCTCTCAGATTCCAGAACTTTCTGCCACAGAAATGTGAGGAACATGTGTTTTTTTAGCCAAATTTTGAGGTTTGCAAAGGATTCTGAGTAACAGAACCTGGTCCCAGCCACACAAGTCACCCCATCTTGGATTCCCCTAGGTCTCTAGTTTTCAGAAATGCACAGGTTTGGTAGGTTTCCCTAGGTGGCGGCTGAGCTACAGGCCAAAATCTACAGGTAGGCACTTTGCTAAAAACAGGTCTGTTTTCTGTGATGTGTCCACGTTGCGCTTTGGGGCGTTTCCTGTCGCGGGCGCTAGGCCTACCCACACAAGTGAGGTATCATTTTTATCGGGAGACGTGGGGGAACGCTGGGTGGAAGGAAATTTGTGGCTCCTCTCAGATTCCAGAACTTTCTGCCACAGAAATGTGAGGAACATGTGTTTTTTTAGCCACATTTTGAGGTTTGCAAAGGATTCTGGGTAACAGAACCTGGTCCCAGCCACACAAGTCACCCCATCCTGGATTCCCCTAGGTCTCTAGTTTTCAGAAATGCACAGGTTTGGTAGGTTTCCCTAGGTGGCGGCTGAGCTACAGGCCAAAATCTACAGGTAGGCACTTTGCAAAAAACACCTCTGTTTTCCTTCAAAAATTTGGTTGTGTCTACGTTGCGCTTTGGGGCGTTTCCTGTCGTGGGCGCTAGGCCCACCCACACAAGTGAGGTATCATTTTTATCGGGAGACGTGGAGGAACGCTGGGTAGAAGGAAATTTGTGGCTCCTCTCAGATTCCAGAACTTTCTGCCACAGAAATGTGAGGAACATGTGTTTTTTTAGCCAAATTTTGAGGTTTGCACAGGATTCTGGGTAACAGAACCTGGTAACCAGCCACACACGTCACCCCATCCTGGATTCCCCTAGGTCTCTAGTTTTCAGAAATACACAGGTTTGGTAGGTTTCCCTATGTGGCGGCTGAGCTACAGGCCAAAATCCACAGGTAGGCACTTTGCTTAAAACAGGTCTATTTTCTGTGATGTGTCCACGTTGCGCTTTGGGGCGTTTCCTGTCGCGGGCGCTAGGCCTACCCACACAAGTGAGGTATCATTTTTATCGGGAGACGTGGGGGAACGCTGGATGGAAGGAAATTTGTGGCTCCTCTCAGATTCCAGAACTTTCTGCCACAGAAATGTGAGGAACATGTGTTTTTTTTGCCAAATTTTGAGGTTTGCAAAGGATTGTGGGTAACAGAACCTGGTCCCAGCCACACAAGTCACCCCATCTTGGATTCCCCTAGGTCTCTAGTTTTCAGAAATGTACAGGTTTGGTAGGTTTCCCTAGGTGGCGGCTGAGCTACAGGCCAAAATCTACAGGTAGGCACTTTGCAAAAAACACCTCTGTTTTCCTTCAAAAATTTGGTTGTGTCCACGTTGCGCTTTGGGGCGTTTCCTGTCGTGGGCGCTAGGCCTACCCACACAAGTGAGGTATCATTTTTATCGGGAGACGTGGGGGAACGCTGGGTGGAAGGAAATTTGTGGCTCCTCTCAGATTCCAGAACTTTCTGCCACAGAAATTTGAGGAACATGTGTTTTTTTTAGCCAAATATTGAGGTTTGCAAAGGATTCTGGGTAACAGAACCTGGTCCCAGCCACACAAGTCACCCCATCTTGGATTCCCCTAGGTCTCTAGTTTTCAGAAATGCACAGGTTTGGTAGGTTTCCCTAGGTGGCGGCTGAGCTACAGGCCAAAATCCACAGGTAGGCACTTTGCTAAAAACAGGTCTGTTTTCTGTGATGTGTCCACGTTGCGCTTTGGGGCGTTTCCTGTCGCGGGCGCTAGGCCTACCCACACAAGTGAGGTATAATTTTTATCGGGAGACGTGGGGGAACGCTGGGTGGAAGGAAATTTGTGGCTCCTCTCAGATTCCAGAACTTTCTGCCACAGAAATGTGAGGAACATGTGTTTTTTTAGCCACATTTTGAGGTTTGCAAAGGATTCTGGGTAACAGAACCTGGTCCCAGCCACACAAGTCACCCCATCTTGGATTCCCCTAGGTCTCTAGTTTTCAGAAATGCACAGGTTTGGTAGTTTTCCCTAGGTGGCGGCTGAGCTACAGGCCAAAATCTACAGGTAGGCACTTTGCAAAAACCACCTCTGTTTTCCTTCAAAAATTTGGCTGTGTCCACGTTGCGCTTTGGGGCGTTTCCTGTCACGGGCGCTAGGCCTACCCACACAAGTGAGGTATCATTTTTATCGGGAGACGTGGGGGAACGCTGGGTGGAAGGAAATTTGTGGCTCCTCTCAGATTCCAGAACTTTCTGCCACAGAAATGTGAGGAACATGTGTTTTTTTAGCCAAATTTTGAGGTTTGCAAAGGATTCTGGGTAACAGAACCTGGTCCCAGCCACACAAGTCACCCCATCTTGGATTCCCCTAGGTCTCTAGTTTTCAGAAATGCACAGGTTTGGTAGGTTTCCCTAGGTGGCGGCTGAGCTACAGGCCAAAATCTACAGGTAGGCACTTTGCTAAAAACAGGTCTGTTTTCTGTGATGTGTCCACGTTGCGCTTTGGGGCGTTTCCTGTCGCGGGCGCTAGGCCTACCCACACAAGTGAGGTATCATTTTTATCGGGAGACGTGGGGGAACGCTGGGTGGAAGGAAATTTGTGGCTCCTCTCAGATTCCAGAACTTTCTGCCACTGAAATGTGAGGAACATGTGTTTTTTTAGCCACATTTTGAGGTTTGCAAAGGATTCTGGGTAACAGAACCTGGTCCCAGCCACACAAGTCACCCCATCTTGGATTCCCCCAGGTCTCTAGTTTTCAGAAATGCACAGGTTTGGTAGGTTTCCCTAGGTGGCGGCTGAGCTACAGGCCAAAATCTACAGGTAGGCACTTTGCAAAAAACACCTCTGTTTTCCTTCAAAAATTTGGTTGTGTCCACGTTGCGCTTTGGGGCGTTTCCTGTCGTGGGCGCTAGCCTACCCACACAAGTGAGGTATCATTTTTATCGGGAGACGTGGGGGAACGCTGGGTGGAAGGAAATTTGTGGCTCCTCTCAGATTCCAGAACTTTCTGCCACAGAAATGTGAGGAACATGTGTTTTTTTAGCCAAATTTTGAGGTTTGCAAAGGATTCTGGGTAACAGAACCTGGTCCCAGCCACACAAGTCGCCCCATCTTGGATTCCCCTAGGTCTCTAGTTTTCAGAAATGCACAGGTTTGGTAGGTTTCCCTAGGTGGCGGCTGAGCTACAGGCCAAAATCCACAGATAGGCACTTTGCTAAAAACAGGT